>NC_092715.1:219120622-219433097 GCF_047496885.1 Scyliorhinus torazame | reverse complement strand
CCATCGCGGCTCCGACCCCTTCCTAGTCCAATTTTTGACCATGACATAACTACCGGGCTGGACTGAAAGTGAGCTAGGTACTGGGGCAATGGCTGGTGAGCCGCGCGGACCTGGCCATGGAGTTCCTTGAGCACTTGCGTGAGGGCTAGAACATAGGTGGTCATCTCTTCAGTCATCTGATGAAACTGAACCAGTCTGGGAACCTGCAGGCTCCAGGGAGTTCTAAGAGGCCTGCCATAAAGAATCTCGGCGGGAGACAGCCGGGCCGGTCCCGCAGGTGTAACCCGCAGCTGGAAGAGGGCAACGGGGAGCAACTGAAGCCATGTCAGTCACGTGTCTGCTCTTAATTTAGCCAATTTAGTTTTGAGGGTCTGATTGTGTCTCTCAACCAACCCGGCCGCCTGCGGTCTGTACGCAGTGTAACTGCTGGCGTATGCCCAACTGGGAGCAAAACTCCTTGTTAATTTGTCCAATAAAATGAGGCCCATTATCAGAACTTAACTGAGCTGGTATACCGTACCGGGGAATGATTTCCCTCATCAAGACTTTAACCACAGTAGCAGCTTTATTATCGATAGTCGGATACGCCTCGACCCATCTGCTGAACACATCCACAATGACCAAAACATATTTATAACATTGACACCTTTCCAACTCAATGTAATCCATTTGGAGCGTCTCAAAGGGACCACTGGGCAACGGGGTTTGCCCCATCCCACAAGGGATACCTTTTCCGGTGTTATATTGCTGACAAATCAAACACCGATTACTGATACTTTGGGCCAACCCCTGCATTTTAGGGTGCCACCAAGTGTCCAGCAACAAATCACTAGTCTCTCGAGCCCCACAATGAGTTGCAAAGTGTACACATTCAATGACCCATAAAGCCAGCACATCAGACATACAAGTCTGATGTGCAGGCGTGGTCCATAAAGAGGAAACAGAATCATATGTACAACCTAACCGTTTCCACATTTGTTTATCACTCTCAGGAGCGTCCTCCTGTAATCTTATGACGTCTTGGATGGTTGGCATTGACTTGTCAGCAGCAGACATATTTATAGTAGATCGTTTAGTCTGACTTAACATCTTAGGCACCATCACTTGCTGAATTTGAGCGGCTGTTCACGCTGCACAATCTGCTCGTTCATTACCAACGCCAACTGGGGTTGTACCATTCGTGTGGGCAGCGCATTTAATAACGGAAATCTGCGCGGGCATAAGGAGGGCCTGCAGTAGGTCATTAACTAAACCCCGGTGGGATATTTGACCACACATAATCATGTCAGGTTGTTCTGACGAAATGTCACTCAAATCGCCCCTTATTGTGGTAGTTTCCTGAATCAAGGCTAAACAGTCGTGGCCAGGTGCGTCTTCATGGACAGGGGGACCACTAAGAAAACAGGCTGGATTGATAGTGGTACAGTGGTTAAATGTCAGACGTGGATTGTTCAAAAGGTATATCTCATACCTATTCTGACGAGCTGCGGTATGATGCTGAGTCTGCAGTTGCCTCAGTAGTGCGATGACCGAGTGGGAGCTATACACCGGAATATCCTGTTGGAGGGTGAGAGCATGTAACGGCTATGCGATGGCATTGATTGAACGTAAATCCTGTACTAATCGGTACTGGTCTGGTTTGGCTGGTTTAGGCACAGCAAGTATGGGGGTGTTACATTCTGATTGGCAAGGGACCAAAATACCCTGTTTCAACAGCTCTTGAATTAATTTATCTATTGATGGAGCAGCTTGAGATTTCAGGGGGTATTGTCGAATGGAAGGTAGCTTTACATGATCCTTAATCATCACCTTAATAGGTGTAACATTTGTCTTTCCCACTTGTGATGGGTATTCCGCCCAGACCTGTGGATTGACATATTCCAACACATCATGTCCCCTGTGATGCTGCAGTCTAGTGTTAATCGTTTCAGGGACCTCAAAATATTTTATGGTAGTGCCGTCCGGCATGACTTGAAGTGCGTACTCTGTTGGATCCGAATGCTCCACTGCCCTCCTGACCATTCGCCCCATATCCCTGGCATGGTACTGGTCATGGACCTGACGTGTAATATGAGGGCTTACCGAAGCTGACTGTGGCCATAAATGTGGTGATATTGTAACAAAATCGGCTGTACCTTCTTTTCCCGTGACTGTGGCTGTAACCTTGACTGGCCATTCGGTCTCAAGTAATGGCCGGTATTTGTCCTCCAACTCCCTGTTTCGTCCAGTTCTGTCATAGGCCAGGGGTAACGTGATGCAGTGACTGTTCAACATCTAACGTCCACCACTGGGGGGTGATAGAAATATAGCACTGTTGTCTCATCCTCCATGATGTAACCGTTACCCCCTCGTCTCCGCATTCTAGCTGTAGCTGGAAGATACACAGTAAATCTCGGGGCAACAAGTTACAGTCCAATCCAGTAGTCACTACAAACGGATGCTCTGCAGACTTATTCTCGTAAGTGACTGTCACAGGTTCAGAAATAGGATACTCACACACCTGTCCTTGGAACCCTGACAATTGCTGCGTGTGGTCGGATAATGGTAATTTAAGTGCTGATTGCACAGAAGACATGGCTGCCCCGGTGTCAATTACAAATGAGTGATGTTGATCTCCTATCTGCAGAGAAATAATAGGTTCCCTGTCCGATTGGAGAGTCCTTATGGCTAAATTAGCTAGTCAATCCTGTGTTGGGAAAGGGTTTTCCTGGGAGAAGTCAGTGTATCTCGTCTGTCCTCCCCTTGGTGGGTACCCTCTCCTTTGGGTCGGATAATCTCCTTCTACTGCCTGTCTTTTAAAGGGGCATTCCTGTTGCCAGTGATCTACACGGCCGCAATTAAAACATGCATTGCTCCCTCTATTTCTGCCCCGTCCTCTTCTTCCAGTAAACCAATGGCCCCTCAGAGGGGGCTGCGGTTGTAGAGCTGTTGATTCGTTCGGTGGGCCATAAAAAGGGGGTGAGGGTCCCTTTGGGTGGGTTTGGTATCCTCCTCTTCGCTGATCCACCCACCCAAAGTCACTATATTGGGGCTCCTGCTGGTAAACTACCATTTCTGCCGCTTGTTGGGATCGCCAATCATCCTTTTTCATTACATACTCAGTCTTAACCTTTGTAACTGAGCCTCCTTCTTGGCCTACACCCTCCTTCCAATAAAATCTGACTGCCCTTGCCATCTGGGAAGGGTCGTTCTCTGTCCAATTCATGTTATTACATTTCACAGCAGTAACCACAGAAGGTGCTAGGCAATGCATTAACATAGCACAATATTGAGGGGAATTCTGACCATTTTGATACAGCAAGTCGCCTGACTGCCCACGGTAGATTTCATTAAAACGCTCCAGAAATTCCTCTGGCTCTTCAGTCTTCTTAGGTTTTAGGTCTAAGATAACAGAAAGACTTATGGGCCTTTGAAATGTGCTATTCAACGCATTCAGGATCTGTGTCCTCTATCGTCGTCTAACGCATAGGCCTGCTGAAGTGCATGACTAGCATAATTCAGGTGGTTAAGATAATTGAGGTACTCTGCTGGGGTTAAAATCTGCTGGACTAGGGCCCAGAGGTCCCTTAAATCAGCTTGATAAATTGAGATGGTAGTTCTCAAGGAATCCATGAAGGCAGCAGGAGATTTTTTTCTATCTGGGATTGTAGACATAATAGCCATCATCTCACTGGGTGTCCATGGGAAGTAAACGTCTATCGTGGGGTTCGCTCCCACAGTCACTGCATCAGGGTTTTGCATCTTCCTAATCGGTAACTGTCTCCGAATGTCACCAGGGGGCACTCTAGCTATTTCCCCTGGTTGTTCCAAGACTTCAACGTCTCTCCCTGTCACTAGGGGGAGTTCTTTCTCTTCAAAAGAATCTGTTTCAGCTTCCTTTGTTCCCGAACCTTGTGGTTTCTGCTTAGTTTGGAGAGACTTAGGTGATATGCTTAATTGTTTCTGGTGAGGGTCAAGCCCCTCTCTCGCTGTCCGAGATCTTGTCCTCGAGCTAACTAGGCTTGTGGGACAGAGCTCCTTTTGTTCTTCTGGTCGTGAAGTTGGTAAATCAGGACCCACACTATCACCCAAAAGGGCTTGAGTTACTGGCATATTTGGAATCTGGGGAGCAATGACTGGGTATATATTATTGTACTCTGGTGGTTCTGGAATGAGCGCAGACCTTGCTTCAGGTGCAGACGGAACTTTTAATGACTTTTCCAAATTATTGAATTTTTCTTTTTCTGTCAATTCAAGGCCAGCCATTGAACTACGTAGCTCATCTCTTGTTTGACCAGCGTCTTTCCTGTCTCTACTTGGGCTTTTTTTTTTTAAACTTAAAAATGTTTGAAAATTCAAATTGAATTACTGCAACTTGCAAGCTTAGCTCTGATTTCAACTCAGAACTAAATTTACAATTTGCTTAACACAAACTTGTATAACATTTACAACTTAATTATTTCTTTATCTTAATAATTTTTCTTTTAACAAGTTTTTTTTTTCTTTTACATTCACATAAGTGTTGGCAAAATCAACTATCATCTCCAGATTTACACTTTTTAAAAACATTTTTTAAATACTGTCCGTGACCTCCTTTAAGTTTCTATTAATCTCCTGATAAAATTAGATAAACATTATTTCAAGTAAGTAAAACTTAAGATTCTGGCAATTTCAATCAATTGCTTTCGAAAATAATAACTTTTATCAAAGAGGTGGAGAAACCCACTGGTTTCCTTTAATTAATTCAAAGCGTAACTTTGCTGGTGTTCACTGACTCAAAGGAAAGGTATCCGATTACACTACAGGCTGCTGCTGTTATCTCAAAGCCTGAGTGAGAAGCACTGTCTGTCTTTTGATTTTGCCTGCTGCTGTTAACCCTTTGAGAGACTTCTGCTTCAACCAATATGCAGCATTCCCCACAATCTCAACTAGTCCTCGGAACTGCGTTTTTCGCCACTACAGTCCAAGGAGACAATTTTAGCTTAATCAACTATATTTTTAACACACACACACATGGAGGTGAACCATTTTCAATTTCAAATGTCGCATCGACCTCCCATAACCTAACCCAACCGAATTAACTCACAAATGAAGTTGAACCATTTATAGTTTTAAATGTCCCCATCAACAACATAGCCTACCCCAGCCAAATTAACAATATGAATTCCCATCAATTAAAATACTAATCCCCAGACTGACCTGTGATTTCGTCGAGGCGGTCTTTCTGTGCCAACCGCGAGTGACCAGACTAATCAGACGATAAGAAGAGGGGAACAATCAATGCGCGGTCATTTTCCAGTTCTACATTGAGGGCCCTTGTTCCCCATCCTCCTGTTCATAATCAGTCTAATTCTGATTTCGCAGTTGGACCAGGATCGCCCTGAGAAATCCCGGTTTTCGGCACCAAATGTTGAATCCCAAATTTCTTTATCCGTCAGTCTGGCCTCAATAAAAGTCGAGATGGATTTGCAGGTATAACATTAGTTATTTTATTCAGCTTGCAAGCTTGATTCATTTCACAGAAACATAAGAGACATCCAGTCTCCTACATCCCAGAAAGCGAATGAACAAAGAGACAAAGGGATCTCTGCAAATCAATTCAAATGGTATCAAGTTTCACATACTCAACGCCCATAGGTCAGCCTATATCCCTCCTGACCTGTTTGATCTATTCTGATTGGCTCACTTCCAATCCCTTCCTCTGGCCCCTATCAATCCAGCATCACTCTCGTAGACACACCTCTTCCTGCTTTCCCCATGCGGTCTAACATCCTTTGTCTCTGAACTAACCAGAATCAAAGTGGCTTATTTCTACATTACATTAACTAATATCTCTAAAGTAACTATTTTATCTCACATTCGTCACCCCCCCTCCCCGGCACTCTCCCTCCCTCCCCGGCACTCGCACTCACCCCCCCCTCCCCGGCACTCGCACTCACCCTCCCTCCCCGGCACTCGCACTCACTCCCCTCCCCGGCAATCACACTCTCCCCCTCCCCCTACCCGGCACTCTCCCCCCCAACATGGCAATCACACTCTCCCCCCCTCCACGACACTCAATCTCACCCCCTCTCCCCGGCACTCACCTCCTCTCCCCGGCACTCACTCTCGCCCTCACTACCTGGCACTCCCCCCCCCACCCACCCTGGCACTCACTGTCACCCCCTCTCCTCGGCACACTCCCCCCCCCACCACCCCCACCGGCACTCACTCTCTCCCCCCCCCCCCACGCTGGCACTCACTCTCCCCCCCCCCCCCCCCCGGCACTCACTCTAACCCCCCCTCCCCGGCACTCTCCACCCCCCACCCCGGCACTCACCCCCCCCTCCCCGGCACTCACCCCCCTTCCCCAGCACTCACCCCCCCTCCCCGGCACTCGCACTCACCCCCCCACCTCGGCACTCGCACTCACCCCCCCTCCACGGCAATCAAACTCTCCCCCCCCCTAACCGGCACTCGCCCCCGCCTCCATGGCAATCACACTCTCCCCCCCTCCACAGCACTCAATCTCACCCCCACTCCCTGGCACTCTCCCCACCACCCACCCCAGCACTCACTGTCACCCCCCTCCTCGGCACTCTTCCCCCCCCCAGCACTCTCCCCCCCGCCCCCCGACACTCACTGTCACCCCCCCTCCTCCCCAGCACTCTCCCCCCCCCCCCCGACACTCACTCTCGCCCCCCCCTCCTCGGCACTCTCCCCCCCCGGCACTCTCCACCCCTCCCCCCCCCCCCGGCACTCACTCCCCTTCCTCAGCACTCTCCCCCCCGCCCCCGGCACACTCCCCCCCCCCCCTCCCAGGCACTCTCCCCCCCTCCCCGAATCACTCCCCCCTCACCGGCTCTCTACCGCCCTCCCCGGCACTCGCACTCACCCCCCCCCTCCCCGGCACTCGCACTCACCCCCCCCTCCCCGGCAATCACACTCTCCCCCCCCCATACCCGGCACTCTCCCCCCCAACATGGCAATCACACTCTCCCGCCCTCCACGACACTCAATCTCACCCCCTCTGCCCGGCACTCACCCCCTCTCCCCGGCACTCACTCTCGCCCTCACTACCTGGCACTCTCCCCCCCACCCACCCCAGCACTCACTGTCACCCCCCGTCCTCGGCACACTCCCCCCCCCACCACCCCCACCGGCACTCACTCTCTCCCCCCCCAGCACGCCGGCACTCACTCTCGCATCCCCCCCCCGGCACTCACTCTCACCCCCCCTCCCCGGCACTCTCCACCCCCCACCCCGGCACTCACTCTCACCCCCACTCCTCGGCACTCTTACCCCCCCCCCCGGCACTCTCCCCCCCCCCCCCTGCACTCACTCTCGCCCCCCCGCCCCGGCACTCTCCCCCCCCCCCCGCCCCCCCCGGCACTCACTCTCACCCCCCCCTCCCCGGCACTCTCCACCCCCCACCCCGGCGCTCACTCTCACCCCCCCTCCTCGGCACTCTCCCCCCCCCCCCCCCCGGCACTCCCCCCCCCCCCCCTGCACTCACTCTCGCCTCCCCTCCCCGGCACTCTCCCCCCCCCCCCCCCCCCCACCCCACAGCACTCACTCTCACCCCCCACTCCCCGGCTCTCTCCCCCCCCTCCGGCACTCTTTCTCACCCCCCCTACCCAGCACTCTCCACCCCTCCTCCCCCCACGGCACTCACTCTCACCCCCCTTCCTCAGCACACTCCCCCCCCCCCCAGCAGTCTACCCCCCTCCCCGGCACGCTCCTCCCCTCCCCGGCACACTCCCCCCCTCCCAGGCACACTCCCCCCCCCCTCCGCGGCACTCTATTCCCTTCCTCCTCACTCTCCCACATCGCCGGCATTCTCCCCCCCTCCCCGGCACTGGCTCTCACCCCTCCCACCCCGCCCGGCACTCTCCGCCCCTCCCCAGCACTCACCCTCCCTCACCGACACTCTCCTCCCCTCCCCGGCACTCACCCTCCCCGGTACTCGATCTCACCCCCTCTCCCCGACACTCTCCCCCCCCTCCACGGCACTCTCCCACCCCTACCCAGCACTCACCCTCCCCGGCACTCTCCCCCCCTCCCCGGCACTCTTCCCCCCTTCCCGGCACTTTCCCCCCCTTCCCGGCACTCTCTCCCCCCTCCCGGCGTTATCCCCCCCTCCCCGGCACTCCCTCCCCCTCCCCGGCACTCACCCTCCCCGACACTCGATCTCACCCGCTCTCCCCGACACTATCCCCCCCTCCACGGCACTCTCCCACCACTCCCGGCACTCTCCCACCATCCCCGGCACTCTCCCCCCCTCCCCGGCACTCTCCCCCCCTCCCCGGCACTCTCCCCCCCTCCCCGGCACTCGCACTCTCCCCCCCTCCCCAGCAATCACACTCTCCCCCCCCCCGTACCCGGCACTCTCCCCCCCTCCATGGCAATCACACTCTCCCCCCCTCCATGGCAATCACACTCACCCCCTCTCCCCGGCACTCACCCCCTCTACCCGGCACTCACTCTCACCCCCACTCCCTGGCACTCTCCCCCCCCACCCACCCCGGCACTCACTGTCACCCCCCCTCCTCGGCTCTCTTACCCCCCCCCCGGCACTCTTCCCCCCCCATGCACTCACTCTCGCACCCCCCTCCCCGGCACTCTCCCCCCCCCCTCACCCCCTACGGCACTCACTCTCACCCCCCCTCCTCGGCACTCTTCCCCCCCCCCCACAGCACTCATTCTCACCCCCCCTACCCGGCACTCTCCCCCCCTGGCACTCTCCACCCCACCCCCCCCCCCCCCCCCCCCGGCACTCAGTCTCACCCCCCTTCCTCAGCACTCTCCCCCCCTCCCCGGCAGTCTACCCCCCTCCCCGGCACTCTCCTCCTCTCCCCGGCACACTCCCACCCCTCCCGGCACTCTCCCACCATCCCCGGCACTCTCACCCTCCCACCCCGGCACTTCCCCCCTCTCCCCGGCACTCAACCCCCCTCCCCGGCACTCAACCCCACCACCCCCCTCCCCGGCACTCACCCCCCCCTCCCCGGCACTCACCCCACCCTCGCCGGCACTCACCCCCCCTCCCCGGCACTCACCCCCCCTCCCCGGCACTCACCCCCCCTCCCCGGCACTCACACCCCCTCCCCGGCACTCACACCCCCTCCCCGGCACTCACACCCCCTCCCCGGCACTCGCTCTCACCCCCCCTCCCCGGCACTCTCCCCCCCTCCCTGGCACTCGCACTCACCCCCCCTCCCCGGCAATCACACTCTCCCCCCCCCTACCCGGCACTCTACCCCCCTCCATGGGAATCACACTCTCACCCCCTCCACGGCACTCAATCTCACCCCCTCTCACCGGCACTCACCCCCCCTCCCCGGCACTCACCCCCCCTCCCCGGCACTCACACCCCCTCCCCGGCACTCACACCCCCTCCCCGGCACTCACACCCCCTCCCCGGCACTCACACCCCCTCCCCGGCACTCGCTCTCACCCCCCTCCCCGGCACTCGCTCTCACCCCCCTCCCCGGCACTCTCCCCCCCTCCCTGGCACTCGCACTCACCCCCCCCTCCCCGGCAATCACACTCTCCCCCCCCCTACCCGGCACTCTACCCCCCTCCATGGGAATCACACTCTCATCCCCTCCACGGCACTCGCTCTCACCCCCCCTCCCCGGCACTCACCTCCCCTCCCCGGCACTCACCCCCCCTCCCCGGCACTCGCTCTCACCCCCCCTCCCCGGCACTCTCCCCCCCTCCCCGGCACTCGCACTCGCCCCCCTTCCCCGGCAATCACACTCTCTCCCCCCCCTACCCAGCACTCTCCCCCACTCCACGGCAATCACACTCTTCCCCCCTCCACGGCACTCAATATAACCCCCTCTCCCCGGCAGTCACCCCCTCTACACGGCACACACTCTCACCCCCCCCCCCGGCACTCTCCCCCCCCCCCCTGCACTCACTCTCGCCCCCCCGCCCCGGCACTCTCCCCCCCCCCCCGCCCCCCCCGGCACTCACTCTCACCCCCCCTCCCCGGCACTCTCCACCCCCCACCCCGGCGCTCACTCTCACCCCCCCTCCTCGGCACTCTTCCCCCCCCCCCCCCCGGCACTCCCCCCCCCCCCTGCACTCACTCTCGCCTCCCCTCCCCGGCACTCTCCCCCCCCCCCCCCCCCCACCCCACAGCACTCACTCTCACCCCCCACTCCCCGGCTCTCTCCCCCCCCTCCGGCACTCATTCTCACCCCCCCTACCCAGCACTCTCCACCCCTCCTCCCCCCACGGCACTCACTCTCACCCCCCTTCCTCAGCACACTCCCCCCCCCCCCCCAGCAGTCTACCCCCCTCCCCGGCACGCTCCTCCCCTCCCCGGCACACTCCCCCCCCCTCCGCGGCACTCTACTCCCTTCCTCCTCACTCTCCCACATCGCCGGCATTCTCCCCCCCTCCCCGGCACTGGCTCTCACCCCTCCCACCCCGCCCGGCACTCTCCGCCCCTCCCCAGCACTCACCCTCCCTCACCGACACTCTCCTCCCCTCCCCGGCACTCACCCTCCCCGGTACTCGATCTCACCCCCTCTCCCCGACACTCTCCCCCCCTCCACGGCACTCTCCCACCCCTACCCAGCACTCACCCTCCCCGGCACTCTCCCCCCCTCCCCGGCACTCTTCCCCCCTTCCCGGCACTTTCCCCCCCTTCCCGGCACTCTCTCCCCCCTCCCGGCGTTATCCCCCCCTCCCCGGCACTCCCTCCCCCTCCCCGGCACTCACCCTCCCCGACACTCGATCTCACCCGCTCTCCCCGACACTATCCCCCCCTCCACGGCACTCTCCCACCACTCCCGGCACTCTCCCACCATCCCCAGCACTCTCCCCCCCCTCCCCGGCACTCTCCCCCCCTCCCCGGCACTCTCCCCCCCTCCCCGGCACTCTCCCCCCCTCCCCGGCACTCGCACTCTCCCCCCCCTCCCCAGCAATCACACTCTCCCCCCCCCCGTACCCGGCACTCTCCCCCCCTCCATGGCAATCACACTCTCCCCCCCTCCATGGCAATCACACTCACCCCCTCTCCCCGGCACTCACCCCCTCTACCCGGCACTCACTCTCACCCCCACTCCCTGGCACTCTCCCCCCCCACCCACCCCGGCACTCACTGTCACCCCCCCTCCTCGGCTCTCTTACCCCCCCCCCGGCACTCTTCCCCCCCCATGCACTCACTCTCGCACCCCCCTCCCCGGCACTCTCCCCCCCCCCTCACCCCCTACGGCACTCACTCTCACCCCCCTCCTCGGCACTCTTCCCCCCCCCCCACAGCACTCATTCTCACCCCCCCTACCCGGCACTCTCCCCCCCTGGCACTCTCCACCCCACCCCCCCCCCCCCCCCCCCCCCCGGCACTCAGTCTCACCCCCCTTCCTCAGCACTCTCCCCCCCTCCCCGGCAGTCTACCCCCCTCCCCGGCACTCTCCTCCTCTCCCCGGCACACTCCCACCCCTCCCGGCACTCTCACCCTCCCACCCCGGCACTTCCCCCCTCTCCCCGGCACTCAACCCCCCTCCCCGGCACTCAACCCCCCCACCCCCCTCCCCGGCACTCACCCCCCCCTCCCCGGCACTCACCCCACCCTCGCCGGCACTCACCCCCCCTCCCCGGCACTCACCCCCCCTCCCCGGCACTCACACCCCCTCCCCGGCACTCACACCCCCTCCCCGGCACTCACACCCCCTCCCCGGCACTCACACCCCCTCCCCGGCACTCGCTCTCACCCCCCCTCCCCGGCACTCTCCCCCCCTCCCTGGCACTCGCACTCACCCCCCCCTCCCCGGCAATCACACTCTCCCCCCCCCTACCCGGCACTCTACCCCCCTCCATGGGAATCACACTCTCACCCCCTCCACGGCACTCAATCTCACCCCCTCTCACCGGCACTCACCCCCCCTCCCCGGCACTCACCCCCCCTCCCCGGCACTCACACCCCCTCCCCGGCACTCACACCCCCTCCCCGGCACTCACACCCCCTCCCCGGCACTCACACCCCCTCCCCGGCACTCGCTCTCACCACCCTCCCCGGCACTCTCCCCCCCTCCCTGGCACTCGCACTCACCCCCCCCTCCCCGGCAATCACACTCTCCCCCCCCTACCCGGCACTCTACCCCCCTCCATGGGAATCACACTCTCATCCCCTCCACGGCACTCGCTCTCACCCCCCCCTCCCCGGCACTCACCTCCCCTCCCCGGCACTCACCCCCCCTCCCCGGCACTCGCTCTCACCCCCCCTCCCCGGCACTCTCCCCCCCTCCCCGGCACTCGCACTCGCCCCCCTTCCCCGGCAATCACACTCTCTCCCCCCCCTACCCAGCACTCTCCCCCACTCCACGGCAATCACACTCTTCCCCCCTCCACGGCACTCAATATAACCCCCTCTCCCCGGCAGTCACCCCCTCTACACGGCACACACTCTCACCCCCCCCCCCCGGCACTCTCCCCCACCTCCCTGCACTCACTCTCGCCCCCCCCTCCCCGGCACTCTCCCCCCCCACCCGCCCCCCACGGCACTCACTCTCACCCCCCCCCTCCTCGGCACTCTTCCCACCCCCCCCACAGCACTCAGTCTCACCCCCCACTCCCCGACTCTCTCCCCCCCCCCCTCCAGCACTCATTCTCACCCCCCCTACCCGGCACTCTCCCCCCCTGGCACTCTCCACCCCCCCCCCCCCCCCCGGCACTCAGTCTCACCCCCCTTCCTCAGCACCCTCCCCCCCTCCCCGGCAGTCTACCCCCCTCCCCGGCACTCTCCTCCTCTCCCCGGCACACTCCCACCCCTCCCGGCACTCTCCCACCATCCCCGGCACTCTCACCCCCCCACCCCGGCACTTCCCCCCCCCCCTCCCCGGCACTCAACCACCCTCCCCGGCACTCAACCACCCTCCCCGGCACTCTCTCTCAACCCCCCTCCCCGGCACTCACCCCCCCCTCCCCGGCACTCACCCCCCCCCCCCCACACTGGCACTCACCCCCCCTCCCCGGCACTCACCCCCCCTCCCCGGCACTCACCCCCCCTCCCCGGCACTCACCCCCCCCTCCCCGGCACTCACCCCCCCCCTCCCCGGCACTCACACCCCCTCCCCGGCACTCGTTCTCACCCCCCCTCCCCGGCACTCTCCCCCCCTCCCCGGCACTCGCACTCACCCCCCCTCCCCGGCAATCACACTCTCCCCCCCCCCCCCCCCCCTACCCGGCACTCTACTCCCCTCCATGGCAATCACACTCTCCCCCCCTCCACGGCACTCAATCTCACCCCCTCTCACCGGCACTCACCCCCCCCTCCCCGGAACTCACCCCCCCTCCCCGGCACTCACCCCCCCTACCCGGCACTCGCACTCGCCCCCCCTCCCCGGCAATCACACTCTTCCCCCCCCCCCTACCCGGCACTCTCCCCCCCTCCATGGCAATCACACTCTCCCCCCCCCTCCACGGCACTCAATCTCACCCCCTCTCCCCGGCACTCACCCCCTCTACCCGGCACTCACTCTCACCCCCACTCCCTGGCACTCTCCCCCCCACTCACCCCGGCACTCACTGTCACCCCCCCTCCTCGGCACACACCCCCCCCACCACCCCCACCGGCATTCACTCTCTCCCCCCCCCCCCCGGCACTCACTCTCACCCCCCCTCCCCGGCACTCTCCAACCCCCACCCCGGCACTCACTCTCACCCCCCTCCTCGGCACGCTTCCCCCCCCCCCCGGCACTCTCACCCCCCCCTGCACTCACTCTCGCCCCCCCCTCCCCGGCACTCTCCCCCCCCGCCCCCCACGGCACTCACTCTCACCCCCCCCTCCTCGGCACTCTTCCCCCCCCCACAGCACTCACTCTCACCCCCCACTCCCCGGCTCTCTCCCCCCCCCTCCGGCACTCATTCTCACCCCCCTACCCGGCACTCTCCCCCCGGCACTCTCCAACCCCCCCCCCCCGGCACTCACTCTCACCCCCCTTCCTCAGCACTCTCGCCCCCTCCCCGGCAGTCTACCCCCCTCCCCGGCACTCTCCTCCTCTCCCCGGCACACTCCCCCCCTCCCCGGCACTCTCCCCCCCCCCTCCGCGGCACTCTCCTCGCCCCCCCGGCACTCTCCCCACTCACCGGCTCTCTCCCCCACTATCCGGCACTCTACCCCCTTCCCCCTCACTCTCCCCCCCTCGCCGGCATTCTCCCCCCCTCCCCGGCACTGGCTCTCACCCCTCCCCCCCGGCCCACACTCTCCCCCCCTCTCCGGCACTCCCCCCCCTCCCCGGCGCTCTCCCCGCCTCCCCGGCACTCTCCTCTCCACCCCGGCACTCTCCCCGGCACTCTCCCCCCCTCTCCGGCACTCTCCCCCCCTCCCCGGCACTCTCCCCCCCTTCCCGGCACTCTCCCCCCCTCCCCGGCACTCGCACTCACCCCCCCTCCCCGGCACTCGCACTCACCCCCCCTCCCCGGCAATCACACTCTCCACCCCCCCCCTACCCGGCACTCCCCCCCCCCCAACATGGCAATCACACTCTTCCCCCCCTCCACGACACTCAATCTCACCCCCTCTCCCCGGCACTCACCCCCTCTCCCCGGCACTCACTCTCGCCCTCACTCCCTGGCACTCTCCCCCCCACCCACCCCGGCACACACTGTCACCCCCCCTCCTCGGCACACTCCCCCCCCCCACCACCCCCACCGGCACTCACTCTCTCTCCCCCCCCCCCACGCCGGCACTCACTCTCCCCCTAGCCCCCCCGGCACTCACTCTCACCCCCCCTCCCCGGCACTCTCAACCCCCCACCCCGGCACTCACTCTCACCCCCCCTCCCCGGCACTCACCCCCCCTCCCCGGCACTCACCCCCCCCCTCCCCGGCACTCACCCCCCCTCCCCGGCACTCACCCCCCCCTCCCCGGCACTCGCACTCAGCCCCCCTCCCCGGCACTCGCACTCACCCCCCTCCCCGGCAATCACACTCACCCCCCCCTAACCGGGACTCTCCCCCCCTCCATGGCAATCACACCCACCCCCCCTCCCCAGCACTCTCCGCCCCTCCACGACACTCACCCCCCCTCCCCGGCACCCGCCCCCTCTCCCCGGCACTCGCCCCGCCCTCCTCCCCGGCACTCACTCTCACCCCCCCTCCCCGGCACTCTCCCCCCCTGCCTGGCACTCTCTCCCCCTCCCCGGCACTCACCCCCAGCGCCCCCCCCCCACAGAGCCCCTCCCCACACCCCACTCCCATCCCCCACACACACAGACTGCGGCCACGCCGTCACTTCTCCTGCGGCCATCCCCCACGCCGTGACCTACCCCCACGCTGTACGGCATCAACCATCAGCACTGGTTGGCGCTGGTATATAGGTGTTTTGAATAATAACTATTCCAATGCTCTATATAGTGGTCATGTCGGCGGGACTTCGGCCCATCCGGCTGGGAGAATACGGGCATCCCCGCCATTCTCTGAGGCGGGCGGCGCAATTGATGCCTCGCCGACTTTTCAGCGTTCAGAGCCTCCAAGGATCAACTCTTGAATCCCTCCTCTTCTTCATTTGCATGCCCATCGATAACCTTACCCAAAGACATGGCCACAGGTTCCGGATTTATGCTGCCACCACACACCTCTACCTCTCCAGCACCTTCATGAGCCATTCATTTGTTTCTGTGCTGTCAACCTGCTAATCTGTCACCCAGTTCTGCTTGAGCCACAGTTAGCTCCAGCTAAATATTGGGTAGATTGAGGCTGTTCTTCTTAGCCTCTCCTGCAAATTCCTCAGCAAACCTCCAGCTAAATGTTTCATCCATGCTTTGGTCACCTCCATATAACTATTCCAATGCTCTCATGGTTGGACTCATATCTTGGACCCTCCACAAACTTCAGCACATCCAAACTTTGCTGCACACGTCTCAATCCATAATAGTTCAATTGGCACCCCATGATTGTTGAGCCTACATTGGATCCGAGTCCTCCAGCACATCCAATTTATAATTCTCGTGCCAATATTCAAATGCTTTCATGGTTTCACCCCTCCATATATTGCTTGCCTTCTTCAGTGCTATAATCCTCAGAGAAGTTTATGAGCCTTGAACATTGGCGTTTTGTGCATCTCTACTGCCTTTGCTCCACAACTAATAGCTATGTCCACAGTTATCTAAGCCACAAATTCTTAAAATTCCTCCCTAAATCTCTGCTTCTCCATCTTTTTCTTCCCCTTTATGACCCTCCAAAAATCTACCTTTCTGACCAAACTTTCAATCATCCCTTCGAATATATCCTTTTTCGGCTGTGTGTCAATTTTTCTTTGATTATTCTCTTGTGAGACAGTTTGTTATGGCATAGCAGATGATAACTGCCAAGCTTCTGAATTCCCAAAAGGAAACTTGAAACAGCTGCCAGAACAGTTTTGCAATTTGTATAACATGAGGAGGTTTTCTGAAATCAAGAAGTAACTTCTCAGACCAATTGTGATGATCTAAAGTCACGAAAGTCAAACATTTATTAAAATAAAGACATTTTAAAATCACACTGAAACAAAAGAATATATTGCCATGGTCAACAGTACTTTTTAAAAACTTCTGAACAGACCTTGGCATAAATAACTCAGAGATAACCCCGTATCCTTTAAATGGCAACAGTCCTTATAGACAGCAAACTGATTCTGAAGATCTGGGGCTGGATTCTTGTGTCGCCAACGGCGAAATCGCGTTCAGCAATAGGCTGGAGAATCCATTTTGACACTGGAATTGTTGGCGACGCAGTTTTTCCGATGCTCCGCCCCCTCAAAATGGGCGTGCCGCACGCCTTCGGAACAACCTGAGGCCCTCCCCTGGTGTTCCGCCCCCGATGGGCCAAGTCCCCGACGGCATGGGACAAGTGTCCTCACATCTTTCAGGGATCTCGCGTGGCGGCTGCAGACTGTGTCCAGCGCTGCCACAGTCGAGGGGGGGAGCCATTTCGCTGGAAGGGGGGGGGGAGGGTCCGGGGGTGGTGAGGCTGGTTACAGGGGGGCAGTTCTTGGGAGTTTGACAGGAGCCGGGTCCGCGCGGGGCCGGCGCCATACTGTACAGCACGGCCGCCACAGGCCGCTGCCATGCGCATGCGCGGCCACGGACCCGCCCATTCTGCGGCCGTATCCGCAGGTAAAGCCAGGGGCTTTACGCGGCGCGGCAGCTAGACCCCCACCAGGTGGCGGATCGGTGGGGGGACAGCGCCGACTTTCTGGTCGTAAGACCTGACAGAGAATCCAGCCCCTGGTCTTGTCCTCACAGTCCTCTTTGAGGTCTCACTAGCTACCACCCACATACAGTATTCAATGTTTTGTTAAATCTGTTTCCGCCTTTGTTCATACCCTCTAGTATTTCTTTTAGAAGTTCCTTTCTCTCAGAATTGGTTACCATTTTTTTTACTTTATAGCTACTATATTTAAAAAGTAACCTGACACTGGGGCGGGATTCTCCGACCCCACGTGGGCCTTTGGCATGAATCCCGCCCCCGCCGTGTCCCGAAGTCGCGAAGATTCGGCGGGGGCAGGAATCGCGCCGCGCCGGTCGGCGGGCCCACCCCCGCCGATTCTCCGGCCCGCGATGGGCCGAAGTCCCGCTGCTGGAATGCCTGTCCCGCCAGCGTGGATTAAACCACCTATTGAATGGCGGGACAAGGCGGCACGGGCAGGCTCCGGGGTCTTGGGGGGGAGGGCGCGGGGTGATCTGGCCTCGGGGGGTGCCCCCACGGTGGCCTGGCTCGCGATCAGGGCCCACCGATCCGTGGGCGGCCCTGTGCCGTGGGGGGCACTCTTTTTCTTCCGCCTTCGCCATGGTCTTCACTATGGCAGAGGCGGAAGAGACCCCCTCCCCAGCGCATGCGCGGTGATGACGTCAGCAGCCGCTGACGCTCCCGCGCATGCGTCGCCCGGCGAAGACCTTTCGGCCCCGGCTGCCATGGCACCAAAGGCCTTTCCCGCCAGAGCGCAAACCACTCCGGCGCGGGCCTAGCCCCTCAAGGTGAGGGCTTGGCCCCTAAAGGTGCGGAGACGTCCCCGCTGGGTAGGGGAGAATCCCGCCCACTATCTTTGCCTTATCTATTTAAATTTTCCAATTTGTAGATATTCGTCTTTGAAATACAATAGCTAGCTTCACACCACTTCTTTTGTAGCCTTATATAAATTTTTATTTTAATTCTCGTGGTTCCTCTGTGCAGCACCACATCAAACCAATTGTCTTCATACCCTTCTCGTTCATGTTTGATCTTTGCAGTCTTTCTGTCTCTAGTCCAATTAAACCAGTCAAACTCCCACAAGCTTGCTTCCCAGTATATGGGAATATGACAGGGATATTACAAAAGATAAAAATATTAAAACCCTTGTTTTCCTGACAACCTTGGGATGTGTTCTTTTTCTGTATCAATGCATTTCTCAGAACAGCATTGCCTCCTACCCACGTCTATATGACCTTGCATATAAGGGTGGAAAGTTTTCTTTTAAAGGATGATTTTGTGTTGTTGGTGGATTCCAATTGGAATTTATTGCTCTACTCTCAGTACCATCGTGAGCAAAGGCGGAGAATAATGGATATCCACAAGTGTGGTAGGTGTCTGCCCCAGCTGTTCATTAATCTCAATACCTGGACTTAAGCTCAAACACAGTTCTTTAGAGCCATGTTTTAAATGAGCAAGGTAATTTGTCCTTTGTTGTCATTCTTCAACATAGGCAAGAGGGCATGAGGCATGTGTCTAATTGTTCCCCTTCATTGCTTTGGGGATCCTGGACATGCAACTGATTGCATCCTGTGGGCAGCACGGTAGCATTGTGGATAGCACAATTGCTTCACAGCTCCAGGGTCCCAGGTTCGATTCTGGCTTGGGTCACTGTCTGTGCGGAGTCTGCACATCCTCCCCGTGTGTGCGTGGGTTTCCTCCGGGTGCTCTGGTTTCCTCCCACAGTCCAAAGATGTGCGGGTTAGGTGGATTGGCAATGATAAATTGCCCTTAGTGTCCAAAATTGCCCTTAGTGTTGGGTGGGGTTACTGGGTTATGGGGATAGGGTGGCGGTGTTGACCTTGGGTAGGGTGCTCTTTCCAAGAGCCGGTGCAGACTCGACGGGCCGAATGGCCTCCTTCTGCACTGTAAATTCTATGAACTATGAACTTTAACCCACATGAAAATTCCAGGACCAAGCTGCAAGTCAAATTCATAGAAAATGAGGCATGGCTACAGAGAACAAAGGTTCTTGTCATAATATAATCTTTATTATTGTCACAAACAGGCTTACATTCACACTGCAATGAAGTTACTGTGAAAATCCCCTCGTCCCCACATTCCGGCACCTCTTCGAGTACACAGAGGGAGAATCCAGAATGTCCAATTCAACTAACAGTACGTCTTTGGGACTTGTGGGAAGAAACCGGAGCACCCGGAGGAAACACACACAGACACAAGGAGAATGTGCAGACTCCACACAGACAGTGGCCCAAGAAGGAATTGAACCTGGTGCTGTGAAGCAACAGTGCTAACCAACAGTGCTAACCACTATGACCTATCATTCAGTGTTTTGGAGAGTTAGAAACCTCACACAAAATGCAGCAATTACCAAAACCTCTCATATTAGGGCCTGGAGTAGGCAAGTGACGATGAACTGCTGTCCTTATCACAAGCAAATATTGAATTTATTCTTCAGATGAACTGCATTTTTAAGGACATATTTTATTTAATCTTGTTGATTTGCGAGCTTCATCGCTGTCAATCAGTGTGTTCAAATCACAAGATTTCAAATAATCTCCTCTGCGTCAGCAAATGTATTCAAGAAGGAAAAGGGAAAACAATTAGTTTTTTAATTGTTATCTTAATTTTTAATCATTTGCAGGTTTGGAGGTAAGTATGGTTATATCGCTGGTCCTGGATTTCACATCTGCTGCCTCTTGCCAAGGTTATCTAGGACAGCATTGATTTTCACATGTGCCATGCCCAGCTCTACCTCAACACCTCTCTAGACTGTTGCTAAGCTACAAGACTGCTGACGTGACATTTAGTACTGGATGAATAATAATGCCTTCCGATTAAATATTGGGAAGACTAAAGTCATTGCCAAGGTCCCAATTGTTTCCTGATCTTAACTCCATCCCTCTCCCAAGCAACTGTCTGAAACTAAACTCAAAATATTGGTGTCATGTTTGATTACGAGATGAGCTTCTGACCATATATCCACACTTTTATGAAGGCACGGTGAGCCCACACCGAGATATAACAAAGAAACAAAGGTTTATTTACAAGGTTTAAGGTACACTGGTGGTTCCCAGCTGGGTCTAAGCCAGCCAGTCCTGAACTGGCAAAAGGGGTGGCACGGTAGCACAGTGGTTAACACAGTTGCTTCACAGCTCCAGGGTCCCAGGTTCGATTCCCGGGTAGGGCCACTGTCTCAGCGGAGTTTGCACTTTCCCCCTGTGTCTGCGTGGGTTTCCTCCGGGTGCTCCGGTTTCCTCCCACAGTCCAAAGATGTTAGGTGGATTGACCATGCGAAATTGCCCTTGGTGTCCAAAAAGGTTAGGAGGGGTTACTGGGTTACGGGGATAGGGTGGAGGTGTGGGCTTAGGTAGGGTTTTCTTTCCAAGAGCTGGTGCAGACTCGATGGGCTGAATGGTCTCCTTCTGCACTGTAAATTATATGATTCTATGATTCTTACACACAATTTGAATTGAGCTTCCCCTGCCCCCTTAGCAGGGAAGCCTGTATTCCGCAAGGGACATGGGGAATAATACCCCGTAAGCCAAGTGCGGGTGTAGGTTATGACATCCTTCCCACCAAAGTCTGAAGGACCCTCCTAGGGAATAGGTCAGTCATTTTCCATCTCAGGGTCATGACCCGCAGGTGGTTCGCGGGCGAGTGTTGGGCGGGTTGTGGAACGATCGCAGGAAGAAGTGCCCAACAGCCGCGACTGGCTTTTAAAAATGAAGGCCGCGACAGACTTTCAAGAATGCCAGCTGTCTGCACATGCACGCACCCTCAGCCGGATGCAGTCGTGCGCAGGCCCGGAGCCTAGCTGGCAGACCGCCTCCTCCGGACGTTAACGCGTGTCCCATGAGATTTGTTTTTTTAAATCGATGGGAGTCTTCCTGCCAGAAGCGGCAGCAGAAAGGAGGACATGTGGCCAGTACACTGACGCCACATACTCTGGGCTCGAAATTACTGAGGAGAGTGTGGTCATCTAAAATGGCCTCCCACAAAGAACGCTGGGAAAAATGGTCAAAGTCAGGGACAGACAGGCCACAGCTTGCAGATACACAAAAGCTACAGCTCAGACATTTTTAACAGCCCAGGAAAAAAACATCTCCAGGCATCCCAGGAACAATAGAACTGTCCTGTCAATCAAATTGTTTACCAGACACAGTGGCACCCAAGTTCTGCCCCCAACACCTCCAGGCATGGCCACTGAGTGTCCACCCCAAAATCGATGTGGCAGCCCCTGATTGGGCCTGATCGATCAGGGTGATGGAGCCCTGATCAATTGATTGACAATGACCCAGAGCCCGCCCACAAAAGGACAAGAAAATCCAAGCAGGTTAAAAGGTGCTGCGTAGCCCACCACTCTCTCTCTCAACTGCAGTCTCTCGACTACAGCTTTCGACAGCCAACAACAGCAGTGAATTCATCACCAGCCAAGAAGAGGACCATCCACGCCATCCACAGAGGTACCAGAAAAGAGGACACAGCCGACCAGCTACAAGAATTCCAGCACTGCCAGACTACCAGATCCCAGATAAGACCGTATCTACTCTGTACTTGCCAGTCACCTGGAAGTTAAGTTAAGGTCGTTTTAAGTGTATTAGTTTATAATTCAATGTGCATGAACATGTGATTGATTAAGTAATTAACCTTGTGTATATTAATAAACAATTATTGTACTGAACAACTTGTGTGATCATTTGTCCACCGTGTTGTCCACACACTGTGGCTTAGATAAAGGCACAACAGGAGCTTCCTCTGTTTTGCAACTGCTAGCAAGCAAGCAACAGGAGGGTGTGAAGAACTGAAGATGGATCTTTTTGGAATGAGGAAGAGGGGGCCAGAGACAAACAGGCCAGGATCTCACAAATGAATCGGCTGGTGAGAGCTTCGCATGAGAGGCCACAGCAGGACAAAGCAGTGCTGGTGTGAGTTCCAGGACCTCTGCTGAACAACCCATACAGAAATGGAACATTGAATGACAAAGCAAGTGAGATCGTGAGGACCAAGCAGACTCACCTGTCGCATTAAAGTTAAACGGAAATGATGGGTCACGAAGGTCGGCCGGCGTGGGAATTGTATGGAATCATCAGCCCATGGGCATCTCACCCTCCTGTCAGTGCGTGCAGCATGTTCTGATAAGTGAACAAAAACCAAGCCAGCCTTGTATCCATGGAACCTGAAGTCTGTTTCCGGAGCCCTTGTTTAAACGGCTGTACAGCCAGCTCAGACAACCCGTTAGACGCAGGATGGTAAGGGGGCGTTCGCACATGACGAATCCCGTTGGCCTTCAGGAATGCTGAGAACTCCTCGCTGGTGAAAGAAGCCACATTATCCGTGATGAGGACCTCGGGTGTCTTTTGTGAAGGTCCTTGAAGACGGGTTTGTGACCCTTCACCTGGACCACAGCCCATGAGCCCCACAATAGAATACCTCCTTCCACACTCAGTTTGGACATCCGGGAGGAGAAGGCTCACTACTCTCCTGGTAGCTGTCGATGGTGGATACCGAACAGCAGTAGGTGTTGCACCTTAGCGAGTATGGGGACCGTCTGAGTCCAGTCATGGATGCGCGATGCAGTGACCGACAGGGAGTCCATGAAATTCAAGCCACCTGCCTGAGGGGTGGCTATGGCGTTGGCCGGCAGTGGCGACTGACTCAGTGCATCAGCGTGCGCAATGTGGGTTCCTGGCCGATGTTCGAAGGAGTAACCATAAGTGGCCAGCAGCAGGGCCCAGTTCTGTGCCAACACAATAGGCGTAATTGCCTTGTCCTCCCGAACTCCCGAAAAAGGCCAATTTAGGGCTTATGGTCTATCACGATGTAGAGATGGTAGCCGTAGAGATACTGGCAGAAGCTTTTTTTCCTGAATACCATCGCCAGACCCTCCTTCTCGATTGGCGTGAATTTATGCTTGGCTGCAGCCAAGTGGCTGGATTCTCCGCTCCCCAACGCCAGAATTGCATTTGGCAACGGGGAGGAGGATCCGGTTTGGCAGAAAAATCAGGAGCGGTGGCGGTTTTTGAATTCTCCGCCCCCTGAAAAGCAGCGTACTCTAGGAGTACGTCGCGCCGATTATCCACTGCCTCAGGCCATTGCCTAAGGCCCACCCCGCAATGCTCCGTCCTCGACAGGCTGAGTTTACGATGGCGTGGGTTACATGTGATCACACCGTTCGTGAACTCGGCGTTGTGGCTGCGGACTCAGTCTGGGGCCGCCACAGTCGGGGGAGGGCCGACCCGTGGACACGGGGGCTTCATTCAGGGTTGAGACACTATGGGCGGGCAGTCCTGGGCACGTGAGCGGCTGAAGGGTGTGGCCATCTAAAATGACCGCCCGCAGGGAGTGATGGGAAATGTGGCCAAGCTGGGCACAGACAGGTTGCAGCCTGCAAATATACAAACTGCAGCCCAGACTATTTGCAGAAACTCACACTGGCAAAAGGCCATTTGGAGGTCTTCCCGGGGCAATGGGGTCCAGGTAGAAATTAACAATAAGTGGCAGACTCAGTGGCACCTGCTTTCCTTATTTGAAAAGGCCTACGTGTCTTGGACACTGATGGCCATGGCCGATTGGGACCCGCCTAGCCATCAAAGTGTCTGTCCCTAATTGGGTCTGCATTGATTAGGGTGATCGAGACCCTATTAATCCATTGACCTTCACCTGGGACCTCCCAAAAGGGCGTGAATGATATGAGGATAAAAGGAACTGCACAGGCCATCGCTCACTCTCTTTCGACTTCAGCACAACAGCTACCAACACCAGCCAAGTTCAAGGGCCCACACCATCCACCGAAGGACAACAACTGAACACAGACTACCTCCAAGAACTACAGCCTCCGCCAGACTACTGGAACCAGATAAGGCCTTATCTAATCTGTATCTGCCGGTCACCTGGATGTTAAGTCAAGGTCGTTTAAGTGTGTTAGTTACAGTCCAATGTGCATGACGTGTGATTAATTAAATAAACAATCTTGTGTGTGTGTCAAATAAACTAACGATGTACTTAACAAACTTGTGTGATTATTTGTCCATCGCACAGGGGTTAAACACATTGTGATTATAAAAGAACAACAAGGGGCGCACCGTTTTGGCAGTCCAGGTCTGCGAGTTGAGTCCGCCATGGAACATGGCGTGGCCGCTGCAGGCCGCCGGCGTGCTCATGCGCGGCCTCGGAACTGGAAGTGCTGGGGGCCGTATCAGCAGCTCGAGCTGTGAGCTCTACGCTGCCTCCCTCCGAGCCCCCAGCAAAGTGGGGAATCGGTGGCCGTTTTACACCAGTTCTCCTGGCTAAAAAGACCACCGTTTTCACGTTGACGTGGGGACTTATTCTCCAAAATGGAGAATCCAGCCCAGGGTTCGGGTTGCAAATGCGATCAGCCGCTCCCACCATCCGACATCCGATGGGCCAGAATGCAATGTTTCACATGTGACAATCACAGCTTTCCCTAATCCTATTATGTCAACCATCCCGTGGATGACAACCGCCTCTTGATACGCAGAAAAGCCTCCTCCTGGGCTACACCCCATCGCCAGGTCTGGTGCTTCTTAAGGAGCAGATGACAAGGAGCCGGAATGGATAAACCAGGAAACCAGTATGGATAAACCAGGAAACTACTGGTCAGTCTGTCTAACCTCAGTGGTGGGGAAACTATTGGAAACAATTCTGATTACAGAATTAATCTGCATTTGGAGAGGCGGGGATTAATCAAGAACAGTCAGCATGGTTTTGTTAAGGAGTGGTCATGTCTGACCAACTTGATTGAATTTTCCGAAGAGGTGGCCAGGTGTGTAGATGAGGGCAATGCATTTAATGCTGTCTACTTGAACTTCAGCATGGCTTTTGATAAGGTGTCACATGGGAGACTGATAGTGAAGGTAAGAGCTCATGGGATCCAAGAAAATTTGGCAAATTGGATCCAAAATTGGCTGAGTGGCACGAAGCAGAAGGTGATGGTCGACGGGTGTTTTTCTGACGACTGGAAGCTGGTGTCCAGTGGGGTCTCACGGGGATCAGTGTTGGGGCTCTTGCTGTTTGTGGTTTACATTTCGATATGAATGTAGGAGGTTTGATCAGGAAGTTTGCGGGTGATACGAAAATTGGTGGGGCGGTAAATAGTGAGGAGGATAGCTTTCGATTGCCGAAAGATATAGACGGGCTAGTCAGATGGGCTGAAGAGCAAATCAAATTCAATCCGGGTAAGTGTGAGGTGATGCCCCTGGGCAGGGCAAACCAGGCAAGGGAATACATGATAAACATAGGACCCTGGGAAGCACCAATGATCAGAGGGACTTTGGTGTGTCTGTATACCCGTCCCTTACATTAGCAGAGCAGGTGGATACAGTGGTGAAGAAGGCATATCGTATACTTGCCTTTATTAGCCGAGGTATAAATTTTAAGTGCAGGGAGGTTATGCTGGAACTATATAAGACATTGGTTAGGCCACAGCTTGAGTAATGTGTGCAGTTCTGGAATCCCCATTATGGGAGGGATGTGATAGCACTGGAAAGGGTGCTAAGCAGATTTACCAAAATGCTGCCTGGGCTGGAGAGTTTTAGTTATGAAGAGAGATTGGCTAGACTTGAATTGTTTTCCTTGTAGCAGAGGAACTGAGGGGGGACATGATTGAGATGTGTAAAATTATGAGGGGCATAGATAGAATAGACAGGAAGAAACTTTGCTCCTTGGTGGAGGGATCAATGACTAGGGGGCATAGATTTAAAGTAAGGGGAAGGAGGTTTAGAAAGGATGTGAGGAAAAACAGTTTTACCCAGAGGGTGGTGGGAGTTTGGAACTTGCTGTCTGAAAGGGTGGCGGAGACAGAAGTCCTCAAAACACAAGGGGTGGGATTCTCCAACCCCCCGCCGGGTCGGAGAATCCCTGGGGGTTGGCGCGAATCCCGCCCGACGCCGGCTGCCGTATTCTCGGGCGCTGTTTTTCGGGCGGGGGCAGGATTCACGCCATGCCAGTCGGCACCCGTTGGCAATTCTCCGTGTCCCGATGGGCCAAGCCGCCGTCCGTTTTTGGCCAGTCCCACCGGCGTGAATCACTCATCTCTGACACCGGCGGGACATGGCAGGTAAGTGTGCGGGAGCGGTCCTCGGGGGAGGACGCGGGGGGGATCCCCCTTGGGGGGGGCACAGGGGGGATCCCACCCTGGGGGAGGTCCCCACAGTGGCCTGGCCCGCGATCGGGGCCCACTGATCTGCGGGCGGGCCTGTTCCGTGGGGGCGCTTCTTCCTTCCGCGCCAGCCCCTGTAGGGCTCCGACATGGCCGGCACGGAGAAGAGAACCCCCCCCCGCGCATGCACCAAAATACGGCGGATGGTCTGCGCATGCGCGGAATCACACCAGCGGTTCCGCACATGCGCGAGATCACGCCGGCCCTTCGGCGCATGCCAAACTCACCAGCTGGAGTGTCGCCAACCCCACCACAGTCCACCTAGCCCCCGAAAGTGCCGAGAATTCAGCACTTTCGGGGGCAGTTGACGCCGGACTGGTTGACGCCGGTTCTCCCGTCAGCGTGGGGACTTAGTCCCCAGAAGGGAGAATCCAGGCCCTGAAGTACTTAGATGTGCTTTTCTGATCCCAAGGCATGCAGGACTATGGGCCAAGTGGCGGAAAATGGGATTAGAATAGTTAGGCGTTTATTTTTGACCGGGCAGACTTGATCGGCCGAAGGGCCTTTGCTGTGCACTTTGACTGTATGACTCTATGGGCACGGGATTTGGGACAAATTTCCCATAATAATTGACGGGCCCCAGAAATGAGCGGAGTTCCGTTGCATCCTTTGGGGCGGGGCCAACTAGATGGCGTGCACTTTCTCCGTTACTGGGCTTAAGCCATGGTGGTCCACCCGATAATCTAAGTTGATCACTTCTCTTACGTGGAACATGCACTTCAGCCAATGCAGAGCATGCCAAACTCTGAGCAGCATCGCAGCACCAGCCCCAGGTTCTTCAGGTGCTCCTGGTCGGTAGGTCCTGTGACCAGCACATTATCCAATACACTGCGATGCATGGCAACCCCTGCAGGATACTCTCCATGACACTATGAAGTATTGCACATGCCAATGAGACACCAAAAGGCAGTCGGGTGTATTTGTAGATGCCCCGGTGTGTATTTAAACATACTAACGAGAGGACCTGTTGAGTTCAAGTTGCAAATACTCATTATGCTGGGCATTACTCATACCCAGCTTCGTTAATGAGCACCCATCAGCCAGTATAACATACAGGTCCTCGATGCGAGGTATGGGGTGGCGGTCGAGTCTCTAAGCTGTATTGACCATCAACTTGTAATCCCCGCTCCTTTTATGGTCCCCAAGCCGGGCTGCAAAACCACCGAGTGCTTGCTGAGAACCTTGCACAGTCCATCGGACCCCACCTGTAGAATCTGCTGCCTGCCCAAGTACTACTGGTGCAACCAACCATGCCCCAGAAGGCTGGGGCCACTCCCTTGAACAACAATAAGGGGCAGGTGAGCTGACTAACGTCCATAAACAACAGGAGTCAACATTGTCCCAACTATAAGCAGTTGCTCCCTGGTGTACGAGGCCAAATGAGCCATCGCGTCCATCAAGTTTGCATGCCCCGTTTTATGCAATTAAAGGTTCTCCAATCCTATGGAAACAGCTGCCCCACTAGCTAACTCCATGCTCAATACTTGCCCATTCACCTGTAATGGGACCCGAATGGGGGCCACACGGAGCGCCATCACAAAATGCAACTGCATCGCGGCCTCTTCTTCTGGCTCATCAGGGAAGAATTCCGGTCCCGAGGCTGACATCTACTCCTGCTGGGGTGCCTGCACTGCTGGGACCCTGTTGCCTGCAGTCGCGCCTGGGACGGCGGCCGCACATCTTGCATGTAGGTGAATCGCCCTCAGTAGATTCCAGGGACAGTTCCTATTGTGACGGTCAGGCCTGCAAGCAAAGGCTGGGGTGGGGGGGGGGGCTCCACGGAATGGACCTTCCCCAGGTCATTGACCTCCATGCCCAGTATCTCCTGAACCCCTAGCTCCACACTCTCATGGGATAAGGATATCAGTAGTGCCTGCTGGAAGTTCAGGGAAGGCTTGGCCAAGAGCTTTTCGGTGTCTCGGCATTGTTCATGCCGCAGACCAAGTGATGACGCAGTATCTCAGACAATGCAGTCCCATACTCACAGAACTGGGTGATTTTCTGAAGTTGAGACATAAGCCCAGTGCCCAACTCATCCGGGCTCATTCTGCCGTATTGAAGCAATACCGTTGGACTATAATGGACAGCGTTGGGTTCATCAGCTGACCGACGAGCGCCACGAGCTGGTCAAAGGGGTGGGTGTCAGGCACCGCTGAGTACGTAAGGCTCAAATGACCCCAAATGTATGGGCACAAGTGGTCAGCAGGATCACCATCTGGCGCTCACCTCCGTGATGTTATTCACATGAAAGTAATAGTGCACTGCTCCCGGTGTTACCAACGGCCGGTCCCGAACTGGCCGACCTAATATACATTATTAATAGAGATCCCCCACTCCATAGCGGGGAAGCCCGTATTCCGCAAGGGGCACTGAGAATACAATCGTTCCCACCCCTCAAGTTCTATGCAGGTGCAGGTTATGACACACGCCATTACTGAGTCCATCTACTTCTACCTCTATTATAAGGTCTGATTTCACCAGTCTCAGTCCACCTGCTGCTAGAACCCTCATTATTACTTTTTTTATTTCTATATTTGACTATTCCAATGCAGTCCTCTCCCATATTCCACATTCTACCTGTCAGAAGCTTGAGGTCACCCAAAATTCTGACGCTCATGTCCTTATGCCCACCAATTTCGCCGATCGGCCCTATGAGTGCTCACTTTTATTGGCTTCCAGGCAAGCAATATCTTGATTATCAAATCGCATCTTTCTTTTAAATCCCTCCGTAGTCTGGTTTCACCCCCATCTCTGTAATCTCCTCCAGTCCCACGACTCTTCAAGATATATGTACTCCTCTAATTCTAGCCTTTTGAATAGCTCTGATTTTAATCATGCTCTCGCCACCATTAGATCTTGCCTTCAATTACTTCGTCTCTGGAATTCCCTCATTACACCCCTGTCTCTTTAACTTGCTTTCCTCCTTTAAGGTTTTCCTTCAAACCTTTGACCAAGATTTTAGTCATCTGCCCCGATGGGTGGAATTTTACTGTTCCGCCAAATTTAATGGACTTGTGAATTTGAGTGGGTTACGTGGGTTTCCTCCAGGAGCGCCAGGTTCCTCCCACAGTCTAAACATGTGTAGGTTAGGTAGATTGGCCATTATCATTTGTGCCTTCGTGTTCAAAGCTGGATAAGTTAGGTGGAGATATGGGGTTGCGGGGATAAGGTGGGGGGAGTGGACCTGGGTAGGGTGCTCTTTCAGAGGGTCAGTGCAGACTCGATGGGCCAAATGGCTTCCTTCTGCACTCTAGGGATTCTATGACTTCTACATTTTCCACCCCTGGACCTATCATAGCGGGCCCGTTAAATTCAGCTCAATTCGCTCCTGTGACTGTGTCATATTTTGTTTCATTTTGCTCCTGTGAAATGCAGAGGGATGTTTTATTACATTATTGTGTAAATGCAAGTTGATGATACTGGTGAGGGATTATACCGATCTGCAGAAACACTCCAGGACTGAGTTCAATTGAGGAGGTTATCCATCTCCTTCTCCATGCCACACACTAAAAAAGAAACATCACAACACAATCTGGTATCAATTTATGTCCAGAGAAACTCATGTCACATGCCTTTGAGAGGGAGCAGGGCTGACTTTTCATTCTGGCAAAGATCTAGCATACAGACAGTGTTATCTATCACACTTATAGATAACACTTGTTCCATATGGTCTTCTCGTCTAGTTTTGATTAGTCTTGTCTGTTTCTCAGGCACTTTTAGACCAGGTACTCTCACCTCTCCAAAATTGGGTTTGTGCAGCATCATAAGAACATAAGAACATAAGAACTAGGAGCAGGAGTAGGCCATCTGGCCCTTCGATCCTGCTCCGCCATTCAATGAGATCATGGCTGATCTTTTTTGGACTCAGCTCCATTTTCCGGCCCGAACACCATAACCCTTAATCCCTTTATTCTTCAAACAACTATCTACCTTTATCTTAAAAGCATTTAATGAAGGAGCCTCAACTGCTTCACTGGACAAGGAATTCCATAGATTCACAACCCTTTGGGTGAAGAAGTTCCTCCCAAGCTCAGTCCTAAATCTACTTCCCCTTATTTTGAGGCTATGCCCCCTAGTTCTGCTTTCACCCGCCAGTGGAAACAACCTGCCCGCATCTATCCTATTTATTCCCGTCATAATTTTATACGTTTCAATAAGATCCCCCCGCATCCTTCTAAATTCCAATGGGTATAGTCCCAGTCTACTCAACCTCTCCTCATAATCCAATCCCTTCAGCTCTGTGATTAACCTAGTGAATCTCCTCTGCACACCCTCCAGCGCCAGCACGTCCTTTCGCAGGTAAGGAGACCAAAACTGAATACACTCCTCCAGGTGTGACCTCACTAACACCTTATACCATTGCAGCATAACCTCCCTAGTCTTAAACTCCATCCCACTAGCAATGAAGGACAAAATTCCATTTGCCTTCTTAATCACCTGTTGCACCTGTAAACCAACTTTTTGCGACTTATGCATGAGCACACCCAGGTCTCTCTGCACAGCGGCATGTTTTAATATTTTATCATTTAAATAATAATCTCTTTTGCTATTATTCCTACCAAAATGGATAACCACACATTTGTCAATATTGTATTCCATCTGCCAGACCCTAGCCCATTCACTTAACCTATCCAAATCCCTCTGCAGACTTCCGATGTCCTCTGCACTTTTTGATTTACCTCTCATCTTAGTGTCATCTGCAAACTTGTACACATTGCACTTGGTCCCCAACTCCAAATCATCTATGTAAATTGTGAACAATTGTGGGCCCAACACTGAACCCTGAGGGACACCACTAGCTACTGGTTGCCAAGCAGAGAAACACCCATTAATCCCCACTCTTTGCTTTCTATTAATTACCCAATCCTCTATCCATGCTACTACTTTACCCTTAATGCCATGCGTCTTTATCTTATGCAGCAATCTTTTGTGTGGCACCCTGTCAAAAGCTTTCTGGAAATCCAGATATACCACATCCATTGGCTCCCCGTTATCTACCGCACTGGTAATGCCCTCAAAAAATTCCACTAAATTAGTTAGGCACGACCTGCCCTTTATGAACCCATGCTGCATCTGCCCAATGGGACAATTTCCATCCAGATGCCTCGCTATTTCTTCCTTGATGATAGATTCCAGCATCTTCCCTACTACCAAAGTTAAGCTAACTGGCCTATAATTAGCCGCTTTCTGCCTACCTCCTTTTTTAAACAGTGGTGTCATGTTTGCTAATTTCCAATCCGCTGGGACCACCGTGCATTTGCAATTTCCCTAGCCATCTCTTTTAACACTCTGGGATGCATTCCATCAGGGCCAGGAGACTTGTCTACCTTTAGCCCCATTAGCTTTCCCAACATTACTTCCTTAGTGATAGCAATCATCTCAAGGTCCTCACCTGTCATAGCCTCATTTCCATCAGTCACTGGCATGTTATTTGTGTCTTCCACTGTGAAAACCAATCCAAAAAACCTGTTCAGTTCCTCAGCCATTTCCTCATCTCCCATTATTAAATCTCCTCTAAAGAACCAATATTTACCTTAGCCACTCTTTTTGTTTTATATATTTGTTTTACTGTCTGTTTTTATATTATGAGCAAGTTTACTCTCATAATCTATCTTACTCTTCTTTATAGCTTCTTTAGTAGCTTTCTGTTGCCCCCTAAAGATTTCCCAGTCCTCTAGTCTCCCACTAAAATTTGTCACTTTGTATGCTTTTTCCTTGAATTTGATGCTCTCCCTTATTTCCTTAGATATCCACAGTCGATTTTCCCTCTTTCTACTGTCCTTCCTTTTCGTTGGTATAAACCTTTGCTGAGCACTGTGAAAAACCACCGTTCCTCAACTGTTTCGCCATAAAGTCTTTGCTCCCAGTCTACCTTAGCTAGCTCTTCTCTCATACCATTGTAATCTCCTTTGTTTCAAAACACTGGTGTTTGATTTTACCTTCTCACCCTCCATCTGTATTTTAAATTGCACCATATTATGATCGCTCCTTTCGAGAGGATCCCTAACTATCCTTAATCAACCTGCCTCATTACACAGGACCAGATCTAGGACCGCTTGTTCCCTCGTAGGTTCCATTGCATACTGTTCTAGGAAACTATCGCGATACAGTCTATAAACTCCTCCTCAAGGCTGCCTTGACCGACCTGGTTAAACCAATCGACATGTAGATTAAAATCCCCCATGATAACTGCTGTACCATTTCTACATGCATCAGTTATTTCTTTGTTTATTGCCTGCCCCACCATAATGTTACTATTTGGTGGCCTATAGACTACTCCCATCAGTGACTTTTTCGCCTTACTATTCCTGATTTCCACCCAAATGGATTCAACCTTATCCTCCATAGCACCAATGGCATCCCTTACTATTGTCCGGATGTCACCCTTAAATAACAGAGCTACACCGCCTCCTTTACTATCCACTCTGTCCTTCCGAATAGTTTAATACCCTTGGATATTTAACTCCGGGTCGTGACCATCCTTTAACCATGTTTCAGTCATGGCCACTAAATCATTGTCATTCACGATGATTTGCGCCATCAACTCATTTACCTTATTCCGAATACTACGAGCATTCAGGTAAAGTACACTTATGGTGGCTTTTATACCTCTGTTTTGAATCTTAACACCTTGATTTTCTTTGACTTTCTTAATTTTCCTTGTCGTTGAACCCATATCTTCATGTAACAACCTGCTGTGTCGCTTTCCATTTATGTTTTTACTTCCCGTTTTATTCCTTTTAGTATTACTGGGCCTATTCACTGAGCTCCCCTCAGTCACTGTACCTTGTACTGTCGCCCTTTTTGATTTTTGACCATTGCCTCTCTGCCTTACACTTTCCCCCTTACTGACTTTTGTTTCTGCCCTTGTTTTACTACCTTCCGACTTCCTGCATCGTTTTCCATCCCTCTTTCAACTGAAAGGGTAAGTGGTAATCACTCTCTGGAAATATTGGGCAATGTGTTCCGTGTGGATCTAGTAACACTGGAGAAGGAATCTCTAATTGCTGGCTCAGGTCCAGTGATTTAGGCTCTTTTGGGGAGAGCTCTTGCAATCTGGAACCATGAATGAGGGCGGGCTTATGGAGACTGATAAAGTGAACAAAGCATTCACTATTTGGTGTACTGCTAGTGCATTTGCTGGCGCTTTCATGGCCTCACTCTCCCAATCACTGCACTCCCTACCAGCCTAACTTTAGGCTCTTGTGTATCATCTCCTTGTGCCTGACTAGCAACAACTATGTCTTCAGCTGGCAGCACAGTGACGCAGTGGTTAGCACTGCTGCCTCACGGCGCCAAGTTCCCAGGTTCAATCCCGTCTCTGGGTCGCTCTCTGTGTGGAGTTTGCACATTCTCCCCGTGTTTGCGTGGGTTTCACCCCCACAACCCAAAGATGTGCAGGGCAGGTGGATTGACCACGCTAAATTGCCCCTTAATTGGAAAAAATGAATTGGGTACTTTAAGTTTTTTAAAAATTATGCCTTCAGCTACCGAGGCTCTGAGTTCTTAAATTCCCACTGTAAGCACCTCCATCTGAATCCACCTCACTCTCCTGTATTAAGATTCTTGTAAAAGTATACCTCTTTGTCCAAGCTTTTGATCCTTGTTCCTAACATCTCATTCTTCCTCAGCAGCATATCTTTTCCTTGTTAAAATACTGCATTCTTTTATGGGATGAGGGCACGGTGGCCAGGCCAACATTTGTTGTCCATAATTGCTCTTGAAGCGACTGACTTGCTAGGCTATTTCAGAGTGCAAGGCAGGACTGGGGCGGGATTCTCCAATCCCGCGGCAGAGTGTCCACACCGTCGTAAATGCCGTCGCGTTTTACGACGGTGTGAACGGGCCTCTCCCACGACTAATTCTGGCCCCTCCAGGGGACCAGCACGGCTTTGGAGTGGTTCGCGCCGCTCTAGCTGCAGATCCCGGCATGAACTGTGTGCCTTGGGATCCGCGCATGCGCAGTTGCGGCGGCGCCAATGAGGACATGCGCAGTGGCACCGGCGCCAACGCACGCATGCGCAGTGGCCTCCTTCAACGTGCTGGCCCTGACGCAACATGACGCAGGACTACAGGGGCCGGCTTGTGACAATAAACGATTATATATATATATTAACAGTCATTTGCACTGACAAATGTAGAAGAGGCCAACTGGGTGTGGGTGTGACCATGATTTCCTTACGATTTCTCCCAGGCCCAACATCATAAATGCCTAAATAAGAATAAAATACAGTAGATGCTGGAAACCTGAAATGAAAACAAAGTGCTGTAAAATGCAACAGGGCTGGCAACATCTGTGGAGAGAGACACAGATATAGGGTGGGATTCTCCCTCCGTTCACGGAAGTTGGATTCTCCTGTCCTGCTGCAGTGAATAGGAGATTGGACTGAGCACCAAATTCTCCGTCCTTGCTAGCAGCGGTAGCAGGACAGACTCGCAATGGAGAATTCTGGCCCACATAATTCTGGTCCAATTGCTGCCTGACATGCTGCGTTTTTCCAGCACGTTCTGGTTTTCATATTATAAATGCTATCTCTGCATAAATGTCAACAGCAGTTGAGTGGTCTATTATGTGATTGTATCTTTTTTGCCTGCAGTTAGTTTGTTTCTCTTCAAACGTCACAGGATAGTATCTTTTTTATGAAACCATTTTCAGCTCTGGGAGCCAAGCAAATCAAGTCTCCTTTAGCCTCACATTTTACACTGAGAATTTCCCAGTGAGAACCCCTTCGTTATGTTATGAAGAGACGGAGGATAAAGAAATAGAAGGGATGAGATTGGAGGAAATTACAAACAGCAATCACAGATGATGCTTGTTCGAACCTGCCTCCAGAGGGTTCACAGACCTCAAAGGTTCTATCTTGCGTTTTTCCACAGTGTGCTTCCACAGCTGCTTCATCTGCATTCGTGAACAAAATGAAACACTTCTTCTGTCTTTTATTTTGTCTCAGCCTCACAGCCTCACACTCACATATTAAACACTTTGAGAAAAATTATTAAAATTAAGAGATTTGTTCAAAGAATCAAAAAAGGTGATCCCTTATTTAGATTTTGATGATTAATTAGTCGCAGCCATCATAATTTCAAATCTCAAACCTTTAATCAAGCTTCCTAAGATTACCGCAAGTTGATTTCCAGCCTGCTTTCTTCAACAACATCCATTATGTACAGCGCCGGCATTTGTCAGTTTTGCGAAATATCGGACTGATGGTGACAGAGATAAAGAGCTGTACATCAATACTGTCACTGATAATGTGGATGAATCTAAGGTGAAAACACTCACATATTAAACCCTAACAGTATAAACATAAATTCCTTAAATAATGTGTTCATCAAGAGAATATCATAATATGTTCTGAAGATCTTTTCACAAATTGATTATTTAATGGAGAAGAAACTTTTGTATAAAATAGTTTTTGGCATCCAACTGATTTTTATTGTCTTATACTTTTACCTGATCTAATTAGTGAGCATTACAAGGTTGCATTTGAATATAAATGGCTTAATGTTTCACAGAATCCCTACGGTGCAGAAGGAGGCCATTTGGCCCATTGAGTCTGCACCGATCCTTTGAACGTGCACTCCACTGATATCCACTCACTTAATGACCTCCTCCCTACCTTTGTAACCCCATAACCGAACTTGCACATTCCTGGACACCAAGGGACAATTTAGCATGGCCAATCCAACTAACCTATACATCTTTGGACACAGACTGCAGAGAGTGTACAAGCTCCACACAGACAGTGACCCAAGCCAAAATTGAACTTGGGTTCTTGGCGCTGTGAGGCTGCAGTGCTAACCACTGTGCCACCGTGCCGCGTTTAATATATGTGTTTTCCATTTTAATTCATGCAGCTTATGAATATCTTTCTTGTGCTGAAACTTTGCTATCCAAAGTGCATGAAGTTTTAAATTTTTCAATTAATGAATTCACCAAGAAATTTTAATTATTAAATTCCATGTTTGCAATGGAGAAAGCAGCTGAATCTTAGAGGCTATATTGCAGCTCCCAATATATTTCAATGTTTGAAAAAAATTATCATCACTGCAAATTATAATTATAATGTTATAAATTATAAAATGTAACTCAGTGCCATTTAGTAGAATTACATTGAAGTACTATTCTTAGCATTTTATTGAATCAGATTCAACAGACAATGCTTATCAAAATAGGGAATCTAATTTATTTAAAATAAAACAGTCCAGTGAGACCCAGCCATATTCCTTGCTGGATTATTTAAATATTTCTGCCCTACTACATTGCAGTACAAATTAAGAAATATTCTGCACTGCTTCTAAACGGCTCCAGATGCCTTTACTTGGAATTTAACCCATTTGGCACATTTAGAAGTGTCAGAGGAATTTAATCCAGGTGGCAGGTTTCTCACCCATTGAGTGGACTGCCAGCGAGCGCCCCACGGAGTCTCCATTGGGAAAGCTCTGGCGTATTACACGTCGATCAGGCACTTAAATGGCCACTGTCAGGCCTTCCCGAGGATCAGTGATGACCCCAGGAGTGGAATCCCCCCCCACTATCGAAAGCTACCGGCCTATTACACGCAGCTCTCCACTGCAGTCACCGGGAACAGTTGCCAGTAATTCACCCTCCAGAGGCTCAGGATCAGTGTGGGAACTAAGGGCAAAAGTGAGTGTGGGCAGGCTGGAGGCAGGGTGGGAGTCAGAGGGTGAGGGTTTGAAGAAGAGCACAGGGAGAGGGTCCTGATCCTGAGTGCATTTGAACAGTACAGTCCAGTCTGTGGTGTTCTTTGTGTTGCTTATTTCAGGATGGTTGGCGTAGTGTTCACAAAGACCACAAAATAGCTTTAACTTAAACAAAGCTATGGTTTTATTTACACTACTAAACTGGGATTCGACATGTAGCCCTTAAGGATACACAATTGATCAATAACATCGAACTACACTCATTTACTGCTAATCTCACTACTGGTATAAACTATAATTTAACCTCAGTTGCACTATCTGCTCTTCTGACCTTTACTAGCTAAATCCTTCATACACTCCTCCAGCATCACTGCCTTATACAGTTGTAACTGTAGCTCCCTCTAGTGGCTACTCCCGACACTACATTAACCCTTGCAATGCTGATAGTTATAATAATACCACACAGTTCAAAGGTATGCAGGTTAGGTGGATTGACCATGTTAAATTGCACCTTAGAGTCCAGGGATGTGCAGGTTAGGTTACGGGGTTATGGGGATAGGGCAGTGTGGACATGGGTACAGTGCTCATTCGATGGGTCGGTACAGACCCGATGGGCCGCATGGCCTCCTTCTGCACTGTAAGGATTCAATGATTCTATGAACAGAGGCCATTATGAGAGAGGCCGGAAACAATCCTGACAAGGACAAGGGTTTGCTTTACAGGCTCCCTGCTTGTGACAGCCCCCATCTCAATCCTGATTGAATGCCAGCAGCGCTAGAATGAGGCCTTTAGGTGGGATTAATTACCCTTAATTATAGTCCAGATGGGAAAGCCGTCCACAGACCTTCCCACCACGGACTAAATCGGATGGAGGCGGGAAGGTGGCATGGGCCCCCTCGACACCCTCTCACCTGATTAAATATTCCAGCCATCTCCAAAGTCGTTGCCGGGCAGCATTCAATTCCACCCTCTGTGTCAGTGTCATTTTTGCACTAATAATTTAATGCCAGGTTAAGTTGCGTGTCTTAATAGATTTGAAAAGCTGTTCCTAGATTATTATTTACTCAACATATTTTAATTACCAATTCTTAATGAGGTGCTTGAAGGAAGTGATCTTAGTCTTTGAGAATGAGCATTAATTCATGGCAAAAGCTGCTCTTCCTAGTATGAAATTAACAAATTATCACAAACGTAGCATCATAGAATGATACAGCATTCTGTCCATTCTGCCTGGGGCAGTTCTTTGAAAAAGCTATTCAGTTGGTCCCATTCTCCTGACTTTCCCCTATAGCCAAACCTTTTATTTCCCTTCTGGAATTTACCATTCTTTATTAAAGTATTAGTATTGAACCTGCTTCCACCGTAAAGTACGTTCCAGACCGTAACAATTAGCTGCATAAAGAACATTTTCTCATCTCACCTCTAGTTTGTCTCAGCAGTACCTTGAATCTGCTTCCTCTACTTACTGACCCTGCTGCACTGCAAACAGTTTCTTCTTATTTATTCAAACAAAATGCTTTGTGACCTTTGTTACTCTCCCTAACCTTCTCTGTTCTGAGGTAAATGTACATCCGTCGCTTTGCTTGTCTCTCCATGTAACTCAAGTCTTGCATTGCAGCGACCATACTAGTAAATCTCCTCTGCACTGCTTCAAGGCATCTTTGCAAAAGTGCTGTGTACAGAATTGGAACAATTCTCAACATGGGGCCTTACCAGTGATTTGTAAAGTGTTCTTACTCCATACCACTATTTATAATACCAAGGATATTATATTTTGAAACATCCGTTCTCCACTTGTTCAAAGATGTATGTGCACACACCCACAGGTTGCTATGTTCCTGAATGGCTTTGAAAATTGTATCAACAACTTGCATTTGTGTAGCACCTTTATTGTGGTAACACACCTGATAGAAATTGACTATTCTAGTCAGATATCAGGTTTAAAAGAAGGCAAGACTTTAAGATAATAATCGCCTTAAAAATCACTTGTCGGGATGGAAAAATCCATTCCGAATCAATCTATCACTTTCTGAAACCTATTTCTTTGCTGCTTGCTTTTGTTAACTCCCCATTTTTCTTTTGTTGAAATCAATCCGTAATTTTGTACTGTGTATCATGATTTGAAGAATTACCCCGATCTATCATTGTATTTTAAACTCAACTACTGTATTCGCTACAATCAATCTGACCTAAGTTTGCATTGTAACCAAAGTTTACCAATAGACACTAAAGGTGATAAATAAAGTTCAACGAAACTTTGTCAAAAAGCACAGCCTGAATCTCTGTTATTTGGGAACTAAGAAGGGATAATGCATATCCAGGAATAGACACAGAGATCCATCAACACCCTAATGCTTCACAATTTTATCAAATGAAATTTTACATTCAGTCACAGAAGGAAACACTATTATAAGGAGATCATTATATCTGTACATTATGTTTAATTTACGAACGAGTATTAAAAATTGGATGACCTCTTCCAGCATAAAACCACAGCAATGTTTATCATTGCCATAATAGTGCTGTTGAGTCATAGTCCTTTATCAAACTGCTCTAGGGCAAGATCTGGGACTGGATTCTCCACCCCGCCCCATTTCTATTTCACTCCCCGGCGGGATGCTCCATTACGCTGGCCAGTCAATGGGGTTTCCCATTATGGGGCAGCCCCACGTCGTCGAGAAACCCCCCAGGCTGCGGGCAAAATGGAGCATCCCCCCACCGGAGAATCCAACCCCTGGTCTCACCATCTATCAAGATCAATGGAGAAAACCTATCAAATGTGGAACAGCTCTCCTACCTGGGGAGTCACCTCTCATCGAAAGCTGACATCGATGCGAAGATCCAACATCATATTCAATCCATGAGCACCGCCTTTGGATGCGTAAGGCCGAGAGTGTTAGATGACCGTGATATCTGTGCTGCACCCCAAGGCAGTCGTCCTGTTACCAAACTTTACTCCAAGGCACAGTCAACATCCCTCCAACTACAAAATATACATGTCTGACAAAAAAATTAATTGATGATCACTGTGCACTTTTGTTTTAAACTTAGGAGTGGAATTCTCCCAACCTGCCCGTGGCAGGGTTGGTTATGGGTGGGCATGGAGAATCTGGCAAGAGCCAAAATGTCAGAAACCTGCCGGTATAAAATCACGTTGCAATTTTCCCAATGGCGGGTCAGTCTTCCAACTGGCAGGTGGCGTAAACACTATTTGCATCTCGAGAATGTTCATTACAACAGCTACCCGGCGGAATGCCATCAAGCCTTCCAATCTTCCATCACGTCAGCGGAAAATCGCGTCGGCATCAAACCCAGTTGCTAAAATGTGGCGTGCACAAGGCAGTCCTCAGTTCATCGGAGACTTCGAGGTGAGTGCAACAAAGCCGTTCTGCGAGAGTGCTGTGCTGCTTCTCATGAACTGTTCACACTCTGTCGGGGCTGCCCAGGTCCTGGGTCCTGGTCTGGTTCCAGGGGAGGAGGGCTGTGCAAATGGTGTGGGGCAGGAGGGCAAGGGTACACAATAGTGGGAAGAGGGGCAAGGAGGTGGATGAAGAAAACGAACAATGCAAGGCAGAGGGAAGAATGAGGGAAGAGAATTTGGACCCTGAAAATGCTGCATGAAAAACGCACAAGCATGATGGTCAAAGGGATACCATACTGCTTACTGGAAGGGAATGGGTGAAGACTCTAGCGGGGATGGGTAAAGGTCCAAGTGGAGCATGGGTGCCTCACAGATGAAGGGCTCAGGGGGAAAGGTGGTTGAATCGAGGAGCAGACGTCTTCTTCAGGCTGTTGGCATTTTTCCGCTGGGTTGCTGACATTTTGGACCACCTGGTGAAGACAGGTAGGTTGGAGACTGTTGTTGCTCTCTTTGGTTGGCTCTGTTTAATTACGTTTGATCAAGAGTCGCCAGGTATCTTTCGACACCGCCACAAGGTTCAGAACCGAATACTGATCAATGACTCGATACACCCGTTAGTAAGTTCAAAAGCAATGCTCACTTATTTACACACAGTCAAATCTACTCATGCATAAATTCTACAAACTAAACTATCACTATTACTAAAGCCTATACTTAGCTTCGGGTGTCCACTCAGTCAGAGGAACAATGGCCTTTGCTCGGTTCTGAGGTTTTACAGGATAGCAACTAGGAGCGTCTATCTCGTAGCGTGCGTTGACTTGGAACTTACTTGGTCTGCTGTAGCTGCTAGGCAGGTCTCTCTCTTCACTGAGAGCCAAAGCCAAAGGAGAAAATTCTCCCTTGGGGAATACCTTTTATACTAAAAAGGGCTTCGCTCGCTTTTGGACGGGCCTTGAACTTGGCCTCAACTAATTGGGTCTTTCCCCAATCAGTCGTATCGATCTTCCTCCAATAGAGGGGTGGTTCCCTGATTGCTGGGCGTGTCCTAGTGACCGTTGGTCTGCTTTGTTTTAGTCTCTTCTGGCGCCGGTGTGTCTGCCTTAACATTGTGTATCTAAATATTTCCCTTTTGTCCCCGGAGATGGCTAATTAGTATGTAGATTGCTTGGCAGTTTCTGTCCTGTCTGGGAGTTTAAGATTCTAATCAACAGACAGAGCTTGTCCAATTTTCCCTGCATTCTTGGCAGGTGTCCATTTTGTAACCGGGACGTGGCCATCCCAGATGGCTACAGGGAGATATGAGTGTGATAGTGATGCTCGATCAATAACTCCAGAAGCGAGATTGGAAGACAATTGAAGGCTTTATTGGAGTAGATGTTTCCCCCAGCAGCGCAGGTACAGAATGCGGCTGCTAGAGAGACACAGGCTCTTATACTCCGCCTTACTGGGAGGCCACATCCAGGGAGCCAGCAAGGGCCCGTGCTTCCTTGAGGCCTAGTGTCTCTTTTTCTAACAGCCAGATGTAGATCTCTGGGCTCACCCTCGAGTGGAGAACTTGCAGTTTCTGGTCCTCCGTAGGTTCAGCCGTGGCCGTCCTGATGTACCCTTTGAAGTACGCAGGCCAATGTTTGAAGGTTGCCGCTGAGTTTGCCGCCTGGGGGCTGAGTTGCAGACACACCGGCTTGATTGGGAGCTCCATTCTTTAAAATCTAGTCCAATAAATTGATGCTCGATCAATAACTCCAGAAGCGAGATTGGAAGACAATTGAAGGCTTTATTGGACTAGATGTTTCCCCCAGCAGCGCAGATACAGAGTGCGGCTGCTCGGGAGGAACAGGCTCTTATACTCCGCCTTACTGGGCGGAACCAGCAGGCAGGCTTCACCAATGATATTGCTGTCTCAGGTACCTCCCACACCAAAGGTCTGACAGCATCAACTTGGGTACCGTAATACCCCTCATACCGACTACCACATTCACCCCCTGTTAAAAAAAAAGAGTCCGGCAGGGGTGATGGTCTCGCGTTATACAGTGGTAGAGGTTGAGGTTATGGTGGTACCCGGTATACATTAGTACAGTGTTTTGCCTCGTTACATGTCGCAACTATTTACAGTATTTATTTACATTCAAAATGAAGCAATTAGTCGATCGGGGGCCCAGGTCGTCCTCTGCGATTGTCGCAATCTCAGTGGTGATGCAGGCGCGGGCTCGGGAATCCATGGCTCCAGGAGCGTGGCGTCGGCTTCTTCATCACCCCTAGATGGGACCAGTGGGAGAACCGATCCACCTGGGAAGGGGGCGGCTGTGGGGTGCGCCGGTGGGAGGGAGGGTAGGGTTGGTGGTGGGGGTGTGGGTGGGGACCCAGCGACCGCCAGGTTCCATCGGGAGACTGTATCCTGCAGGCGTATTGAGGGTTAGTGTGAAGGAGGTGGACCCTCTCGACCAATGGGTCCGACTTGTGCGCCCGCACGTGTTTGCAGAGCAGGATGGGTCCAGGAGCTGCCAGCCAGGTTGGGAGCGAGGTCCCGGAGGAGGACTTCCTAGGGAAGACAAGGAGACGTTCGTGAGGCGTCTGGTTGGTCGTGGTACGTAGCAGTGATCGGATGGAGTGGAGAGCATCTGGGAGGACCTCATGCCAGCGGGAGACTGGGAGATTCCTGGACCGTAGGGCCAGTAGGACGGTCTGCCAGACCGTTCCATTCTCCCTCTCTACCTGTCCGTTTCCCCGGGGGTTGTAACTGGTCGTCCTGCTCGAGGCAATGCCCTTGCTGAGCAGGAATTGACGCAGTTCGTCGCTTTCAAAGGAGGACCCTCTATCGCTGTGTATGTAAGCGGGGAAACTGAGCAGAGTAAAGATACTGTGGAGGGCTTTTATGACGGTGGCTGCGGTCATGTCGGGGCAGGGGATGGCGAATGGGAACCGGGAGTATTCGTCAATCATGTTCAGGAAGTACGTGTTGCGGTTGGTGGATTTTTGCGGTGTGGAGGAATTTTCGGAGGTTGGTGTCATGGTCCTGCTGGTCGTGGCTGCAGATGGTGACGTCATCAAGGTACGGAAACGTGACCCGCAAACCGTACCAGTCAGCCATTCGGTCCATCTCCCGTTGGAAGACCGAGACTCCATTTGTGACACCGAAGGGAACCCTGAGGAAGTGGTAGAGTCACCCATCCGCAGTGTATTTGCGGTCGCTAGGGCGGATGGGGAGCTGGTGGTAGGTGAATTTTAGATCCACCGTGGACAAGACCTGGTATTGTGCAATCTGATTGACCAGATCAGATATGCGGGGGAGAGGATACGCGTCGAGCTGCGTATACCTGTTGATGGTCTGACTATAATTGATGACCATCCTACTATGCTTCTCCCTGGTCTTTACAACCACTACTTGAGCTCTCCAGTGACTGTTGCGCGCCTCAACAATACCTTCCTTCAGTAAACATTGGACTTCCGACCTAATGAAGGTCCGGTCCCGGGCACTGTACCGTCTGCTCCTGGTGGCAACGGGTTTGCAATCCGGGGTGACGTTTGCAAAAAGGGAAGGCGGATCGACCTTGAGGGTCACGAGGCTGCAGACAGTGAGGGGGGGTATAGGGCCGCCGAATTTATAAGTTAAACTCTGGAGGCTGCATTGGAAATCTAACCTTAGGAGCGTGGCAGCGCAGAGGTGAGGGAGGATGTAGAGGTGGAAATTTTTGAATTCCCTTCCCTGGACCGTGAGGTTCGCTACGCAGAACCCGTTGATCTCTACAGAGTGAAACCCGGAGGCCAGGGAGATTTTTTGATTAACTGGGTGGATGGGAGGAGAATAGCGCCTTATCGTGTTGGGGTGTATGAAGCTCTCGGTGCTCCCGGAGTCGATCAGGAAGGATGTTTCGTGCCCATTGATGAGCACGGTCGTCATCGCAGTCAAGAGCGTTTGGGGCCGAGACTGGTCCAGAGTCACCGAAGCAAGTCTTAGCAGAAGTTAGAGGTTTTCCTCGGGCGGTGTGTGGTCATCCGAACCGGGGTCCTGAGACTCCAGCCAAGATGGCGGCGCCCACTGGTCGCACATTGCTGGGGGTGTGCAAGATGGCGGCGCCCATCCATCGCACGTGGTCCCTGGGGGCCACAATTACAACACAAGTACCCTGAATCAACCAATCCCCGTGGTAGGTTAAAAAAAAGCAACCGTAAGCATGCCCTGAATATTTATTGTTCTATTTGTCTAACGTTTGGTGGGCCTCACTGTGCGCTTGCCTTGGTTTCACTGGAGAGTGTTGGGAAGCATGGGAAACCTGTGGATGCACCATAAAATGTTAATGCAAGTTAAAATATCAAAGCAACTGAGCACTTGACAAACAGGAGTTTCCAGTTAGTTGAGAATCGGCCAAATCAACACAAAAGATCAAAGTAATTTAAGTGCAAATTACGTCCAGTGCAAATTGAGTTTACGGAATCTTTAGCAGTAATCTAAAAGTCATTGCACTAGCAGCCAGTCTCAGCCACAAAACTGGCCATGCCCTCCAGATCACATTAATCATCACTGCAGGTTTCCACTAATGCCTGTTTGTGGGCCTATGTGGAGGCATTTAAAATTAAGGTAGATGTTTAAACGCCAGGTCATATATTGGCATGAGTGTGTTTTCTTAAATTTACCAAGGAGCTGATGACTTTACCCCAATAAAACCAGTTTATGTTTCCATATCACTGTTTTTTAAAGTCACTTTCAGTTGTTTGAAATCACATTTATCACATGTTTTAGATTAGATACTGTGATTAAAAAGCTTATTTCTTGTGACAAACCCCTATTCAGCTGTATTGAAAAACTGTTCTCAGGAATATGAAGAGGTAAAAAGTACTATTCTGCATGCAGGTGAATCGGTTCTGGAGGCATACAGGCAAAAGTTTCTGAATTTAAGGAAACAGCAGTGTTATAACCCTCGCAATACCCGCAGGAATGACCTGATTGATCTCCCCATGGAGCTTGTGGTGTAGGAGCTCCCTCGCTGAGAGGCTGGTTAATTCCCCGAGATAAAAGCCGGCCCAGGTTGGAGCTGGCATCTCAGGATGTTCCCGGCTGGGACTTGGACTGTTACTTTGTTATTGTATTTTCTAGTGTGAGTAGGAAATCAACTATTTTTGACTCTCAGCACGGGCAGCACGGTAGCATTGTGGATAGCACAATTTCTTCACAGCTCCAGGGTCCCACGTTCGATTCTCGGCTTGGTTCACTGTCTGTGCGGCGTCTGCACGTTCTCCCCGTGTGTGCGTGGGTTTCCTCCGGGTGCTCCGGTTTTCTCCCACAGTCCAAAGATGTGCAGGTTAGGTGGATTGGCCATGATAAATTGCCCTTAGTGCCCAAAATTGCCCTTAGTGTTGGGTGGGGTTACTGGGTTATGGGGATAGGGTGGAGGTGTTGACCTTTCCAAGAGCCGGTGCAGACTCGATGGGCCGAATGGCCTCCTTCTGCACTGTAAATTTTATGATCCTATGATTCTTTTCGAGACAACTTATTGACGATAATAATCCTCGACAGACTTGTGTTGAATTTCAAAGGGTTAAGCAGGACAATTTTAATTGGTGGATATGAAAACTGGGAGTTGAAGCTACATAAAAGACACTGAGAGAGAAATCATTCTTTTGAAAGAATTTAAGAATTCGCAACCTTCTGTGGTAAGTATCCATGTTGAACACAAAAGGGTTATAACCTTAGACAAGCAGCAATAATGTATGATGATTTTGAGCTGATCTATAAATTGTTCCATCACCCCCATAATTTTGATAACAATGGGAAGTGCGAGAGTGAAAGAAAGGTAGGTAGCCAGCACAGGGAAGATAGCTGGGAATGCTCCGAGATGTCCTCGTCAGACAAAGAAGGAAGGTACTGAGAATAGAGGTGACACTTGGAAGGCCTACATTTTACCATTTCAATAATGCAGGACACGTTCGTTCAGCATGTTGAAAGTTGCGAGGAACGCCCAAGGGACATGTTTGAGTTCATAAGCAGGATTTTGAAAAGGGAACAAAAGTGGAGAATACTACAGGGCAGACTGTAGCTCTAGCTAGAACTAGGGGACCTGGGTAAACACTGCTGTGGGAGAAGGAGTGGCAAATTAGGTAAATGGAAGATATGCAGGCTTTTGTCTAAGGGGAAGATCACCCCATTTTCATCCAATAATGTAGACAAACCCATAAATACTTTGAAGGGCACAGGTGCTATGCAGACTCTCTTACTGGAGAGGGATTTGCTTTTCTGTCTGGAGAGTTCAATGAAAGCTAAGGCATTAGTTAACGGGATAAGTGGAGATTATATCCCAGTTTCATTGTATAAAGTGCAATTGAATTGTGATTCATTGTCAGGTCCAATAGTTGTTGGAGTGGTTAAGAAGTTACCAGTAGATAGGGTGGACTTAATTTTGGGGAATGATTTGGCAGGAGTGAAGGTTATAGCTTTATCCATGATTACAGAGCGTCCTAGGGAAGATAAGGGAACATTCACAGTTACAGGAACAGTTTCCATATATTTTCCCATCTGGTGTGGTGGCCAGGACAATGTTTAAACAAAGCCCACAACCTGAGATGGAAGTCACACCACCATCGATGATAGAAGAGCCAAAGCTATCATTGAAGATGAGGATAATTCTGAGGAAGTGTTTAGAAATATCTGACTGCATGGACAAGGAATGCTCACTCTCTCTCTTGCTTGCTGAAGTGACAGAACTGCTTTATTATTCTAAAACCAATGAGCGCTTGGCATATCTTTTCTGTAAACATGAAATAATCCTGAATCTACAGAGAAAGTAGACAACCTTGCCAGAGAAAACCGTTTCACGCCGAGACAGAAGAAGTGCTGAAACTAAAGCTTGAGCTTCCGTAAGACTGGATTCTCCGCTGTCGAGATTCTCCGTTGTGCCGGCAGCTCACCGACACCCGATGGCGTGGGGCTGTCCACAATGGGAAACCGCATTGGCCGGCTGGTGAGATGGAGAATCGCACTGCCGGCGGGGGCGTGCTGTACCAGAAACTAGTGCGGCGGGTACGGAGAATCCTGCCCATCAACTGGAAGACATCCTAGTGAATCAAAGATGGTTTTTTCCTTTATTTTATGAAAAATTTTCTTTACATCTTAATGACCATTTCCACTCTGTGTTTGTCTGTGTGTCTGTCGAGAGAGAGTGGGAGTAGTTTGAAAGGGTAGTTGGGAAAGGGGTATTAGATAGTTACATTTGTCTCTCAGTTCAATTATGTTCTGTACATAAGATGTACATAAGGTGTTAAAGATACCTGGTGACTGCAATTTATTGGTCTCAGCCAAGGACTTCGGGTATTTAAAATAAAACCTCATTTTACATGGGTTGTGATACAGGGTTAAGTGGGGCTGGATTGACCATGAATGTAGCCCAGGATATCGTGACAATGCATCAAGTTATCAAAATTAATTATATCATGGAATGTTTTAAGAACTTTTTCTTCAATTGTTTTCACTAAAGTGCTGCCCAGTTTGGCTGGTTCATGACAGATTTTACTGCGATTTGGGGATACATTTAAGCGGCAACTTGAAAAATATTAGAACAATTTGGGGCTCAATTTGTCCAAAGTAGAAACTCAACTCCAATGTATTTAAGCTGCGAAGCTGACACTCTGCAGGGGGTTACATGCAACAAGCTGAATAAACCTAAATCAAACCTGGAGGTCAACAAATTGAACCATCCATATGCACTATCACTTTCAGCGAATTTAACCCGCAGCCACAACAAAATTCTACCACTCTTCAACGTTACAATCTCCCCCATAGTCTTTAAATATTGGACCAACAGGCAGTGGTATGTCACATCTGGACAGATTGACCACTGAATCAATGGCATTTTCCACCAATGTGTTAGAAGGATTGGGTTCAACTTCCTTCTCTGCTGTTCAATAACTGGAGCAGAGCACTGCCTCTCGATACTGGGTGATGTCTAGCAGGGGCCCTTGAATGTGATGGGCGCTGATTACTCCATCCTCCCATCATCAAAGGTACCTGTGGCACTCTAGCATTGTTTGCATGCAGTGAGAATCGTTACCTTGAAGGTAGGTAGTGGGAGGAAGACCACAGCTTATTTCCTCAGCTACTTTTTCCAATAAGTGGCTCAAGATTTCCATGGCTCAGACTCAAAGTAGGACCTACCCTGGCAGAACACAACCACTGGATGGACATTAGACTTATCCTGCCGACGGAAAATAGCCACAGCATCCCTGCGACCATAAGATATAGAAACAGAATTAGGCCATTAAGCCTATCGAGTCTGCTCCACCATGCAATCATGGCTAATCAAATTTTCATCCCATTCATAGAATTTACAGTGCAGAAGGAGGCCATTTGGCCCATTGAGTCTGCACTGGCTCTTGGAAAGAGCACCCTATTTAAGCCCATGCCTCCACCCTATCCCCATAACCCCACTCTCTTGCCTTCTCCCTGTAACTCCTGATCCCCTTATTAAATGTTGCGACACCGTGGGTTAGTGCACGGTCAATTCCAGCTGCACTTGGCCTGGAGTCACAACACAATTAAATTAACCAATAGTTCTGAGAAAAGTACTGAACGTCTTCAGCCCTTGGCTGCCCATAATTGCAGTCACCAGGTTTGTAAATGTAAACACAATTACATTTTATTAATAACAAGAAATGTAATGAAAAATCCAGCAAATACAAATGGTTAGCTATTAGCTAATTCTTATTTTCCCTTATTTAACTTGTCCCCCCGCCACCATTTACATGCACACAATAGAGACAAACACAGAGGGTAAAAATAGGGGTAAACAAATCCCAAGTAAAAAGGAATAAGAGTCTTTGTTTCAGATGGTTGTTTCCAGAACCGTACTCCACTTCAAACACCACGTCCAATCTGAGACTTTACTATAGATTCATTCAGGCCTCTGCAGTTTCAGAAATGCAGCACTCACAGCCTTTCTGGAGAGATAGAGGGGTCCTAGTCTTTATTTGCTGCCGATAATGTGTTTCCTGTAGATTCATTCATTCAGGTTCCCTGCAGTTCCAGAAACACAGCACTCACAGTCTTTCTGGAGAAAACATGTAAGGGAGAGAGAGAGAGAGAGAGAGATAATCCTTGTCCCTGAGCTTCCTGCAGTCAAACTGAGCTCCTTTGGACTCTGAAAATCATTCCACTGGGATACATTACAATCACTACCCGTTACCGGGCAGAGTGCAGCCTTTTGGCCAATTCATTGGTCATCAGTCAACCAATTAAAACAAGCCCTACCCCATCTCTCTCTCTGGTGCAAAAAAATCTTAAGCTTCTGTTCAAACTAGCAGAGACCAGGGGCGTCATTCTCCGACCCCCCGCCGGGTCGGAGAATGGCTGTTGGCCGCCGTGAATCCCGCCCCCGCCCCCGCCGAAGTCTCCGAAGGGAGAAAAGTCGGCGGGGCGTTAATGGCGCCGCTGCCGCGGAGAATGTCACGGGTCTGCGCAAGGCAGCCGATTTTCGGCCTGCCGATATTCTCCCTTCCGGATGGGCCGAAGTCCCGTCGACGTGATGACCGTTCACGTCGACGTGAATCAAACCTCCTTTTCATTGGCGTGACCCGGTGCTCCAGGCTCACGCCGACCAGCGAGGAGGTGAGTGACGGCCTGGGGGGTTGGCTCTGGGCAGGAAATGGCGTGGCCGCAGACTGATTGCCTGAGGAGAGGTGTGTCTCGGCTTGTGTGTGTGTGCGGCGGGGGGGGGGGGGTGGTGGTTAGAGTAGGCTGGGCTCCGGGGGAGTGCCGGGAGGGGGTCCGTGCCGGGGTGGAGGTTGGGGGTTGTGGAGGGGGTCCGTGCCGGGGTGGAGGTTGGGGGGGGGGTCCGTGCTGGGGTGGAGGTTGGGGGTTGGGGAGGGGGTCCGTGCCGGGGTGGAGGTTGGGGAGGGGGTCCGTGCCGGGGTGGAGGTTGGGGAGGGGGTCCGTGCCGGGGTGGAGGTTGGGGAGGGGGTCCGTGCCGGGGTGGAGGTTGGGGGTTGTGGAGGGGGTCCGTGCCGGGGTGGAGGTTGGGGGGGGTCCGTGCTGGGGTGGAGGTTGGGGGTTGGGGAGGGGGTCCGTGCCGGGGTGGAGGTTGGGGGTTGGGGAGGGGGTCCGTGCCGGGGTGGAGGTTGGGGGGGGTCCGTGCCGGGGTGGAGGTTGGGGGTTGTGGAGGGGGTCTGTGCCGGGGTGGAGGTTGGGGGGGGGTCCGTGCTGGGGTGGAGGTTGGGGGTTGGGGAGGGGGTCCGTGCCGGGGTGGCGGTTGGGGAGGGGGTCCGTGCCGGGGTGGAGGTTAGGGAGGAGGTCCGTGCCGGGGTGGAGGTTGGGGAGGGGGTCCGTGCCGGGGTGGAGGTTGGGGAGGGGGTCCGTGCCGGGGTGGAGGTTGGGGGGGGGTCCGTGCTGGGGTGGAGGTTGGGGGGGGTCCGTGCCGGGGTGGAGGTTGGGGGTTGTGGAGGGGGTCCGTGCCGGGGTGGAGGTTGGGGGGGGGTCCGTGCTGGGGTGGAGGTTGGGGGTTGGGGAGGGGGTCCGTGCCGGGGTGGAGGTTGGGGGTTGGGGAGGGGGTCCGTGCCGGGGTGGAGGTTGGGGGGGGTCCGTGCTGGGGTGGAGGTTGGAGGGGGGTCCGTGCTGGGGTGGAGGTTGGGGGTTGGGGAGGGGGTCCGTGCCGGGGTGGAGGTTGGGGAGGGGGTCCGTGCCGGGGTGGAGGTTGGGGAGGGGGTCCGTGCCGGGGTGGAGGTTGGGGAGGGGGTCCGTGCCGGGGTGGAGGTTGGGGAGGGGGTCCGTGCCGGGGTGGAGGTTGGGGGGGGGTCCGTGCTGGGGTGGAGGTTGGGGGGGGGGGTCCGTGCCGGGGTGGAGGTTGGGGGTTGTGGAGGGGGTCCGTGCCGGGGTGGAGGTTGGGGGGGGGGTCCGTGCTGGGGTGGAGGTTGGGGAGGGGGTCCGTGCCGGGGTGGAGGTTGGGGGGGGGTCCGTGCTGGGGTGGAGGTTGGGGGGGGCGGGGTCCGTGCCGGGGTGGGTGATGGGAGGGCAAATGAGTTGGTCCACCTGGCCAGGTGCCAGCCTCCAACAGTTGGACCCATGCGGTCCATGCCACCTGGCTGGGGGGAGGAGGGGATATGGGCAATGATGACATGTCGTCGTTCCCCTCCCCCCCACCAGGCCGTCATGTTTTCAGACCATCCAGCGATGTTGGCCGCCGTGGTGGCAGCCGCTCATGTCTATGTTGCCCTGGATGAGGAGGAGGAGGAGGACGAGGAGGAGGACGAGGAGGAGGAGGAGGAGGAGGAGGAGCGTGCCAGAGAGGCGGCGCAGGCTGCCGCAGAGGGGCAGGCGGCAGCCGCCCAGGCTGGAGGGACACCTGACCGACAGGACGAGGAGGTGGAGGAGGACGTCGTGGCCCCACGGCAACGGAGGCACCCGAGGGCGCCCCGTGTGTACCGTCCCCGGCAGTCATACCAGGACCTCACGGACCGGGAATGCAGGAGGAGACTCCGGATGAGCCGGGAAACCGTGGCACACATCTGCCACCTGCTGGCACACCTGTCACCGCGTGGCACTGGCGGGGGACACCCTCTCCCCGTGTCCGTCAAGGTTACGGTGGCCCTGAACTTTTATGCAACGGGGTCATTCCAGGCACCGAGTGGGGACCTGTCCGGCATATCGCAGACATCGGTGCATCGGTGCATCCGGGCAGTGACAGATGCCCTTTATGCCATGGCGCACCGCTACATCCGCTTCCCCGTGGACCGGGCCAGCCAAGATGCCCGGGCCGTGGGCTTCTCTGCCGTTGCCGGGTTCCCCATGGTCCAGGGCGCGATCGATGGGATGCACGTCGCCGTGCGGCCACCTGCAGATAACAGGGCCGTGTTCACTAATAGGAAGGGGACCTATTCGATGAACGTACAGGTGGTCTGCGACCACCGCATGATGATCCTGCACGTCTGCGCCCGTCACCCAGGCAGTGTACACGACTCATTCGTGTTGTCGCGGTCATCCATCCCCGGCATGTACGAGGGACGCCATCCCCGGCTGAGGGGCTGGTTGCTGGGCGACAGGGGCTACCCATTGCGATCGTGGCTGATGACGCCTATACGGAGGCCACGCAATGAGGCGGAGAACCGCTACAATGATGCCCATGTAGCGACAAGGGGAGTGATCGAGAGGTGCTTTGGCGTGCTGAAGATGCGTTTCAGGTGCCTGGACCTCTCTGGGGGCGCCCTCCAGTATAGGTCAGATAGGGTCGGCCGCATCATTGTGGTGTGCTGCGTCCTGCACAACATAGCCCAGCAGAGGGGCGATGTGCCGCAGGCAGAGGAGGGCGGAGTGGAGGAGCAGCAGGAAGAGGCCCAGTCCTCCCCAGATGAGGGGGATGGGGGCAATGGTCAGGGCAGACGGGGTAGACACAGACGGGTGGCTGTCCACCGTTACCGGCTGGCCCAGCGGGCACGGGACAGACTGATAGACGCCCGCTTCACTGACTAGATGGGCGTGGGAATCGGGTAGTATGGCCACAGACCGCACACCATGACAACAGCCGACCACCCACACCCCCCACCCATCCACCCACCCAGCACCCTCACCCCCCTCCCCAACCCCACACACCCCACCCGCATGCACACCACCCCCCCACTCCCAATTGCCGATCCACCGGCGGCACAACGGGCCGGGCTCACCCAGTTGCGGGTGGACGCGTGTCTATCGCAGGCCATGGAGAATGATGACAACCCGCCTCCGATGAGCTCCTGGCTCTACATCGTTGGACTATGTCTGACCCATGGCCACAGTACCACCATCCACCCGGACCATCCCTGCATGCGGCTGTGACACTGCAGCGCACGGTCCCGTCCTCTGCCCGGGGGATGTTGATGGCGGCCCAGGGGGAAGGGGGCAGACTCACCTGGGGCTGAGGTAAGACCACCCCTCACACACACACTTGCGCTCAACGTACATGACACCCCCGCACACTTTGGACAGAGCACAAAGGCAGCTTCGGTAGGTGTAACATTGACTTTAATAACCAAAGGAGTTCATGCACGTGCCCTAGCGCCTAAAACTCATCTGTGCCCTGCACCCGTGCCAACTTACTCAGTGTCTAATTGTTTGGCCTTACGGGCCCTTTGACTACGTCTACGTGGTTCCCCAGACGGTACAGCAGAACTGGAGGTGGACTCCTGTGATTCCTGCCCTCTGACACTGGATCCCTTTGGCGGCCGTTTCCTGGGGCGTCCTGGCCTAGATGGGCCAGGCTGCGGCCCGGGCGACTGGGATGGCGAGCTGCCAGCCTGTCCTGCCCGTTGCCCACCCGATGCACCTGGGACGGAAGGGGGGGAGTCCGAGGTGTCGCGGTGTACCGGGACCTCCCCTACAGAGGGAGCCGGGACGGACCACACCACTTCCTCCTCCCTCGGGGTGCCCGATGGCCCCCAGGCCTCTACATGGGTGGGGGATGCGAACGGACTAGCCATCCGACGCGCCCCCGACATCTGGCGCTGCCAGTCCTGGAGGCCCGTGCTGGTATCGACAGGGGTCTGCAGGTTTGCAGCCATGGAGCCCAGGGGCTTGTCGAACCCTGTCTGCGACAGTGCGACGCCAGCTCGCACATGGCCACTGGCGCCGATGCCCTCAGCGATGGCCTGCTGAGACTGGGCCATGGCCTGCAGAGACTGGGCCATGGCCTGCAGAGACTGGGCTATGGCCTGCTGAGACTGGGCCATGGCCTGCTGAGACTGGGCTATGGCGTTGAGCGCCTCTGCCATCTGGCGCTGGCACTGGCTCATGGCCTCCTGTGAGAGGGCAGCCATTTCCTGGGCCACAGACGCCGCCTGCACGGAAGGCCCCAGGCCTCGCAAACCGTTCCCCATGTCTGACACCGTCGCACCCATTGCCTCCACCGCGGACGCCACCCGTGCGGTGTCAGCCTGGGTGGCACGCATGACCGGGACCACTCCCAGCTCCTGGACGCGGGTGGACTCCTCCACCTGCGACCGCAGCCGCCGCAAGCCACCCGTCACCCTATTCGCTCGTCTCCGTGTCGGTGGTTGCATCGGATCTATGTGTGGGTGTGGTAACTGCAGGAACCCGGGATCCATCTGGGCGGCAGATGTTCGCTTGGCCTGGGCTGCCCTCCGACCGCCCGGTCCCTCTGCTGTTCCTACCTCCACCTGCTGTACCGGGACGGCTGTGTTGTGCGCACCAGTGAGTGTACCAGACGCCTCATCACTAAAGTGCCCAACCGTGGTGAGTGTTTCTGCGATGGTGGAGGGTGTTGGTGACAGCAGTGGCGTTGTGTCGTGCTCTTCGTCCCACTCTGAGTCCATGGCACTTTGGGGTGGGGGTTCGTCTCCACCCATCCACTCTGAGTCACTGTCCGGTATTTCGTCTTCCCGGGTAGGGGTGTCCTGGGTAGTGCTGTCCCGGGTAGTGCTGTCCCGGGTAGTGCTGTCCCGGGTAGTGCTGTCCCGGGTAGTGGTGTCCCGGGTAGGGGTGTCCTGGGTAGTGGTGTCCCGGGTAGGGGTGTCCTGGATAGTGGTGTCCTGGGTAGTGGTGTCCTGGCTCGGATGTGACGGGGGCCTGTGGCTGCCCCCCTCATCGCTGGGTGGTCGCTCCCGCACGTGACGGGGGTGTCGTCTCCCTGTTGCTCCAGGTCTCTCCGTCTCCCATGGTCTCCGAGGGGCATCCTGCGGGCGTCGCATGCTGGAGGGTTCGGGTCTCTCCGTCTCCCGTGGTCTCCGAGGGGCATCCTGCGGACGTCGCATGCTGGAGGGTTCGGGTCTCTCCGTCTCCCGTGGTCTCCGAGGGGCATCCTGCGGGCGTCGCATGCTGGAGGGTTCGGGTCTCTCCGTCTCCCGTGGTCTCCGAGGGGCATCCTGCGGGCGGTCTGCATCTGCGGGGATGGGTGCCTGGACGTTTGGTCCTGCGATACACAATGAAGCATGCATGGTTAGACATCAGGCAGTGATCAGGTGATACGGGAGAGGGGGATATAGGGGAGGGGGGATATGGGGACGGGCTGTTGGTGGCTCACTTGCTCGTGGGGCCCCGACCTCTGCATCAGCAACCTCCCGGTCCTCAGGTCCGCCAGCCAGTTCCAGGGCCCTTTCCTCGTGTACGGTCAGTGGCCTCTCATCAGCGGGCCCTCCTCCAGTCCTCACATGCTCCCTATTGTTGTGTGCGCGCTTCTCCTGGGGGGGGGGGGTGGTGGCAGGGGTAAAAGGCAACAGTGTTAGGCAGGTATATGAATGTACGCCATCGGTTGCGCGTGCATTGCAGAGGTTAAGGTTAGGGCTGGATTCACTTGGGGATATGGGGGAGGGGGGATATGGGGGAGGGGGGATATGGGGGATATGGGGGAGGGGGGATATGGGGGATATGGGGGAGGGGGGAATATGGGGGATATGGTGGAGGGGGGATATGGGGGATATGGGGGAGGGGGGATATGGGGGAGGGGGGATATGGGGGAGGGGGGATATGGGGGATATGGGGGAGGGGGGATATGTGGGAGGGGGGATATGGGGAGGGGGGATATGGGGAATATGGGGGAGGGGGGATATGGGGAGGGGGGAATATGGGGGATATGGGGGAGGGGGGGATATGGGGGAGGGGGATATGGGGGATATGGGGGAGGGGGATATGGGGGATATGGGGGAGGGGGGAATATGGGGGATATGGTGGAGGGGGGATATGGGGGATATGGGGGAGGGGGGATATGGGGGAGGGGGGATATGGGGGAGGGGGGATATGGGGGATATGGGGGAGGGGGATATGTGGGAGGGGGGATATGGGGAGGGGGATATGGGGAATATGGGGGAGGGGGGATATGGGGGAGGGGGGAATATGGGGGATATGGGGAGGGGGATATGGGGGAGGGGGGATATGGGGGAGGGGGGAATATGGGGGATATGGGGGAGGGGGGATATGGGGGATATGGGGGAGGGGGGATATGGGGGATATGGGGGAGGGGGGATATGTGGGAGGGGGGATATGGGAAGGGGGGATATGGGGAATATGGGGGAGGGGGGATATGGGGGATATGGGGAGGGGGGATATGGGGGAGGGGGGAATATGGGGGATATGGGGGAGGGGGGATATGGGGGATATGGGGGAGGGGGGGATATGGGGGAGGGGGGATATGGGGGAGGGGGGATATGGGGGAGGGGGGGATATGGGGAATATGGGGGAGGGGGGATATGGGGAATATGGGGGAGGGGGGATATGGGGGAGGGGGGAATATGGGGGATATGGGGAGGGGGGATATGGGGGATATGGGGGAGGGGGGATATGGGGGAGGGGGATATGGGGGATATGGGGGAGGGGGGATATGGGGGAGGGGGGAATATGGGGGATATGGGGGAGGGGGGATATGGGGGATATGGGGGATGGGGGATATGGGGGAGGGGGGATATGGGGGAGGGGGAATATGGGGGATATGGGGGAGGGGGGATATGGGGGATATGGGGGAGGGGGGGATATGGGGGAGGGGGGATATGGGGGATATGGGGGAGGGGGGATATGGGGGAGGGGGGGATATGGGGGAGGGGGGATATGGGGGAGGGGGATATGGGGGATATGGGGAGGGGGATATGGGGGATATGGGGAGGGGGGATATGGGGAGGGGGGATATGGGGGAGGGGGGGATTTGGGGGAGGGGGGATATGGGGGAGGGGGGGATTTGGGGGAGAGGGGATATGGGGGATATGGGGGACGCTCACCCTGCCTGCTCTGACGAGGTCGTTCACCTTCTTGTGGCACTGGGTGCCTGTCCGTGGTGTTAGGGCCACAGCGGTGACGGCCTCTGCCACCTCCCTCCACAGACGCCGGCTGTGGCGTGGGGCAACTCTGCGGCCGTGCCCGGGATACAGGGCGTCCCTCCTCTGCTCCACCGCATCCAGGAGCGCCTCCACATCGCGTGACTCGAACCTCGGGGCTGAGCGACGGCCAGCCATCAAGTCGGGTGTTGCGGTCGGCTGTTCCGGTCGGGTGGGGGGGAGCTGCGCGGCCTTATGAGCCGTCACGCCGTGCAGCCCGTATGACGCTGCACGGCGTGAACCACTGCGCAAGCGCGGATCCCGTTACGTCGCTGCTAGCCCATTTCGGGCCGCAGACTATCGGCCCATTTTTATGACGTGACGCAAGTGGGATTTGCGCCGTTTTTTGCGCCGATCGGCGGAGTTTCCGCCGATAACGGAGAATTTCGCCCCAGTTCTCTCATGTAACTTCTGACTACCTCATTCTCTCTGTTGCTTGTCTTAAAGATACGTGACCTGTGGGTCAAAAATTAAAATGATAATGGCAATATAAAAGAAAGGGGAAGTAAGGGAATAAACAGGAAGGACCCTCACATACCTCCCTCCCTAAAATAATTAAACATCAGGGCTGGAACGTTTCATTATGAGGTATGCAATACATAAATCATAAACCCATATTCATCCAATCCAGCTCCATTATATAAGTTCCCTTCTCAGTCTCTACATTGGTAACTAGTCAGCCCTTAAATCCTTGACAAAACATCCACAATCATATTATCCTTTCTGGGAATGTGTACAATTTTAATGTTGAACCATAGTAATAATAAACTCCAACAGAATAAAAAACAACCCTGCATTCCAAGTTTTAAACTTCTCTATAACCACAAGTGGGTTATGGTCTGTATAGCCTAAGCACTGTGCACTGTCATGGCAGACACATACTTCAAAGTTCTGAATGATTAGTAGCACTGTCCCTACCTCCAGATCACTGGCATCCGCTAGTCGTCACATTCCAGCACCTGTTCGGGAGAATCCCGAATTCTGCCTCTGTGTACACGAACAGGCACCGGAATGAAATGAAATGAAATGAAAATCGATTGTTGTCACAAGGAGGCTTCAAATGAAGTTACTGTGAAAAGCCCCGAGTCGCCACAATCCGGCGCCTGTTCGGGGAGGCTGGTATGGGAATTGAACCGACCTGCTGGCTTGCCTTGGTCTGCTTTAAAAGCCAGCTCTTTAGCCCAGTGCTAAACCAGCCCAGAATGTGGTGACTAGGGGCTTTTCACAGTAACATCATTGCAGTGTTGATGGAAGCCTACTTGTGACAATAAAAGTTATTTATTTATTTATTTATCTGTGACCACTTTAAGTGGTCTTAAAAGTCTGAGGCGACCAGCATCGATTCACCCACTAACATCGTCTTCAATTTCTCAAACTCTCTTTGGACCACAGCAATTTTGCTGGTTTCCCCAACATGTCCAACAAACATTGTATTTCAGTGTCTAACTGAGCCAATCTCTGCGGTTTTAGTCGTGACGGATGTGGCTTTATCATTTCAGAGTTTCTTATGTCTACTGTCATAATATACACATCAGTATATGATGGTGCAGTGACACACACTGACTGACACACTGCACGACCAATCAACAAACACAACACAGCAACCAATCATCAGTTAGGGCACGGTCACTATAAAGACAGAGGGCACCAGTTTTCCCGCTCATTCGGGATGCAGCCTCTGAGAGAGACAGAGCCCGCAGTTGGTAGCACAAACATCCACCATGTGCTAGCAGTATAGGCTGGTCAGGTTAGGCATAGGTCTTCAGTCAATCTAACATAGTGACGACCCACAGTGCAAGTATGTTTAACAGCTCTTAGTTAAATAAAATAGAGTTGTACTATTACAAATGTTGGTAGCCTGTCAATGTTACTGCTAAGGTAAATGCAGTCTCCACAGATCCAGAGTACCCAACACATCATCTACATCATGAGTAGTTAACTGAGTGCCTCCCTGGTGTGTGCCTACGACTCTGTCTAGACTCTTTCAGTATCCTTATTATATCTTCTCTCTGTTCTTCTTCTGTTGATAGGTTTGCATATTTGGTTTCAGAACTCCCCCTCATCTCTTGAAAAGAGTGCCTTGCTTTTACTCTCCTCTTCAATGTGAAAACCAACATGCTTCACTTTACTAGGTTTCTGACTGTCCAAATTCGAGAGGACATCCTGAATGAGCTTTTCATGCATTTCTGTCTCTTTCTGTCACTCGTGCAATGCAGCCAGTCTTTTCTGAGTGTCCAATGACTGTTTATCCAAATTTTGAAGATCCTTTGCAGCCAAACGACAAGCAGTATTGTCAATGCTAAGGGAAATATTTGGTTCATTTTTAATCAAGAAACATTCATCAAACTCTCTAGCTTTACATTCTCTCTTTTCCTTCAACTGGTTACGTTCAGTGTCAAGTTCAGCTGAGGGTTCAATCCTTTCAGAGTTGGTTGGCCGTATATGCCCCATTCTTTGTTTTACAGCTACTACTTCCTCCTCAAAGTCTTCGTAACCACAGCCCGTATCTCCATTTAGTAATATGAATTGGAACAACTTGTACTTTCCAGAATTCAACTGTTATTCTTTACTTTCAGAATCAGAGGATAGCATGTTAGTGGCTTGGCAAACTCTTTGATTTTTGTTAACTGATGCAGTAGGAGAATCATTACATGATTCTCCAGCCATCTTCCTCTTAATTTTTAAAAGGAATTCATTACTGCTTATTTCATCTATTTTGCTATTTGCTTCCTTTACCTTGAAGAGGCACTGTGGACCTTTAAAAGAATGTGGGTTAATCAGCTGTTCATTTGGTGTCACTTTAAAGTTCTTGCTGTCCTCATCCTGAAAGGTGATGCCATGCTATCATGTATATTGTCTGTCAAAACAGGCATGCTCTGGGAAGTATTTGCAACTGAAGTGGAGGACAATGGGTTTACTGCAAGAGGTTGTAACAAATCACTTTTCAGAAAGTTCAAGTTACTGTCTTCTTTTGATTTGTTGTTTTCTTTCCTAGCTTTTGAAGAATTACCTTCCATTTGACAAGACCAGTTAGTGACAGGTCTATTCGGTAACAGCTGTTTATCATTACTTCATAATCAGAATCAGAATCGGATTCAGAGCCTTGGGCTGGATTCCCCGAGCCTCCGCACCAAAATCGCAATTGGCGCGGGGGCGGAGAATGGACGTTTTCGCCGAAATCTGGTCCGACGCCGTTCCCGCGATTCTCCGGTCCCCAGACAATCGTTCGGGGGTCACTCACGCGCAAACTACATGGCGCGGGTAGGGTGCATTGACAGAGGCCCCTCCCACCCCGCAATTCTCCGAGGAAAACTGGCCGAGTTCCTGACGGCGTGGTTCTAACCACATATCGGCCGTCGGGCATGGTTGGTGGTGGCTGTGGGCTCAGTCCGCGGCCGCCCTGGTGGGGGGATCAATCACCGTGGGGGGTCTCATGGACGGCCAGGGGGGCAATCGGGCATCATGGACCCGCGGGCGCGCATGATCTCGGGGGGGGGTCTACATTTTTGCTACCGCTCCGCGGTCCAAATCCGCCATGTCCCACGGGGCGGCCGCTGCAGGCCACCGCTGTGCGCATGCGCGGACTCCTGACCAGAAGTGCGGGGCCCCGTATCTGCAGCCAGAGCTGTGAGGAGCACTCTGGGGCCCTGCCAGCCCCTTGCAGGTAGGAGAATCACTCAGGACTTTCTTAAGGAAAGTCCAGAATGATTCCAGATTTTACGCTGACATGGGGACACAGACCCATTATTGGAGAATCCCGCCTCTTGTCTGAATTTTCATCACTGTTCATCACTGTTACTACTATTAGATTTGGATTATTGTTTCTTATGGTCATCTTCAATCTTGGAGTTCTTAGAATCTGGTTTGCGACTATCTTGAGAGGAATAATTCTCGGAAAGATAATTTCATCAGTATCAGCGGAATCGGATTCACTCCCATTGTCATTTGATAGTGATTGATATCTCTCAACATTTCTTTCTTTAAGACATTTAATGCCCAATGAGACTTTCTAATTCCCTACCATTAGTATCTCATGTGCTATCTACGGTATTTCCTTTGGACTCTCTATAATCATGGGCGAAGCTACCACCTTCACTCCTGCCAAATCATTCCAAAAATTAAGCCTACCTTGTCCACTGGGAATTTCTTAACCACCCGACAACTACTGGATCTGACCCTAATTCACACTCCAATTGTACTTTTTACAATTGAACTGGGATATACTGAACTGGGAACGGGGAGGCCGTAACAGCCTCCCCGAACTGGCGCCGGAATGTGGTGACTAGGGGCTTTTCACAGTAACTTCATTGAAGCCTACTTGTGACAATAAGCGATTTTCATTTCATAATCTCCACCTATCCCATTCACTAATGCCTTAGCTTTCATTGAGCTTTCTGGAGGGAAAACCACATTTTTCTCCAGTAAGAGAAGTTTGAGGAGCACCTGTGCCCCTAAAGATAGTTATAGAACATAGAACAATATAGCGCAGTACAGGCCCTTCGGCCCACGATGTTGCACCGAAACAAAAGCCATCTAACCTACACTATGCCATTATCATCCATATGTTTATCCAATAAACTTTTAAATGCCCTCAATGTTGGCGAGTTCACTACTGTAGCAGGTAGGGCATTCCACGGCCTCACTACTCTTTGCGTAAAGAACCTACCTCTGACCTCTGTCCTATATCTATTACCCCTCAGTTTAAAGTTATGACCCCTCGTGCCAGCCATTTCCATCCGCGGGAGAAGGCTCTCACTGTCCACCCTATCCAACCCCCTGATCATTTTGTATGCCTCTATTAAGCCTCCTCTTAACCTTCTTCTCTCCAACGAAAACAACCTCAAGTCCATCAGCCTTTCCTCATAAGATTTTCCCTCCATACCAGGCAACATCCTGGTAAATCTCCTCTGCACCCACTCCAAAGCCTCCACGTCCTTCCTATAATGCGGTGACCAGAACTGTACGCAATACTCCAAATGCGGCCGTACCAGAGTTCTGTACAGCTGCAACATGCCCTCCCGACTTCGGAACTCAATCCCTCTACCAATAAAGGCCAACACTCCATAGGCCTTCTTCACAACCCTATCAACCTGGGTGGCAACTTTCAGGGATCTATGTACATGGGCACCTAGATCCCTCTGCTCATCCACACTTTCAAGAACTTTACCATTAGCCAAATATTCCGCATTCCTGTTATTCCTTCCAAAGTGAATCACCTCACACTTCTCTACATTAAACTCCATTTGCCACCTTAGTTATGGGCTCTTCTACCTCTATTCCTCACACCTGCTCTGACGAATGTGATATAAAATAGTTACTTTAGAGATATTAGTTAATGTAATGTAGAGGTAGGCCAGTCTAATTCTGGTGAGTTCACAGACAAAGGATTTCAGACCGCATGGAAAAGCAGGAAGAGGTGTGTCCACCAAAGCAGGAGAAAAGGATGCTGAGTAATAGGGGCCAGAGGAAGGGATTGGAAGTGAGCCAATCAGAATAGATCAAACAGGTCAGGAGGGATATAGGATGACCTATGGGCGTCGAGTATGTGAAACTTGATACCATTTGAATTGATTTGCAGAGATCCCCTTGTCTCTTTGTTCATTCGCTTTCCTGGATGTAGGAGACTGGATGTGTCCTATGTTTCTGTGAGAGGAATCAAGCTTGCAAGCTAAATAAAATAACTAATGCTGTACCTGCAAATCCATCTCAACTTTTATTGAGGCCAGACTGACGGGTAAAGAAACTTGGGATTCAACAGCTCCACAGTAACATTTACTCAACTGAGGATTCCTACCCAGCATGATGACAGAGCCCTCCACCATATCCAATCTATTTCACCCACTTCTGGGTTCACCCTCCACTTCCTTTCCAGTACCTTAATGGGACTCTCCTTGTCCTCACCTTCCACCACCAATCCTCCTTCGATACAAGGGCAGTCCCAGAGGACTGAAGAATTGGAAATCTTGCAACATTGTTCAAAAAAGGATGTACAGATAAACCCAGTAACTACCGGTGAAACAGTTTAATCCCAGTGGTGGGACTGCATTCAGAAAAGATAAACCAGAAGCCATTTGACACATGTGGATATATTAAGGAAAGACAGCATGACAGCAAATTAAAGGCAAATCATGTTTAACTGACTTAGTGACGTTTTTAATGAGGAAGCAGAGAGAGAGTTGACGAGAGTAATGCAACTGATGTGTTGTGCATGAATTTTCAACGGTTATTTGATGAGGTGCCTCATAACAGGCAAGTCAGCAAAATGAATCCCACAGAGTGGCGCATTGATATGAAGTTGGCTGAGTGACAGGAAACAGAGTAGTAGTGAAAACTTGTTTTATCAAGCTAGAGGAATGTACCCTGTGCTGTTCCCCAGGGGTCAGTACCAGAACTACTACTTCTCTTGGTATGAATTAATGATTTGGACTTGAATGTACAGGGCAAAATTACAACATTTTCAGGTGTCACAAAACCTGGTAGTATTATGGACTGTGAGAAGAATAGTGAAAGACATCAAAAGGCCAGAGATGTCCTGTTGGAATGGTCAGACACATGACAGCTTAAATTAGAAGAATAAAAGTATAAAGTCATATGCTTTGGTAGGAAACATGAGGAGAGGCAACATAAAATAAACGATACAATGGTAAAGGGGGTGCAAGAGCAAATGGTATAGGTGCACAACATATTGAAGTTTGAGAAAGTGAATAAGCCATGCGGGATTCTAGGCTTTATAAATAAAGGTAAGGAGTACAAAAGCAAGGAATTTATGGTGATCCTTTATAAAACACTGGTTTGCTCTCAATGGGAGCATTGTGTCCAATTCTGGGAACCACCCTTCAGGATGGATTTGAAGGCATTAGGCAGGGTTCAGAAAAGATGTACAAGAATGGTTTCAGAGATGAAAAACTTCAGTTAAATGGATAGATTGGTAAAGCTGGGCTGTTCTCCTTAGATAAGAGAAGATTGAGAGGAGATTGGATAGAGGTGTTCAAGAAAATGAGTGGTCTGAACAGAGTGGATAGAAAGTGTTTCCAACTGTCAAGAACCGAAGGATGCCAATTTAAGGTGATCGGAAAAAGAACCCAACGTGGCATGAGGAAATTAGATAATTGTTTGAATGGAAAACAAATTGCAGGACTACAGGAAAGGGCAGATCTCCCAGCCATGCCAAAATGTCCGGTGGCACCACCAATCTCCAACTCAATAGGCTTCATCGTCTTGCATTCAGTGAGGCGAAGACCACCACATCTGCCCCCTCCCCTCCAACAGCTCCAGCAACTCTGAAACCCGAAAGATTGCCACCAAAGGGCAAAGCTTGACCCCCACTATCTCCGATACTGTGTCAAACAATACAGCCCAGAAACCCCTCAGCTGTCAGCACTCCCAAATACATGCAATTGGTTTGCAGATCCCCTCCTGCACCTTTCACACTCACCTTCTACTTCTGGGATTAAACCTGCCCATCCGGGCCCTCGTCATGTGGGTCCTATGCACTACTTTGAACTGGATATGGCTCATTCTAGCACAGGATGAAGTTGAGCTAACTTGGTGCATGACCTTGCTCCAGACGCCCCCTTCAAACTTGATTCTCAACTCTTCCTGCCACTTCTTCCTTATTTCTTCCATTGTCACTTTATCAGTTCCCAGACGTCACTCATAAATGTCTCCAATCTTCTCCCCAGGTCGTCCCGAGACAACAACTTCTCCAGTAGCGTCCATTCCGGCATATGAGGAAACGAGGAGTGTTCTTTGCATGCAAACATCCTGACCTTAATGTATCTAAATTCGCTCTCCTTAGCAACTTAAATTTCCCATGTAATTTCTCCAGTTTTGCAAACCTGCCTTGAATAAACAGGTCCCTCAACCATTCTACCCCTTGCCTGTACCACCTGCCATACGTTGCATCCATCTTTCCCAGCATACACCAATGATTCCTCCATAATGGGGCCAGTGCCGACATGCCTCTTTAGCCCAAAGTGCCACTTCACTTAGTTCTATATTCTGAACGAAGGTTCAACCATGGGATTCATAATATATCTTCCGAACAGAACTTGAATGGGCCCGCTGCCAAGGCCCTCAAACTTGACTCCATACAGGAGTCCTCCTCCACCTGAACCCTCTGTGATTCCTCTTACCCTGAGAATCTCTCAAATTTCCCTAACAGACCCATTATCTTGTCCATAGATTCCAACCGGTTTATGTGTAACAGTAGAGTGATATTCTATGCGCCCTGCCTTCCCTAACAATATCCCTCCACTTTCTGGACTTCCTCAAAGCAATGGCAAGGGGCAATGGCCAGCGCGAATAACAATGGTGACAACAGGTGTCCCTGCCTCGTTCCTTTATGCATCCTAAAGTACCCCCAGTCCATTCCATTTGTCCTCACACTCGCCATGCGTTCTGCACATAACAACCATATTCATACTATAAACGATGGTCCAAACCCAAACCTCTCAGTGTCTCAAACAGGTAGCTCCGTTCTACCCGGTCAAATGCCTTCTCTGCCTCCATCGATACAATAATTTACTACATTTAACAACTGCCTAATATTACTGGCCAGCTGCTGCCCTTAACAAACCCAGTCTAGTCCTCCTAGACCACCTCCGGCACACACCCTTCCAAACGTCTGCTACCTTGGCCAAGATCTTCACTCCCGTATTTAGCAGGGAGATGGGTCTATAAGACCTACACTCTATCGGGTCTTTATCCTTTTTCGGTATCAACAAAATAGAGGCCTGTGCGAGCATGGCTGGCAACTGCCTCCGTGCCAGCGATTTGTTGTACATAGCCAGGAGATGGGGGAGCTAGTACTGACGAAAACTATTTAGAGACACATAGTTACATATGTTAAGTAAGTGGCCTTGATAATGAGCAGTGATATGACCAGAAACACCTTGGTGCCAAATATAATAAGGTTGCAAATGGTCTAAATGTATTTCATGTTCTCCTTTACCTCAGTAATAACACCCTTAACTTACAAAAGTATTTGTTTTTCCTCTTGGATTGGATTTGTTTATTGTCACATGCACCGAGGTACAGTGAAAAATATTTTTCTGAGAGTATCTCAAACAGATCATTAAGTACATGAATAGAAAATAAAATTAAAAGAAAATACATAATAGGGCAACACAAGGTACACAATGTAAATACATAGATACCGACATCGGGTGAAGCGTACAGGGGTGTAGTATTAATCAGGTCAGTCCATAAGATGGTCATTTAGGGGTCTGGGGAAGAAGCTGTTTTTGAACCTGTTTGTGCGTGTTCTCAGACTTTTGTATCTCCTGCCCAATGGAAGAAGTTGGAAGAGTGAGTAGGCCAGGAGGGAGGGGTCTTTGATTATGCTGCCCGCTTTCCCAGGCAGCGGGAGGTATGGATGACGTCAATGGATGGGAGGCAGGTTTATGTGATGGACTGGGCTGCGTTGACGACTCTCTGACATTTCTTGCGGTCTTGGGCCGAGCAGTTGCCATACCAGGCTGTGATGCAGCCAGATAGGGGGCGGGATTCTCCACTGGCGTTATTCTCTGTTTTGCCAGCGCCCGGGGGTTCCCGACAGCATGGGGCTGCCCCACAATGGGAAACCCCATTGACTGGCCGGCACAACGGAGAATCCCGCTGGTGGGTCGGGGCAGAAATGTGGCGCGGCGGGGAGGATAATCCAGCCCAGGATGCTTTCTATGGTGCATTTGTAAAAGTTGGTGAGAGTTAATGTGGACATGCCGAACTTCATTAGTTTCCTGAGGAAGTATCGGCGCTGTTGTGCTTTCTTGGTGGTAGCGTCGACGTGGGTGGACCAGGACAGATTTTTGGAGATGTGCACCCCTAGGAACTTGAAGCTGTTAACCATCTCCACCTCGGCCGCGTTGATGCTGACAGGGGTGTGTACAACACTTTGCTTCCTGAAGTCAATGACCAGCTCTTTAGTTTTGCTGGCATTGAGGGAGAGATTGTTGTCGTTGCACCACTCCACTAGGTTCTCTATCTCCCTCTTGTATTCTGACTCATCGTGTCATCAGCAAACTTGTAGATGGAGTTGGAACCAAATTTTGTCACGCAGTCGTGTGTGTACAGGGAGTATAGTATGGGGCTAAATATGCAGCCTTGCAGGGCCCCGGTATTGAGGATTATTGTGGAGGAGGTGTTATTGTTTTTTCTTACTTATTGTGGTCTATGGGTCAGAAAGTCGAGATCCAGTTGCAGAGTGAGGAGCCAAGTCCAAGGTTTTGGAGCTTTGATATGAGCTTGGCTGGGGTTATGGTGTTGAAGGCAGAGCTGTAGTCAATAAATAGGAGTCTGATGTAGAAGTCCTTGTTGTCGAGATGCTCTAGGGATAAGTGTAGGGCCAGAGAGATGGTGTCTGCTGTGGACCGGTTGCGGCGGTATGCGAATTGCAGTGGATCAAGGCGTTCTGGGAGTATGGCTTTAATAATCACTGCATTAGCTATCACTGGTTAGTGGGCAATAAGAAAAATCATAAGTATAATGTACACAATGTCCAAGTGATTTCAACCAGATTATAAAAAAATGTTTGACAAATTTACGATTACCTCTGACAGTAAAATGAACAATACCGATTTCAAATTTGTTTTCATGGAATAGCTCAAATGTTTAAAACAAATTATTGATATCAAAACTTCTTCACAGTCAATTAATTTTGCATATTATTCGAATAGTTTGGTCCTCTTCTCCTTCAATATCATTTCTTGAGATAGATGGTTTGCAAAACCGTTAAAAGTATCTCTGCAAGCAAATCTGCAGGCTCTTTCTTCTCTCTCGAGGCCTGGTGACTGAGTTCGAAATAACATTCCATATTTTTTTATTTCAAATCAACTGTCTTAACCTGTATTCATTGGGGCTCCCAAACCAATTTACAAAGTTATGTAGCGCTGGGATGCAGGTTTGTTTGAGTTGGGCATCAAGGACCAACAGAAGCAAGCTTATGCCTATTGTGAATTGAAGGAGTATTAATTTACATGGTAATATATTTAAATGAAACCTTTCAAATTCGGAAAGAAAGCTGACAATACCATCATAAATATTCACCAATTCCCGTCCTGGTCCATGACTGTGGCTTCAGTTCTAAAATAACTGTTGTCAAGGTCCAATATCTTGAGAAACGTATCGGGGATCGGTTTAATTTTGTGCGATGGTGTGTAAAAAACAATCTATTGGCTTATTTGGTTTATTTGCAGCTAAATCAGCAATTTGATAAATGAGTGGCCAAATCAATATTGCCCCTTTGAAATTGCTATTGAAAAGTACATCTTACCTCTCTTGAGTTATTGAATTATTCCCCCCCTCCCCTCTCTTTGAGCTTGTGGGGAAATTCATGGCAGGAATCTGAAACCTTTAGGCGTATCCAAGAGGGTTAAACGACATTGCTTCAAATACTTATATCACTCTACTTCTGCACTGTGAGTGTGATTTAATTACCGCATTGTGCCCGGCACGGATCTGGGCGCGCCACTTAAATAGCGAGAAAGGCCAAAATTGAGATTCGCGTGCCGAGTTCTAGATCTCGCCCAAATATGGGAGGCATATCATTGATCCTCACTGACATTCATTTCCAGCTCATTGGCGAGATTGAAGTCCAATGCAACAGCCTCCTGGGAATTAACCGGGTCTCCAGCAAGAAATCTCATTTAGTATTCCTTTTTAAAACTGTGAGAAGCTGGCATATTAGTTACTGAAGGGAACTGAGGAGGTGAGTAGCCATTGCCATTTTCTGACATTCAGCTCAAGGTCACTGTAGCTAGTGCCCAAGTGCTGAGGGTGGAGAGGGGAACCCCTTGTGGGGGTTGAGCTTGGTCAGGGGGCTGAATCGTTCCAAGTCGGGGGCTGTCTCTGGGCCAGGTGGGAGGGAGTTTGGGAGAGGGGAGGAGCTTTTTGCGAGACAGTGCGGCACATGTGCATGTCGGCGCAAACCTGACACTTTGGGTAAAAGAGGAGGACACCCACTCCCAGTTAAGGTCATCGCAACCCTGAACTTCTGTGCAACTGGATCATTCCAGGACTCGAGCGGGGACGTGTGGTGACATACCACAAGCTCCAGCCCACAAGTGTATCTGTGAGGTCATAGGTGCCCTATCTGACTGGGGAGCTGACTGTATCAACTTTGAGTTGGACGGGGCCCACCAAGATGCCCGGCCTGCAGATTCTCCGCCATTGCCAGGGTGCTCCAGGTCCAGGGAGTAATTGATGTCACCTTGCATGCACCGGGCCATCGGGAGTGACCTTCTTTAACAGGAAGGGGTTCCACTCCCTGAATGTTCAACTCATATGCGACCACCGCATGCATGACAGCTACATCCTGGGACACTCAGCGATCCCCAGCGTCCTCGACAACCAGCTCAGGGTGATGGGTTAGCTCTTTTTTAAAAAGTTGATAGCACCCAATTCTTTTTTTCCAATTAAGGGGCAAGTTAGCGTAGCCAATTCACCTACCCAGCGCATCTTTTTGGGTTGTGGGGTGACACCCAAGCAGACACGGGGTGAGTGCGCAAATTCCACACAGACAGTGACCCGGGATCAGGATCAAACCCGGGTCCTCGACGCCGGGAGGCAGCAGTGCTTTTTAAAAATAAATTTAAAGTACCCAATTCACCTACCTTGCACACCTTTGGGTTGTGGGGGCGAAACCCATGCAAACTCTACATGGACAGTGACCCAGGTCCTCGGCGCCGTGAGGCAGTTGTGCTAACCACTGTGCCACCGTGCTGCCCAGATGAGGTTGTCTCTTGGAGGATACCCGCAGAGCTCCTGGCTCATGATGTCAGCATGGAGGCTGGAGACCGATGTGGAGACCCGATGTAATGAGTCTCATGTTGCCACCTGTGCTGTCATTGAGCTTTGCCCGGCCTACTCAAAATGTGGTTCCAATGCCTGGGCCACTCTGGTGGTGCACTGCAGCACACCCCCAGCAAGGGTCTACTGCTTTGTGGTCGTCTGCTGTGCCCTTCACAATTTGACACAGCAGCAGAGCAACATGCTGGAGGAAGAGGAAGAGGGACATGTGGTCTCGTATGAGGAGGCGGACCAGGAGGGGCTGGAGGATGAGCCCAGAAGGACCCGCAGGATGGAGGACAGGCAGCAGCAAGGGTCCGGCATGACCGGAGGACGAGGGAGGCCCTCATCCTCAACCAATTCTCATAGGACAAGGCTCACCGACTCCCTCCCACCCCCATCACTCCTTCGCCCCAATTCTCCCCTCCCACCAATACACCACCCCCATTCCCCACCTTCCAACCTATTTCCCTCCATTCCCCCATCATTTCCCTCTCCCCAATTCTCCGGCCCTCCCACACTCACTCCCCCTCCCAACTACTCACGAACAGCCTGTGTCACATCAGCGCAGGGTGATGGGCCTGTGTCGGCACTGTCAGTGAGTCAATGTACAAGGCAGGAGACTGATGATCACTTGCTGCGAGGTTAACTCTGTGCTCCCCAGTTTATGCCAAAGTCTGACTCCTGTCTCCCTGCTGACAGCGGGCTCACACCCATCCTCTGAACGAGGTCTGCATCGGGGGCATTTGATCTTTGAACATTATGCCCGGGGGGAGAGGCAGGGTTGGGGGATGGGGGGAGAACCGGAGGGAAACAGGGGTTGCGAATGCAGGCGGACCCGCTGTGAAATGTAAAATCCCACACGGGACATTGGGGTGGAAATGCTTGACTTCCTCGTGCTTCTTGCAGAGTTCGAGCTCCCCGGCTAGGGACGGGGTCTCTCAATTCACCTCTGCACATATGATCGGCCAGTAAAGCACCAACCAGAGAGGAACCCGGCAAGGATCTAACTTGTAGTGTAGAGATCGCTCTTGTCAATAAAATGTCTGTGACAGCGGTAAATTAGCTGGGGCCGACTTCGTTCTTCCATTGATGGAATGATTGAGAACCTGAGGACGCAGATTGAAGATGATTGACAAAAGAAGCAGCGGCAAGTGATGCACGGCTGCAATTCTGTAACATTTTAAATATCCTTGATTTTTCCTCACACGTTGGGTTCAGATGATTGAAATTCTTTCGTACCTTGTAAGCGTAATTTAAAAAATCACAAAGCAACTAAATCTCATACTAATGCAGCAAAGCTTTCCATCGGGAAGATATTTAAACTGTTAGCTATTTATTGATATGATGTGGCTAGCATTGTGGTTTCACAGCGCCAGGGTCCCAGGTTCGATTCCCCGCTTGGTCACTATCTGTGCGGAATCTGCATGTTCTCCCCGTGTCTGTGTGGGTTTCCTCCGGGTGCTCCGGTTTCCTCCCACAGTCCAAAGACGTGCAGGTTTGGTGGATTGGCCATGATAAATTGCCCTTCGTGTCCAAAAAGATGAGGAGGGGTTATTGGGTTACGGGGATAGGGTGGAAGTGAGGGCTGAAGTGGGTCGGTGCAGGCCAAATGGCCTCCTTCTGCACTGTATGTTCTATGTTCTCTGTTCTATTCCTCATCTGCATATTGTGCCACTATCAGTTGAGTGCCTGGTGGGGTCCATTTGGACAGCTAACTCATTAATTTGGCAGGCCTTTAATTGAGCATCCAGCACTGTCACCTGAAGCACAGTTCGATAAATGTTGTCAGGCTCCGATTAGTACTGTCTAAGGGGAATGGGCAGAGCACTTTCTCCTTGTGTTAGAATCCTTCTAACCTCTCCAAAAACTGAAGTTTTAATATCTTAAAGATTTTGTGTGACTGAGAGGAATAAGTGCCCCAGAAGAATCCTTTGACTTGCGTGTTCGCCCATGCCTGCAATGTCGCTGCTCCCCCCTGACCTGCCACCAGCCCTCTGACAGACTTTACCGTCTGGCCAGATGGGTTTCTGCTGCTGGATACTGTAATAGAATTTACAGTGCAGAAGGAGGCCATTCAGCCCATCGAGTCTGCACCAGCTCTTGGAAAGAGCACCCTTCCCAAGCCCATACTTCCACCCTATCCCCATAACCCAGTAACCCTACCCAACACTCAGGGCAATTTTGGGCACTAAGGGCAATTTTGCATGGCCAATCCACCTAACCTGTACATCTTTGGACTGTGGGAGGAAACCGGAGCACCCGGAGGAAACCCACGCACACACGAGGAGAACGTGCAGACTCCGTACAGACAGTGACCCAAGCCAGGAATCGAACCTGGGACCCTGAAGCTGTGAAGTAATCTGGAACACAGCAGGAGTTTGATGCTTACAGTTCACTGGCAAAATGTTAATGCGGCCCAGGCCGTTACGGGAACCTAGCCTTCCACTGCCACTGATGTGGTGTTGGGTGTTCTAACACACAGAAGAGCCAACACAGTTGCATATGGTACAACGCTTGTTTATTTAAACTCACTATTTACAACTTGGTCTTTGCACTCTGCACGTGGGGGGCTCCCTGCTTGTGGTGTTTCAACAGCTCTTTCATGCTTCCTTCTCCCCAGACCTACTGACCTCCAGGTGTCGTGCTCGTGCTTTTTATGTGGTTGGTGTTCTTGTCTGTGATTGGTTGTGGTGTTGTGTACTCTGATTTGCCTGTTAGTGTGTCCATCATGATGTGTGTGTTTGAATATCATGACATCCCCCCTTTTTACAAAGATATGTGCCTACGTGGTAATAAATATGATCGTGACGTGAGTGCATCTAAGAGTGTGTGTGTGTCGTGTGCAGCATGTGTCTATGACGGAACTATGTACATGGGGCGATGTCGAGTGCGTCACATGAATCCAGTTGTACCATAACATAACAGAAATGCGAACGAGAGAAGAAGAAAAAAAATTTTGAACAGTTGTCCAGTCAGACGACATCTGGAACGATAAACAACAACAGGTTATCATGTAAAATTGTCCAACTTATTAAACATATGAACTGTATTATAAGTCCATTCTAATGGGTTTGCGACGAATTCGGGTTGACCGCCTTAAGGGTGGATCAAGAACCACCGGCTGCTGTGCAGGCATGGCCATGGGTGGCGATGGAAAGGGCGTGATGTGCGGCAGCTCCACAAAGTCATCCTCGGAAGCCTGTTGAGGATCTGGCGTGTTGTGTGGCTGTGAACGTGGAAGTCGGCGAAGGGCGCGCCGATTGCGGCGACGCACGGAACCATCCGGCATGCGAACCAGGAACGAGCGGGGAGCCACTTGTCGGAGGACTTCGGCCGGTGCTGACCAGCCACCATACGGTTGATGGACGCGTACTTTGTCTCCGGAGGACAGGGGGGGCAGGTCCGTCGCTCGTGTGTCGTACCGACCTTTCTGGCGATCACGCTGCAGTTGCATGTCCCGAAGAACCGCCTCATGGTCTGTTGTCGGTGCCAGGACGGAAGGTACCGTCGTCCTGAGGGAGCGACCCATTAGTAGCTGCGCTGGCGAGAGGCCCGTGGATAACGGGGCCGATCGATAGGCCAGCAAGGCAAGGTTAAAGTCCGATCCGGCATCAGCCGCCTTGCACAGGAGCCGCTTTGCGATGTGGACACCCTTTTCAGCCTTCCCGTTCGATTGTGGATGCAGAGGGCTGGATGTCACATGAGTGAAACCATATGCTGCGGCAAAGGACGACCATTCACGGCTGGCAAAACAAGGTCCATTGTCTGACATGACAGTCCTTGGAATGCCATGGCGAGCAAACGTTTCCTTGCAGGCCCCAATGACTGCGGACGACGTCAGATCATGGAGAGGCATGACTTCCGGGTAGTTTGAGAAGTAGTCTATAATAACAATGTAATCTCTGCCGAGCGCGTGAAATAGGTCAACACCCACCTTCGCCCAGGGGGACGTCACCATCTCGTGTGGTAGAAGTGTTTCCGGAGGTTGCGCCGGCTGAAACCTCTGACAGGTTGTGCAGTTGAGCACCATGTTGGCTATGTCTTCATTAATACCCGGCCAATATACCGCCGCCCGGGCCCTTCGTCTGCATTTTTCGACACCCAAGTGGCCTTCGTGTAGTTGACGAAGAATCATCTGGCGCACACTGTGTGGAATGACGATCCTATGCGATTTCATAAGGACCCCGTCTATATTGGTGAGATCATCTCGCACATTATAAAACTGGGGGCACTGCCCTTTTAGCCACCCTTCCGTCATGTGGCGCATCACTCGCTGCAGCAGAGGGTCAGTCGCCGTCTCTGCGCGTATGTGGGCCAGACAAGGATCATCAGCTGGCATATTTGCTGCTGTCAGAGTCACGTGTGCCTCAATTTGACGCACGAACCCCTCCGCATCTGGTGGTGTGCTCACTGCTCGGGAAAGAGTGTCCGCCACTATGAGTTCCTTCCCCGGAGTGTAGATCAGTTCAAAATCGTACCTCCTGAGTTTGAGTAAGATGCGCTGGAGGCGAGGAGTCATGTCGTTCAGGTCTTTGTTAATGATGTTGACCAGGGGGCGGTGGTCAGTTTCGACCGTGAATCGTGGCAGGCCATACACATAGTCGTGGAACTTGTCCAGTCCAGTTAACAAGCCCAGGCATTCTTTTTCGATTTGCGCGTAGCGCTGTTCGGTAGGGGTCATGGCTCGTGAGGCATACGCAACCGGGGCCCATGATGACGTGCTGTCTTTTTGCAGGAGTACCGCTCCAATACCAGATTGGCTGGCGTCTGTTGAGATCTTTGTAGGGCGAGTCGCGTCAAAGAAGGCCAGCACTGGTGCCGTGACCAGTTTGTGCTTGAGCTCCTCCCATTCCTGCTGATGCGACTGGTGCCAGTTGAATTCCGTCGATTTTTTTACGAGATGGCGCATGTTTGTTGTATGAGAAGCCAGGTTGGGAATGAACTTCCCAAGGAAGTTGACCATGCCCAGGAATCTTAAGACAGCCTTCTTGTCAGCCGGTCGTGGCATGGCTGTGATGGCGCTAACCTTGTCTGCATCGGGACGGACCCCGGACCTTGAGATGTGGTCCCCGAGGAATTTCAGCTCCGTCTGGCCGAAAGCACACTTCGCACGGTTGAGACGCAGGCCATTTTGCCGTATGCGGGTGAAGACACGTCGAAGACGATGCATGTGTTCCTGCGGAGTGGTGGACCAAATGATGATATCGTCCACATATACACGTACCCCTTCGATGCCTTCCATCATCTGCTCCATAATGCGGTGGAATACTTCAGATGCCGAAATGATGCCGAATGGCATCCGGTTGTAGCAGAATCTGCCAAAAGGGGTGTTGAATGTGCATAGTCTTCGGCTGGCCGGGTCCAGTTGGATCTGCCAGAATCCTTTGGACGCATCCAATTTAGTGAATATGTTGGCTCGCGCCATCTCGCTGGTGAGGTCTTCTCGTTTCGGGATGGGATAGTGTTCCCGCATGATGTTGTTGTTCAGATCTTTTGGATCTATACATATACGGAGCTCGCCAGAGGGCTTCTTTACACAGACCATGGAGCTGACCCATGGCGTGGGCTCCGTGACCTTGGATAGGACCCCTTGGTCCTGAAGAATCTGCAGTTGTGCCTTGAGGCGGTCTTTGAGAGGCGCAGGAACCCTGCGAGGTGCGTGAACGACAGGGATGGCGTCCGGTCTGAGTCGAATCTTGTACGTGTGTGGCAATGTCCCCATGCCTTCAAAAACCTCCTGGTTGTGAGCGAGGAGGGAATGGAGATTCGCGTGGAACTCAGCATCCGGGAAGTCGGATATCTCATCTGGAGAGAGAGACATGATGCGCTGTACCAGGTGAAGGACCTTACACGCTTGTGCGCCCAGTAACGAGTCCTTTGATGAGCCCACAACTTCGAAGGGGAGTGTGGCCGTGTACCTCTTGTGAGTCACCTGTAGCTGGCAAGATCCTACGGACGGGATAACGTTCCCGTTATAGTCAACCATCTTAAGCCGGGATGGTGTGATGAGTGGTTTGACCTTCATGGCCTGGACTGCAGAGTAAGCAATCAGGTTGGCGGATGCGCCGGTGTCCAGACGGAAGGCGACGCGCGATCGGTTGACCGTCAGGGTGGCACACCACTCATCGTCTGGATTGATGGCGTTGACCTTGTTGACATCAATGACGGCAACTCTGAAGTCATCCTGGTCATCTGCATCACTTAACTGGAAGTCTTGATGCGTGGGCTGGACGGTCCTGACTCGTGTGCGAGGTTGTCGAGGATGCGCCGGATCCATGGGTTGAGCCGCACGACAGCGGGCTGCGTAGTGGCCTATCATGGCACATCTGTTGCACTGTTGGTATTTTGCAGGACATTGCCCTTTTAAGTGTAGACCTCCACACTTGCTGCACGTCATGACGTCACGGCGTTCGTTGCGCCACTGCGCATGCGCAGTGCGATCTTGCGGTGGGCGCGCCTGCGCAGTGCGTCCCTCGTTGTGGCCGTTATTCTTGGCGCGCACCTGCGCGGGAGACCGCGAAAAGCGCGGGAAGCGGCCGCTGTCGTCCGGGCCGTGGGGCGGGAAGAAATCGACGGCCTGGATGCGTTCAACGTCGTGGGCGGCCTGGCTTGCCGATTCGACGGCTGGGGACCCCCTCCGTGCCAACTCGGACGCCTGAAATCGGGCAAAACGGCAGGCAGCATTCTCATGGAGGACACAGGCTTCCACAGCAGACGCTAAGGTGAGGCTCTTTATTTTAAGAAGCTGCTGGCGTAGGCCACTGGAGGCAACGCCAAAAACAATCTGGTCCCTGATCATGGACTCTGTGGTGGTGCCGTAACCGCAGGACTGCGCCAGAATCCGGAGGTGCGTCAAAAAGGGTTGAAAAAGCTCCTCCTTACCTTGCAGGCGTTGCTGAAAGATGTATCTTTCGAAAGTTTCGTTTACTTCAGTTTGAAAGTGCTGGTCCATTTTGAGGATGACCGTGTCATATTTGGCCTGGTTTTCGCCTTCCTCGAACACCAGTGAATTAAAGACATCATTTGGGTGGGGGCCTGCGTAGAAGAGGAGCATTGCAATCTTCGAATCATCCGAGACATTCTGTTTTTCGGTGGCACGGATGTACAGGTCAAATCGCTGCCTGTAGAGCTTCCAGTTGGTGCCTAGGTTCCCCGTGACTTGCATCGGCTGCGGTTTGCCGGTGTGGTCCATGTCCAGAATGGCAGGTTGGTAGGCAGGTATCGATCCACTCCTGTACCATGTGGTGTTGGGTGTTCTAACACACAGAAGAGCCAACACAGTTGCATATGGTACAACGCTTGTTTATTTAAACTCACTATTTACAACTTGGTCTTTGCACTCTGCACGTGGGGGGCTCCCTGCTTGTGGTGTTTCAACAGCTCTTTCATGCTTCCTTCTCCCCAGACCTACTGACCTCCAGGTGTCGTGCTCGTGCTTTTTATGTGGTTGGTGTTCTTGTCTGTGATTGGTTGTGGTGTTGTGTACTCTGATTTGCCTGTTAGTGTGTCCATCATGATGTGTGTGTTTGAATATCATGACAACTGAAGCAGAAGCTTGACCAGATTACAACCATGCCTTGAGAGGCTGAGGATTGTTCAGCTGGAAAACCACTAGTCTCTGTTAAAACTGTCACATTCATGTTTTCCCTGATGGTGCGATCAAATTGAACAAAATCATTGTGTGGGGTGATGTTTGTGGGTGAGGGTGATGGTTAGGGATGGGGTGATAGTTAGGACCTCGCTGGTTAGGTCAGCATTTATTGTCCATTCCTTATTGCTCTTGAGAAGGTGGTGGTGAGCTGCCTTCCTGAACCACCGTAGTGTGTCTGGTGTAGGTAAACCCACAGTGCTGTTAGTGAGTAAGTTCCAGGGTTTTGACCCAGCGACAGTGAAGGAACGATGATTCATGTCAGCATGGCGAGTGACTTGGAGGGGAACGTCCGGGTGGTTCTCTGCAAAAGGTCCTGCTCAATGTGTAAATCATTCTGCAACTATGGGCGAGGAAGAGAAACCTGTGAACTGCAAATTTCCAAACGTTCCCGGATGATTCGCTCCGCTCTGCTATTATCTTGGCTAAAAAGGCAGCTTGCTTAAATGCCTGATGCGTTTCATGGCGTTTTTCCATTTGCACAATTTAAGCTGTTCGTTTACCCAGCTATCTCTGGCCTCTCTTGTATTTTCATTGAAGGCCACCAGGAGAAATTGGCTACAGTCACCTATTTTAACAATCGCACAAAATCAAGATGAACACCACGGACTTCAGGCTCTTACAATATGAATGGAATCATAGCCGTTCTGTCGCTGGGATAATTTTTAAAATCCTTCTGATATTTGCAATGCTTCCTCTGAGCCCAGAAAACCAGCTGGAGTGATACCATCAGGGCAAAGACAGCAACTAAAAAGAAAACAAAAAATAAGATGATTTTCTTGCATAAAAATGTACTTTAATCCATTGGCACGACAAGTGAATAGTTTTGTGTTTTACCTGGAAGTGTTTGACTCATAATGGTAAAGCTAATCCAGGCTCCCATCTGCAGCAAGTAAATGAGCATGTATTAACTTAGATCATAAAACTGATCCACAAATACCAATGCATTTCAAATGTTCCATGGAGCACAGATACAACTTTTCCTGCTGCTGTAATTGATAGAGGCAGAGGTCTAATTTGTTTCACTTCCTGCTTCCCCAAATTAGTTTAAAGTGGATTGGGTAGGGCATTGAAGGAAAGCGATTCAGGGATGCATTATGCCGAGAATTCCAGCCTCTCAGGCATTTATTCGGATATTGGCAATATCAGGTGAGGTAATTTGTTGCATACACCGTCCTTCTCACATTTACTCCGTTCAAATATTGGACATGGAATGGTTTGTTCGGATCCCAGGTCCAGTATTCACAACTGTCTGCCAGGAGCAGAGAGGCCTCAAGCTGCACAATTGGTAACAGATAGTTTTTCCTTGCTTTCAGGAGTTTGCCTCTGCTGCTTTTTGGTGGCTTATGTTTCTGAAGATTAATTTTACAGGGTAATTAGATGATTTTACATTGTCATGTGAGAGTACCTTTAAGACATGGATGTTTAAGCAATGTACCTTTAAGAAAACAGTGATGTCAGAGAGTGGGTGGAGCTGAGGTCAGGTCAGCCATTTTGCAGTTTAGTTTTGCAGTTTTGAAAAGAACAGGTGTGTGTCTGTGTTTGCAGTGAGCTGGATCTCTGCCATGAAAGACTATCCCTGGATCATTTGGGTGATTTAAAGTAAAGCCTTTAACCTGATGTGATTTTGTTTAAAGGTGTTAAGTCTCTTGGAAGTTTGAAGGAACATTTTAAGGAATTATTTACTGTTGTAATATTTTCTGAGTTATCTTTGAAGTAAGGAGTGTTAAGGGATCCAATGTTTATTTAAGATGTTAAGTTGAGTTCATGTAATAAACAGTGTTTTGTGTTTAAAAACCCAAGTGTCCATAATTGTAAACCCACACCTAGGGGACAAGCCGTGTGCTAGGAAACACAACAAATACATTAAAGGGAGAGGTTGGTTGAACTCCATGAAATATTTTCAGGTTCTGAAAACGCCTTGCCCATAACAACTGGGGGCTCGAGGGGGATAAAAGTCTATCTATTGGATTGGCTTTTGTGAACTTAAAGACAGTGAAGGATTGTTGCTTTTCCGGTGTGGTATTTTAGTTTAAGTGGGGAGAGTGTTGTGAACAATGGCTCTTTCAGAGGCTCAGAAGTTTTTAGGGGTGGTGAATGTTACACGTAGTACCTTACAGACAGAAACGAAAAGCAGACTGTTAGATTTGGCAAGAACAGTGCAGTTAACATTACCTGACAAAATGCGAAAAGATGAGGTAATTATGGCGGTGGTTAAGTATTTAAAGTTGCTTGAGATAGAGTTTGACTCATTGGAAATGGCAAAAATTCAGTTGCAAATTAAACAAATGTGACATGAGAAAAATTAAAGCGGCTGGCATACGAGAGTGAGAGAGAGGAAAAAGAAAGAGAAAGAGAGAGAGAGGAAAAAGAAAGTGAAAGAGAGAGAGAGGAAAAAGAAAGAGAAAGGGAGAGAGGGGAAAACGAAAAGGAGAGAGAAGAAAGGAGAAAAGAAAGAATGGCCCTAGCAGAACAAAAAGAAAAGGGGAGATACAGATCAGGGAAAAAGATAAAGAGAGGAAGTTTGAACTTCAGAAAATGGCCATGAAACATGACAATCAGTTGCAATTGGCAGACGTAAAGGGAAACGTACAGTTGGATGATAGCAATGAGGATAGTGAGAAAGCATCATAGTCGAAGGCTTGGTGGGAATCTATTTAAATATGTCCAAGCATTGCCAAGGTTTGACGAGAAGGAAGTGGAAGCCTTTTTCATTTCATTTGAGAAGGTAGCTAAACAAATGAAATGGCCACAGGACATGTGGGTGTTAAAGATTCAAACAAAGCTGGTAGGTAGAGCTAGTGAAGTGTTTGCATCACTACCGGAGGAGGTACCTGGAACGTATGAGGAGGTGAAGAAATCCATCTTAAGTGCATATGAGCTAGTGCCTGAAGCTTACAGACAAAGGTTTAGAAATTTAAGGAAAGAATTTGGTCAAACATACATGGAGTTTGAAAGGCTCAAACAGAGTAATTTTGATAGGTGGAGAAAGGCTTTGAAAATAGACCAAACGTATGAAGCTCTCAGAGAAATTATACTTTTAGAGGAGTTTAAAAATTCAATTCCTGATGTAGTGAGAACTCATGTGGAAGAACAGAGGGTTAAAACTGTGAGATTAGCAGCGGAAATGGCAGATGATTATGAATTAGTTCATAAATCAAAGATTGGTTTCCGACATCAGTTTCAACCGGTGAGGGATAGAAACTGGGGACATGAGAAATACTCAAGTGGTAAAGGTAAAGGTGATCCGATAGGAGACAATAAAGAGAGTGTACCTCAGATTAAAAAAGAAATCCAGGAGGGTGGAAAAGAAATGAAAAGTTTTAGATGTTTTCACTGTAATAAACTAGGCCATGTAAAGTCACAGTGTTGGTGGTTGAAGAAAAGCACTGGGAAGGCTGATATGGTAAAACAGGATAAGACAGTGGGGTTTGTTAGAGTGGTAAAGGAAAGCCCAAGGGAAGCGAAGGAGGTGCAAATGATTGTACAGCCTGTTCAAGAAGTAATTGCTAAGAAGGTGCCAGATGTCTTTACAAAATTTACTTGTGTGGGTAAAATCTACTCATGTGTATCAGGAGGAGCACGTAAAGAAGTCACAATTTTAAGAGATACAGGGGCTAGTCAATCTTTAATGGTAAGAGATGAGGAATTATGTAGTTTGGGAAGAATGTTGCCAGAAAAGGTGGTGATATGTGGAATTCAGGGTGAGAGGAATAGCGTTCCATTATATAAGGTAAGGTTGGAAAGTCCAGTGAAGAGTGGTGAAGTGGTAGTAGGAGTAATAGATAAACTATCTTGTCCAGGAATACAGTTTATCTTGGGTAATGATATAGCGGGATCGCAGGTGGGAGTGATGCCTACTGTGGTTGACAAGCCAGTGGAAAATCAGTCAACTGAAGTGTTGAAGGACGACTATTCTGGGATTTTTCCGGATTGTAAAGTTGTAAAGTCACAGATTAAGACAAGAGGAGAAATCAAAGAGTGAAGCTGAAGTTGAAGTGCACTTATCAGAAACGATTTTTGATCAGATGGTTGAAAAAGAACAAGAACAGGTGGAGGATGAGGCGGATATTTTTAGTTCAGGAAAATTGGCGGAGTTACAACAGAAAGATGTAGAAATAAAACGGATATATCAGAAAGCATATACGGAAGAGGAATCTGAGAGTACACCAGAGTGTTATTACTGTAAAAATTATGTCTTGATGAGAAAATGGAGACCTGTACACATGCAGGCGGATGAAAAGTGGGCAGAAGTTCATCAAGTAGTATTGCCGGTAGGGTATAGAAAGGAGGTGTTGCGAGTTGCACATGAGGTACCAGTTGGAGGTCATTTGGGAATAAGGAAAACTCAAGCTAAAATACAGAAACATTTTTATTGGCCTGGACTACATAAAGATGTCGTTAAATTTTGTCAATCATGTCACACATGTCAAGTGATAGGGAAACCTCAAGCAGTGATAAAACCAGCGCCCTTAATACCCATTCCAGCATTTGAAGAACCTTTTACAAGGGTCCTAATCGATTGTGTAGGACTGCTTCCTGAAACAAAAAGTGGGAATCAATATCTTTTGACTGTAATAGATGTGTCTACTAGGTTTCCTGAGGCCATTCCAGTACGTAATATTACAGCTAAAAGGATTGTGGAGGAGTTACTTAAATTCTTTACTAGATATGGACTACCCACAGAAATTCAATCGGATCAAGGAACAAATTTTACTTCAAAGTTATTAAAAGAAGTTATGGATAGCTTAGGAATAAAACAATTTATATCCACTGCGTACCATCCAGAATCGCAGGGAGCGTTAGAAAGGTGGCATCAGACATTAAAGACAATGTTGAGGGCGTATTGTCAAGATTATCCAGAGGATTGGGATAAAGGAATAACATTCATATTGTTTGCAATTAGGGTGCACCTAATGAGTCTACCAAATGTAGTTCTTTTGAATTAATTTTTGGTCATGAGGTAAGAGGACCACTTCAATTGATTAAAGAAAAATTGTTGGGTGAGAAATCTGAAATTACACTCTTGGAGTACGTGTCAAGTTTTAGGGAACGATTAAATAGAGCAGGTGAATTGGCTAGAAAACATTTGAAAGTAGCACAAATGAAACGGGTAGTGGACAAGAAACCCAAAGTTCATAGCTTTGCCAGTGGGGATACAGTTTTAGTGTTGTTACCAGTGGCAGGGGGGGCCTTTAAAAGCTAGGTTTTGTAGACCGTATCAGATTGAAAGGAAATTAAGTGAGGTGAATTATGTGGTAAAAACACCAGATAGAAGGAAGACTCACCGAGTGTGTCATGTGAATATGCTTAAAGGGTACTTTGAAAGGGAAGGAGAGAAAAAGGAGGTTTTAATGATTCCAACTCAAAGTGATGAACCAAATCCAGATGACTATGAATTTGACATACCTCAAATTAAATTTGAAAATGAGGATGTTCTTAAAAATTGGGATGAATTGTTAAGTTACCTTCCAGAGGAAAAACAAACTGACCTGAAAGAATTATTGATATCTCATGGGCAAGTTTGTAGAGATAAATTGGGAAGTACTAAAATGGCTATACATGATGTAGATGTGGGAAATGCTGTTCCTATCAAACAACATCCATATAGGCTTAATCCTTTAAAATTGGCACAGGTTAACAGAGAGATTGAGAGTATGCTGAAGAATGGCATAATTGAAGTGGGTTGCAGCTAATGGAGTTATGGTACCTAGACCAGATGGTACCCAATGGTTGTGTGTGGACTATAGAAAGATAAATGCAGTTACAAGAACGGACTCTGATCCTTTCCCACCATTGAAGGAGTGCATGGAGAAAGTGGGACAACCTGCTTTTATTGACAACTTCCAGACATGGAAAGAACATTTAAAGCATCATATGGAGTTCTTCGATCGACTTCATATGACGGGTTTGGTGATGAACCTAGCCGAAAGTGAATTTGGAGAAGCCCAAATCACTTTCCTTGAGGAGTTTCCGATACCCTCAAGACAAAAGGAGGCAATGCGATCTCTTAACATGAATGAATTTGATCGAACAGCTGCGGAAAAGTTTTGTGGCGTGATTACTCCACTGACGGAATTGCTGAAGAAACGTAAAAAATTTCAATGGACAGCGGACTTTCAACAGGCTATTGACCGCCTGAAAGCTGTGATCACCAATGCTCCTGTATTGGAGAATTGCAAGGGTCTGTCTGGTCAGATTGAACTAAAGTATCTGATTCTAAAGAGAAATGCCGAGGAGTAGAGGAATGGATGGATCGTACAGAGACTTTGTTCAAAGAGACTGTCAATCGAGAAGGATTTCGATTGGAGGAAGAAGAACAAAGAAAATTGGACTATATTATTATACCTGTTTGCATGTGTAGTTTTTTTTAAAAACGAAAAGGTATATTTACTGGGTACATTTCTTAGTGGATGGTGCAAAAGTTAAAAATGAAACCATCTTGAAGTTGAGGGTTTTTTTTCTTGGGGGGAGGTGTCATGTGAGACTACCTTTAAGACATGGATGTTTAAGCAATGTACCTTTAAGAAAACAGTGATGTCAGAGAGTGGGTGGAGCTGAGGTCAGGTCAGCCATTTTGCAGTTTAGTTTTGCAGTTTTGAAAAGAGCTGGTGTGTGTCTGTGTTTGCAGTGAGCTGGATCTCTGCCATGAAAGACTATCCCTGGATCATTTGGGTGATTTAAAGTAAAACCTTTAACCTGATGTGATTTTGTTTAAAGGTGTTAAGTCTCTTGGAAGTCTGAAGGAACATTTTAAGGAATTATTTACTGTTGCAATATTTTCTGAGTTATCTTTGAAGTAAGGGGTGTTAAGAGATCCAATGTTTATTTAAGATGTTAAGTTGAGTTCATGGAATAAACAGTGTTTTGTGTTTAAAAACCCACAAGTCCATAATTGTAAACCCACACCTAGGGGACAAGCCGTGTATTAGGAAACGCAACAAATACATTAAAGGGAGAGGTTGGTTGAACTCCATGATACATTTTGGGGTTCTGAAAATGCCTCGCCCATAACAACATATATACAAATTGTGAAGGTAGGCTATGGGTTTGGCATTAAAGACAGCCTGCAACAAGGGCGGCATGGTGGTGCAGTGGTTAGCACTGCTGCCTCACAGCGCTGAGGACCAGGGTTCATTCCTAGCCCCAGGTTACTGCCTGTGTGAAGTTTGCACATTTCCCCAAATGTCTGCATGGGTTGCACCCCCACAGCTCAAAAGATGTGCAGAGTAGCTGGATTGGCCATGCTAAATTGCCCCTGAATTTTAAAAAAGAATTGGGTACTCTAAATTTAAAAAAAAAAATCAGTCTGCAGCAGTCAGCCAAATTATTTGAAACAATGATACAAAATAATTAATTACCTCATATGTGTAGTTCGGGCAGGAGACCAATTTGAAAAGCCATGTGAAGGGATTATATGTGGGCCTTACAAAATGACTCTTCGTACCTCAAGGAAAGCAAAATACAGGTGTTACGGCAATTGATACTAAATAAATTGCATTTAAATAATGCCTTTCCCGTCTGAAAGCACTTTTCATCAAGCTCCGGCGGATTCAAGAAGTCCATCCCCCATTTTTACCGACTAGCTGCCGTAACACAGGTACGTTTATAGGACCCAGTTAAATTGACAGCCCATTCAGAGAATTATAAGAAGCTGATGGACTGGGAGGGAGCTCCAATAGGGGAGGGGAAGCAGAAGTGGAAGGAAGAGTTGGGTAGGGAGCTGGAGGCTGGGTTGTGGGAGGATGCCCTGAGGAGAGTTAATGTATTCTCATCGTGCGCCAGGCTTAGCCTTATACAATTTATGGTGGTCCACAGGGCGCATATGACTGTCGCCTGGTTGAGCAGGTTTTCTGAAGGGGTGGGGGATAGGTGTGGGCGGTTTGCGGGTGGGCCCGCGAATCATGTCCATATGTTTTGGGCTTGTCTGAAGCTTGGGCGATTTTGGCAGGGGTTTGCCGACATCATGTCGATGATTCTGAAAGTAAGGGTGGTCCCAGGTCCAGAGGTGGCGATTTTTGGTGTGTCAGAAGACCCGGGAGTCCAGGGGGTGAGGGATTGGCCTTTGCCTCCCTGGTAGCCCGGAGATGGATCTTGCTAGCATGGAGGGACTCGGAGATCCCAAAATGGGGTGTGGGGGTGAGTGACATGGCTGGGTTTCTCAGGCTTGAGAAAATTAAGTTCACCCTGAGGGGCTCGATGGTAGGGTTTGCCCGGAGGTGGCAGCCATTTATCGACTTCTTTGGAAAGATCTAAGCTGTCAGCAGGGGGGTGGAGGGCTAAAAAGAGGAGGAAGGGGGAGGCGGACAAGTTTGCGGTGGGTTGGTGGCGAATTTTTGTTGGGGCATTGTTTATGTAAGCCATGTTAGCTGGTTTTGGGGTGTGTGGTTGTCCACTGTGTTAAAATTTATACATAAATATTATTTTTTTTTAAAAAGAAATTGACAGGCCAGGGTGAAGTTAAGTGTCTAAGATCAGTGGCTAGGATTGGGTGGTTGGGTGCTGAGGGCTCGTAAATCAGGGGATGGAGCTCGTGGGCAGAGGGGATGGGGAATTAAGAGGTTGGGGGTGGGGTGTCATGATATGCAAACATGCAACCAATGAACACTCAGAATAGGACACAACCAATGGGCAGTCAGGACAATCAGAGGTGGCATCACCAAAAGGGGGCATGACAACAAACACGATAAAAGGGATGAGGCACTCACACCCTGCCTCTTTCCACAGGCAGACATCTAGAGTGTCAGACAGGGTTGATCAGCAGCATCACACCCCAGCACATGGCGTAGAGCAAGCTGGTCCAGTTAGACTGAGTTACTACAGTTAGATTAGCAGAGAGTCAAACTCATTTGAGAACTGTGTTATAGTTCAATAAACACGTTGAACTCATTTCAGAGTCTGGAGCATCCTTTAGTTAAGACTGAATCAAGTAGCAGCTTGTGTTATCCGAAGCAGCATAACACAACATGGGGGACCAGAGGTTGGGTTTGGGGTTGGTGCTCGGGGGGTCACGGGTCTGGCCTGCAGGTCGGTTTTGGGAGTCAGGTCGCTTGGGGCGGGGGGGGGGGGGGGGGGGGGGAGGGGGGGGGAGGGGAAGGCCTGGGGTAGGTGGGCGCGCGAATGTTCCTCGGGGATCCATGGGTGTTTGCAATAGTCCCACAGAAGTTAGAAGAGGCTTCATGAACCTTGGTGGAACCATCGGAATTTTGTGATTTAAATCGCATTTTCGAATAAATCACAGCGCAGAGCAGTTGCCGAGAGGAGGTTAGCACTTCCAGGCAATTGCTGACCTGGAAACCTCCGCAAGGTATTCCCCAGTGCATCTCTGGGGTGTCCCCCCCCCCCCCCAAAAAAAATCTGACATTGGGAGCTTGGAAGATACGGCCCAAAATGTGTTACTACTGAGTCATTACAAGCTAGTATTGTTTAATTACAGGCAGTAAATGTCAATTGAACGAAAATTGTGCTGACCTGTTTTATGCATCTGAACTACAGCAGTATTTGCAAAGTAATTTCCTGCTGCACAGATCTAAAAGGAACGGTACAATCATCATTTGGTTTGAATTATTCATCAGTTAATGAAAAGAACCACGCACAATGCATCAGTGAAATTCAGTTTCTTACACATTTGCAGCAGGCAGAATTGGGCTATGAGCTGAATTGAAAATTAATCCAGGTCAGGACTAAGATCTGATAAATAGCTCTGCTCTGCACTTCTGGGATATCTTTCCCATGAGTTATGGTCCATTTCAAAGGCAGAGATATTTATTGTTCATTATTGTTGGCTTTGACCGTAGCTTTCTCTTTAAAACAAATAATAGGTTTAAGTAAATGTCCAAACCAAGATTTTATGCATTCTGCATCATGACAAAAGGAGCTTCTTCTGAAGGAAATTAATGAGCTAATACTGCATTTTTGACTCCCCCACTTTGTGATGATACATTTCATCTGGAATGTTTGCCAAGGTAAGAAACCATAAGTGTTCATTCTTTTTCTTGAATATGCTACTCATATCAAAGCCAACTACACCATATGGTGACACATATCTCGATTTAATATAAATATAATTACTCCATTTTTTAATGCAAGAGCAAATAAACCTCTTGTCTTTTTACAGCCACACAAAGATCACTTTCAATTCTATGCAGATACACAATCTGTACAAACCCCCCTCGTGGAGACAAAACCTTGGATCAGAAGCATGCCCGCTCTGCCCAGTTTTCCACTCCCTTGAAGTAATCTTATGAAAATCCATTTGCATGCGATTCGCAATATCTATCCTCCCATGCTGGAAAAACAATCTTTTAAGGTGGTCAGAGTTCTGCATGAATCGGAATAAAATTCAAATCCAATCATCAAATTTTATTTTTTTCCCTAACATCGAAACAGCTTTCCAATGAGAAGAAACTGTAAACGTTACACTCATGTGATCAGCAATTCATCCAAAGCTTGTCTTGTTAATTGCTTTTTTGATCAGACAGGTTCGTCTAAATGTATTTTTGTTAACAGTACAATTAAAGAACAATTTATGAATGTGCTAAGACTGTTTCGATTTTAAAAAATCATTTGTCAGTCTGTTTCATACTGAGCCTATAAAAGGAAGCATATTTTGGGGCTATAAAAATATAATTTTTTTATGGTCTGTCCAGTACGAAGAATCATGGAATTTACATTGCAGAAGGAGGCCATTCGGCCCATCGAGTCTGCACCGGCCCCTGGAAAGAGCACCCTACTTTAGCCCACGCCTCCACGCTATCCCCATAACCCAATAAACCCACTTACCTTTTTGGACACCAAGAGGCAATTTAGCATGGCCAATCCACCTAACATGCACATCTTTGGACTGTGGGAGGAAGCCGGATCACCGGGAGGAAACCCACACAGACATGTAGTCACCCGAGGCCGGAATTGAACCCGGGTCCCTGGAGCTGTGAGGCAGCAGCGCCACTGTGCCACCGTGCTGCCCTAATATTCCACATCGTGCAATTACACATATGGGGCGGAATTCTCTGATCCTGGGGCTCAGTGGTGACGATGTCGTAAACGCCGTTGCGTTTCATGACGGCGTCAACATGGCCCCAGGGGCAGCAAATTCTGACCCCTACAGGGGGCCAGCACAACACTGGAGTGACCCACGCCTCTCCAGCTGCCGTTCCTGGCATCAGATGGGCGCCGCAGGTCTGCGGATGCGCAGTGGGGCCGACGGCAATGCGCGCATGCGCAATGGGACCAGCACGATTGTCGAGCATGCGCAGTGGCTCCCTTCTCCGCGCTGGCCCCAACGCAACATGGCATAGGGCTGCAGGGGCCAGTTCAGAACAAAAGAGGCCCCCAGCCCGAGAGGCTGGCCCGCCGATCGGTAGGCCCGGATCGTGTGCCAGGCCTCAGCGGAGGCCCCCCCCCCCGGGGTTTAACCTCCCCTCCCACATCACCAGGCCGCCCCCGGATCCATTAACGGCGAGGTCCTGCCGGGTAAGACCAGGTGTGAACGGCGGCGGCGGGATTCGGGTTTCTTTTGCACGGCTGCGTAGAGCGGCCCCCGACCGCGATGCCAATGGCGCCTATTCTCCGCCCGTCCCGGTGATTCTCCGGCCCGGGCTGAGAGAATTCCGCCCATGATTTGCTAACCTTTCCAACACAAACTATTTCACAGCAATAGCTAGTTTGTAAGAGATGAATTCCTTTTATTCATTCTCTCCTTCTGCGATATTAGAGATTCTACTCAAGTAGCAGCTTGTCAGTAACTAGGAGAGTTATCAAAATAGCAAGATAACGGAATAGCTTTCTTCCAGAGAGGATGAATTGGAACTTTACTTCAATGGGCTCCTGCTCCAAGGAACCCATTGTAATAGTGAATAAAATATCTTCGAACCAGCAGGTGGCAGCGAGCATTATTCAAAATGCCCATTAAATTAGACATAACTCTGGTTGATTTTTCAAAATTTAAATCAAACTTAATCACATAAACGGAGTTCAATGCACCACTGATTGAAATTCAGGTCAAAACCCTTCTTTCCCAAGAATGTTTTAATAAAACATTTGTTACACAACATCTTTGTTCGGTATTTCGATGAAAAGGTGTTGCCCATTAATGTCTGGCTTGAAATAGCAATCAATGGCACTCTGGTTTACTAAATGAATGCAATTATGACAAAGATCAATTAAAATCCACAATTCCCTTAACTCATTCTAAATTATAATTTCCTCTTTCCTTTATTGCTCTTTGTTCAATGCCTCATTCCCCTGTTAAGAGGGTCAACATGATAATATTATTCTAATGTCATAGGAACATACGATCAGGAGTAGGTCATGTAGCCCATCGTGCCTCCTCCACCATTCAATTAGGCCATGACTGATTTTCTAGCTCAACAGCATTTTCTTGTGCTGTCTGTCATGATATCCATATTAACATATCATGGTGCAATCACACACACACTGATGGACAGGTAGATGGAACAACCAACACACACATAACATCGCAGCCAATCACCAGTGAGAGCACACGCACTATAAAACAGGGAACACCACAGTTCCCGCTCATTCTACCAGGAGATAGCTCAGAGCACAGAGCTCACAGCGTGCCACTCAGACATACACCATGTGCTGAGTGCCTCACTAAGATAGTGCTAGGGCTGGGTCCACAGGGTAGCTGGTGAAGTACGAACCACAGCCAGAAGTTAATAGTTATTATCGTACAGAATAATAAAACAGAGTTGTACCATCTACAACCATGTTGGTTCGTTTGTGTATCGGAACACCCAACACAACATGATACCAGGACTGGAAACTCGCCAGCGACTGTGAGACCTACCTGCACCTCTTCAGAGATCCGCCATCCTGCGCCATGGATACCATCAGCCCGCCGCAGCTGCTCCAAATCACTGGAAATCTCGGCGTCAACTGGAAGCTGTTTAAACAGCGCTTCCAGCTCTTCCTAGAAGCCAGAGGCAGGGAGAATGCATCGGACACCAGGAAGATCGCCCTCCTCCTCTCCACAGCGGGACAACACGCCATCCACATCTACAACTCCCTGGCATTCGCGGAAGGCGAGGACAAGACAAAGTACAAGACGGTTCTTCTAAAATTTGAGGAACACTTCAGCGTGGAAGTTAATGAGAGCTTCGAGAGGTACCTCTTCCAGCAGCGCCTGCAGGGTAAGGATGAGCCTTTTCAATCTTATCTGACACACCTCCGTATCCTCGCGCAGTCCTGCGGCCATGAGGCCACCTCCGACTCCATGATTCGGGATCAGATAGTTTTTGGGGTCAGATAGTTTTCAGCCCACATACACCGAGTCATACCCTGGCAATGTGCAGACCGGTGACACCGATAACCGGGAACCCTTCTGCGTTGCGGTAATAGACAGGAACCGGATGTCCGGATAGGTTCGTACTTCACCAGCTGACCTGTGGACCCAGCCCTAGCACTATCTTAGTGAGGCACTCAGCACATGGTGTATGTCTGAGTGGCGCGCTGTGAGCTCTGTGCTCTGAGCTATCTCCTGGTAGAATGAGCGGGAACTGTGGTGTTCCCTGTTTTATAGTGTGCCACCCTAACGGTCAACCGATCACCAATCACATTCCGCATAGACACTGGTGCCTCCGCCAATCTCATTGCATGGTCAGCCTTCTACACCTTGAAGGTCAAACCACCGATTCGGCCATCCTGCTGTCAGTTGGTCGATTACAACGGTAATGTTATCCCGGCCATGGGGTCCTGCCAGCTCGAGGTTGCACACAATTCATACACAGCCACACTGTCTTTTGAGATAGTTGGATCCTCGAAGGACTCTCTGTTAGGCGCACAGGTGTGCAAGATCCTCCACCTCGTTCAGCGGTACACATTCTGTCTCCAGAAGGCACGTCCGATTTCCCGGTTGCAGACTTTAGGGCGCAGCTCCACTCACTCCTCACCCACAACCAGGAGGTTTTCGAGGGCATGGGCACACTGCCCTACACTTACAGAATAAGGCTCAAACCGGACGCCACCCCGGTCATTCACGCACCTCGTAGAGTCACAGCACCACTCAAGGACCGCCTCATGCAGCAGCTGCAGGATCTGCAGGACCAAGGAGTGCTTTCCCGGGCCACAGAGCCAACACCATGGATCAGCTCCATGGTGTGCGTAAAAAAGCCCTCTGGCGAGCTCCGGATCTGCATCGGCCCAAAAGACTTGAACAATAACATCATGAGGGAACACTACCCCATACCCAAACGGGAAGAAATCACGAGCGAAATGGCCCGGGCTAAAATTTTCACCAAGCTTGATGCCTGGATTTTGAGCAGTCTGATGCACCACTTAATGACAGCACGATGGCAACATGGGTCTTGTTTTATTGGGTCTCTGCCTCAGTTTCTGGCCTCCGCATTGGCGTCGGCAGCTAGGACCTCAGCAGGTACTCCTTATCCCCTGAGAGTCAACCTGTCATCCTATGTTGATCCTCAAAAATACCAGGGATCTCAGAGTGTCCCAGGATGTAGCTGTCGTACATGATCTGGAGGTGACGGTCGCACATGTGTTCAACATTCAGGGAGTAGAACCCCTTCCTGTGAATGAAGGGCATTTCCTGATGCCCCAGTGCGCGCAAGGTAACATGTATACCATCAATTCCCCCCTGGACCTGCCACAGCCCAGCGATGGCAGAGAACCCTGTAGACTGGGCAACTTGGTGGACTTGGTCCAAAATTGATATAGTCAGCTGCCCGGGCATACAGGGCATCTGTGACCTCACAGCTGCACTTGTGAGTTATAGCTGAGGAAGTGCTGCACAAGTCCCCACTCGAGCCCTGGAATGAACCAGTGGCAAGGAAGTTCAAAGCTGTGGTGACCTTGATGTCCACAGGGAGCGGGTGTCCTCCTCCTGCTCCATGGGGGCCACGGAGTTTCCTGCGGCACATGCTATCCGTCATCTCCTTGAAAGACCAAAGATGCCTGTACACTTTGGACCTTCACAGGTTCCTCCTCGGCCTCATGGGTGGCCAGGTCTTCAAGATGTGCGGCGACCCCCTGCACATGGGGTGCCACCTCCAGCCTGCGTCGACCTTACTGCCTTCCCCAGTGTCTGGCCACTTGGGCTGCCACCAGCACTGCGAGGACATCCTCTGTGGGTCTGACACCACCATCCATTTTGGAATCTGTAACGAATTGGAGAAGGAGACAGGCCGACAATCAGTTATGGCTTCCGTCCTGGGACCCTCGAATCCCCCAAGCCGCCCCTATCCTCAAATGTCCCGCCTTATCTCAGAGTACCATCCACCGAGCCAGTGGTACTGGAAATCTCTCATTGCCAGAGAAGGAGCCACTAGACCCCAGATCCCTGTGGGGAACATTAGGGAACCGTGCGTAGGCACCCTCGTCCATACACTTTTGGCTGAAATGATGTGGAGATGCCGGTGTTGGACTGGGGTGAGCACAATAAAAAGTCTTACAACACCAGGTTAAAGTCCAACAGGTTTGTTTCGAATCACTAGTTTTTGGACAACTGCTCCTTCCTCAGGTGAAATCATTTGTTGGAAGATTTCTTCCTTTAGCTGAAGTCCAGCTCTTGAGTGTTTGATTGTTGGCTGCTGCCTCTATGGTGCTGACACAGAGTTCAGACAAACTGACCAGGTTTTAGGATTTGACTAAAATGCAATGCAATAACCATCGTCTGAGACATGGGGCGGGATTCTCCCCTACCCGGCGGGGCGGGGGGTCCCGGCGGGATGGAGTGGTGTGAACCACTCTGGCGTTGGGCTGCCCCACCTCCGCACCTTTAGGGGCCAAGCCCGCAACTTTAGGGGCTAGGCCCGCCCCGGAGTGGTTGGCGTCCCGCCGGCTGGCGTGGAAGGCCTTTGGCGCCACGCCAGCCGGGGCCGAAGGGACTCCACTGGCCGGCAGGAGTCCGTGCATGCGCGGGAGCCTCAGCAGCTGCTGGCGTCATCCCCGTGCATGCGCAGGGGCGGTCACCTACGCGTCAACCTACACGGCCGCGCATAGTAAAAGAGTGCCCCCATGGCACAGGCCCGCCTGCGGATTGGTGGGCCCCGATCACGGGCCAGGCTACCGTGGGGGCCCCCCCGGGGCCAGGTCGCCCCCCTCCCCCCCCCCCCCCCCCTCCCAAGACCCCGGAGCCCACTCGTGCCGCCAGTTCCCGCCGGTAAGGGACCTGGTTCAATTCACGCCGGCGGGACCGGCATAGCAGCAGCTGGACTTCGGCCCATTGCGGGCCGGAGAATCGCCGGGGGGGCGACCGGCGCGCCGCGATTCCCGCCCCCGCCGAATCTCCTGTGCCGGAGAATTTGGCGGCCGCCGGGGGCGGGACTCACGCCGCCCCCCCGGCGATTGTCCGACCCGGCGGGGGGTCGGAGAACCCCGTCCATGGTTCATGTACCCACGAAAACCACTTGAGATATATTTTGTTCTTTAACACTAACAAAAATGTTTTAATCATATACGTAACATTCCACATATCACACTTACCATTAAACAACAAGGAAACATCACCATTCCATATTGGTATCACTGCAAAGCTGCATCAGCTTATTTTCACAAAAAAATTCTCCGTTCCTGAGACTAAGTGTTGATGCCGAGCAGGATTCGTGGACATCTACGACAGCAAAACTGGCACCGCGCCTGGACCGATTCATCAACCATTGAGGGGCTAGCACCATGTGGAGCACAATCGATTCCAATGAGAAACGGTGCCGGATTCATGATTGACATTCAGGAGGCTGACAAACTGCAGCAGCAGATGCACAGTGCACTCCCCACACACACCATTCCAGCCAACAAGATGGCAGTGAGGAGAACGGCCCTGCAGTTCACCAACGCAAAACTGGAGACCCTGCTAGATACCATGGAGGAGACGCGGGTGACCTGTAACCCGGGCCTGGAAGGAGGCTGCCAGCCGCGGCCGTTCACTGGACCTGGGCGCAGGTGGCAGAGGGTGTCAGCGCCGTGAGCAACACCATCCGGTAAGGCCAGCAGTGCAGGAAGAAACTGCACGACTTCCTCAGGGTGGCCAGGATGAGTATGCAGCACTATGCCCCTGGCACCAACCCCCGACCCACACACTCGTAACCCCTTCTGCCCCAAAACCCAAACCGCAGGGTGACCGAACCCACACCCTACACCACATGCTGGCTGCCATGGCTGGGTGCCCTGGCCGCTGAAGCCACCAGATACCTACCCCCTGGGTTGCATGTGTCGGACTGTCTGACATTGTGCATTTTCTGTTTCCCCCCCCAAGAGAAGAGCGCCCATAACCACTGGGAGAGGGAGAAGACTGGAGTGGGGAACCTGCAGCCCCTCACGGAGCAGGAGACAACGGGCCTGAAGAAAGGGCATTCGCCGGGGTGGAGGTCAGCTTCGGGCAAGGAAGTGAGGCCCCGCTGAATTGCGGTTCCCCGTGACACATGTGTCACCCCCTCCCCACCACCACTCACACAACAACCTCACCCCACACCACCCTTACACCCACCACCACCCCCAAACCAACTTCACACCCACACCAGCCCCACACCACTCCAACACCCCCACTCCAGCATCTAAATGGCTAATCCTAACTCCCAAACAGACCACCTCCCCCCTCCCCAACAGGCCCCCACCTCCCCACATGACCCCGGTCTAATCATGCGTCTTGTCTTGTGTCTTGCAGGAGCTGCTGCTGATGGACAGGCCCTTCTGGTGTCCCCCACCTCCGACCTCAACCACAACCCCACCCCCAGGTGCCAACCGGTGACGAGGATGACACCAACACGGGCGGGAGCCAACAACCTGAAACCTGGGACACCCCGGAGCACGAGACCGAAGATGACACAGATTTCCCGTAACAGCTGTCTCCAACACCTTCCACCATCCCAGAGGCACTCACCTCGGTTAGGCACTTCAGTGAAGAAGCTCCTGGGGCACTATCTAGTGCACACCACACAGCTGATCCGGTACAGCAGGTGGAGGTAGGAATTCCCGAGGGGGCAGACGGTTGGAAGGTGAGCTGACCCCAGGGACTAGGTGCCATCCAGATGAGTTTCACGCTTCTGGAACGGACAGTCCCATCGATCATCATCATAGATTATCATAGAATTTACAGTGCAGAAGGAGGCCATTCAGCCCGTCGAGTCTGCTCCGGCTCTTGGAAAAAGCACCCTACCCAAGGTCAACACCTCCAACCTATCCCCACAACCCAGTAACCCCACCCAACACCAAGGGCAATTTTGGACACTAAGGTCAATTTATCATGGCCTATGCACCTAACCTGCACATCTTTGGACTGTGGGAGGAAACCCACGCACACACGGGGAGGATGTGCAGACTCCGCACAGACAGTGACCCAAGCCGGAATCGAACCTGGGACCCTGGAGCTGTGAAGCAATTGTGCTATCCACAATGCTACCGTGCTGCCTATGGTTTGCAGTCTCAGAGCCAGGTACTACAGGAGGGGTTTTCGGTGGGCAACAAGCACCTGCAGATGCAGTTCGAGGGGTCCAACCGAGTGCAGGGGCATGAAGTGGTGCTGACAATGTGTGCCACCCAGGCCAACACCGCATGGGTGGGGTCCACAGTAGAGACCTTGAGGGCGAGTATTTCAGCCATTGATCAGCATGCCCAAGGCCTGGGACAGTCTGTGCAGGCAGTGGGCAAGGTCCAGGACAGGACTGCTCTCTCACAGGCAGCAATGTGCCAGAGCCACCTGGACATCGCAGCGACGATCCTCAGCATGGCCCAGTCACAGCGGGCCTTGGTTGACAGCATCGGCAGCATTGCCCAGGCGCTGGCTGATTTGGCACTGATCAGAGGGACGTGGCTCAATTCCAGAGGGAGATGGTGCAGTCACTGGTGATGTGGTACAGATCCAGAAGCTGGTGGCACAGTTGCAGCATGACATGGCACAATCTCAGGCGGAGGTGGTCCACTCCCTGTGCTCTATAACCACAACCACGTCACCTGGGACACCCGAGCAGCATGCCAGGCCCATCCAGTGCCCTTGAGCTGCATGTCAAAAAATGGAAATGGCCACTCACCTCCTCACTTCCTCTCAGCAGCCATTGCACCAGCTTCACATTTTAAAAAAGAAGTAATAAATGACGCCCATGTGATTTCCCGCTGGGGAGCAGGTTGATTCCCGGGGCACCATTACATTTGAATTCAATCTTGCTAATGAGATGGAACGTGATGAAAATTGGGTCAATGATATGCTCATCATATTTGGGCATAATCCGGAACTCGTCATTGGGACTGGGCCAGTTAGATAGCAAACTGATTCTCGCCTGGCACAAATCTCAATTCTGGCCTTTCCCGCTTTTGAACCGACACGCAAGATCCATGCTGGGTCCAACGCGGTGGTTAAATCACACTCAAGAGGAGTCATTTGGAAAAATTGGACCGGATTTTGGAAAACGTGGACCGGATTTAGGGATTATAAACCACGAATAGAAAGAGTTATTGAGAAATAAGATTTTAAAGGGTGTTTCTGGAAGTGGAGTGTGTAAACTTTCATGGAACAATGATTGGGGGAGATTCTGAAGAGAAATCCAGAGACACTAACTTGGGTTCAGAGAGGAGTGTGTGAAAAGGACCACAGCCAATCTGTATGCTTAAAGGGACTTTCTGTTAATGAAACCATTGTAGATTAAGATGCATTTTCTAATCTGTGTTAATCTGTGGGTCTCCTCACATCTATTGGCCACGTTGCGTCGCGGCGCACTGACTCTCCGAAGCAACGTGGCCGGTAAATTGTGCCCTATTTTACAAATCTCTGGAATTGACGCGGGGAGGGGGTCATCACTCATTATGTCCTGCCAACTCTAGTACATAACCATTATCCTGGCTTGTCTCCTGCACCTCCTAATCAATTCCCTGCCCATGAGAATAGGTTTCCTGTAATTCTATATACTTTTCTTTTGCCACATCATTTTTTCATGTTGGAAGTAGAATGTCACAATTTAACAAATAACCGAAAAGGAGTAGGTTAGAGAAAGATTGAGGATGAAATACTGTAAAAAATTGTCATGAAGATATCGGCAGTTTAGAAGAACAGATAAACAAGTTCCAGGTGCAAGGTGATGTCAATAAATGTGATGTAATACAATTGGAGGGGGAAAAACAAGGAATAAGAGTAAACAGTCAATGGAAAGGAACGGCTACACAGAGGAATCTAGTCCGTTTAAATATATAAGTCCCTGGAAATGGCAGTAATATCTGCTGGCCGATCAGATTTAATAGGCGCAATTATAAGACCATAAGACATAGGAGCAGAATTACGCCACTTGGCCCGTCGAGTCTGCTCCGCCATTCAATCATGGCTGATATTTTCTCATCCCCATTCTCCTGCCTTCTCCCCATAAACTCTGATCCCTTTATGTTATGTTCCTGTGATTTTCCCATGGTGCACAGTACACAGGAAAAGTAAAATTTAACATTCATATAGGCTTGATGTAGAATGCCTGACAGTGTAACAAATCTTAACGCTAACATCATTATGTTTTATCTAAAGAGCAACTGTTGAAATCAGCAGAGCTTTTTAAATTGATAAATACGTGGAGATTGTTGAGGTGTGAATAATTTATTGAGCTGCCCAAAACTTTTTACAAGCAATGCTTCTGCAATTGAGATAAATGCAGACAACGCAGGAAGAACTCCGCAGGTCTGGCAGCATCAGTGTAGAGAGAAACAGTGTCTCGCTGCAGAGCCTCTTTATTTGATTCCAATGCTAATGGTTAGTGCTGCTGATCTAATATAGGCAGCTGCCCCTGCTTAACACAGACAGTGAAAATAGTGGGGACAGCATTGCTAGATTTGTATAAAATATTAATTCGGCCACAATTAGTACACCCTGAGCAGGTTTGAACATCTCATTACAAGAGGAACATTAAAGCATTAGACAGCATGTAAGATTAATTCTTCAAGGTTATAGTAGAAATAGGAAACTGGTTATTAGGAGAAGCTTAAGATATTGGAGCAGAACTTCGAATGCCCATTGGAGAGAGAATAGGAGTGGGTGTGCTTTGAACACCACACTCTCAATGGCATGTCTGAGTTCTGGTGTCTCCAGGATGTGCTGCAATTTTCAAAGCTGAAGGGCAGCATGTGGCGCAGCGGTTAGCACTGGGACTGCGGCGCTGAGGACCCGGGTTTGGATCCCGGCCTAGGTCACTGTCCGTGTGGAGCTTGCACATTCTTCCGTGCCTGCATGGGTTTCACCCCCACAACCCAAAGAAGTGCTGGTGAGGTGAATTGGCCACGCTAAATTGCCTTTAATTGTAAAAAGAATTATTGGCTACTCTAAATTTAAAAAAAAAATTCAAATGAGAAACCAGCCCACCGCCAATAAATCACACATCCAGCACTCTGATGTCTTTGTCAATTGGCTAGGGAAGGACAGAAAGCAATTTTCAATTCGCAAGTCACCAAACCCGAACCCGAGTTCCCAAAAAGGAACAAAGTCCCCTAGTGAGCGCGTTAAACCACTGTTTTCTGTCACTCGCTGTGTCGAGGAACACATGGCTATTCAATGCGACTCGCTTTGAATAAGGGGCCAGAATGGGAACGCGAGGCCAAGGCCGCCCATAGTCCCGTTTTTAACAATGAGAATCCAGCCCAAGGTGATTGGAATGTGGGATACTTTGCCATGGGTCATAGGAGGCACAGACCATTGCACCTTTTGAAGGGAAACTGGATAAATAGTTTGAATTAGAAGATGATAGAATCTTTGATTGGCAGCTCCCTTGACTCCGCAACTCTGCATAGAATATTCAGTCTATTAAAGTAAGCATGAGTAGATTATCATTAACTGCAATAACAAGCCAATTTTAGTGAAGTGACTTTCTAACCGATTTCATCCTTGATCAATGTTATTTGAATGTGCTCTTCAAAGTGAGAAATGTTCGTGCTGGAGAATAGAACACTTGCCATTGGCAGGTCCGAATATATCCAGGTGAGGCACAGTATGGGTACATGAAGTTTAAGGTCATTTTATTTGAGGAAGATTGTTTTTTGTTTTTTGTTTCATTATTTATAACTAGGGTATACTATGTTTATGTTTTAATTGATCTTAACCAGTAACATCATGAAAATACGCTTTTATTTATTTTTAATGGAGAAGCAAACAATACTCTCCCTCTCTTCCCACTCGTGTCCAGAATACCACACAACATCTGCGGTGAATGGGTGCCTGCTGTTAGTGCTTCCAGTGACTGATCCTTCAAAACAGTATTTCTTTTTGAAACTGAGGGATGCTCCCATCTGTTTTCATTCATTTTAAAATTCAACGGGTAAAATTGTTCAATGTAAGTCACTGAAAACTGAATGAAAGTTAATCAACAGACCCTTTTCTAAACTGGGCAGAGTGTAAAATAGGCTGAAAAGTAGCACAGGGTGCTAATCCATTGTTACCCCTGTTGTGTTCTCATCATTGACAAATTTCACCCTGTATTTTCTTTTTAAAAAATAATGTAAAAACTCAATTAGTACAGACAGTGATCAAACTCTATGTTCAAGAATACAATCCTTCCTAATGTATGTCACAACTGTGCATTGTACAGCAACATTTTTTTATTAATCTATGTTTATCCTGGATCATTACATTATAAATAAATATATATATTTTTCAAATTGGTGTATGAATGTGTTTTCTCTGAGGTAATGAACCAATTTAACACAAGACTGAGAGGCAGCAGCATCTGTCAACTCATAATTGCCTCTGGGACCTGTCCAAATGTTTAGTTCATAAAAGTAGCAAATCATATTCCTAGAGTGTTAGAAATTAACCTTGTGCTTTCCATCATAAATTCAGACCTAGTTCTGTAATCAACAGTTCATCTAAATTCAATTTAATCTCCCTTAGCATTTTCTCAACATCTTAAAATCGTCAGTGTGTTGTGTGTTACAACAGTGCAAATGTAATAATCTTGTTATGTTTGGAGAATTGGGGAAAGGAATCTTATTCTGGGATGAACTTTGCAAAATTACAGTCAGAGTTTCTCTCAGTTAGATCCCTGCACGCCAGTAGGCCTGCGATCACTGGACCCATGGTGTCCACAACATAATATACTGGGGGTGATCAGGGTGAGTTGCTGTAGCGAGAATTAAGTGCAATGGATCCCAGGGATGGCAGCTCCAAGCGATTGTGCACGGTGAGTTTGGCAGTGGTTGGTTGAAATATCACTCACCAAGTTCATGGGTACATAAATATAAGTGTGCAAAATAAAAGGCTGCTTTCGCCTGCACTGGCATCCAATTTAGCATGTTGATTATGCCAACCTTGCACCAGTGGGCTTATGCATGTCCCAGAACTTATGGCTATCCCCAGGAGGCACCCCTCAAGATGCACTGGGAGACTCCGAGTAAGTCTCCATGCACTGACGACATGGAATTTGCCTGGAGGTTTGGACTTTCAATGGACAATTCCCCTGCGTCTGGAACCCTCCGAAACTCTAAGTTAAAGTCAGACTGTGGATGATTCCAAATCCCAGAATAGTTATCCAGAAAATGTTAGAAGAATTAAAACTAGTTTTAATTCCTGGATAAATATAGATCAAAGAACAAAGAAAAATTACAGCACAGGAATAGGCCCTTCGGCCCTCCAAGCCTGCACCGATCAAGATGCTCTATGTAAAACTGTCGCCTATTTTCTAAGGATCTGTATCCCTCTGCTCCCTGCCCATTCATGTATCATGTCATCTTAAATGACGCCATCGTGCCCGCCTCTACCACCTCCGCCGGCAATGCATTCCAGGCACCTTTCACCCTCTGCGCAAAGAACTTTCCACGCATATCTCCCTTAAATTTTTCCCCTCTCACCTTGAACTCGTAACCCCTCGTAATTGAGTCCCCCACTCTGGGAAAAAGCTTCTTGCTATCCACCCTGTCTATACCTCTCATGATTTTGTAGACCTCAATGAGGTCCCCCCTCAACCTCCGTCTTTCTAATGAAAATAATCCTAATCTACTCAACCTTTGTTCATAGCTAGCGCCCTCCATACCAGGCTACATCCTGGTGAACCTCCTCTGCACCTTCTCCAAAGCATCCACATCCTTTTGGTAATGTGGCGATCAGAACTGTACGCAGTATTCCAAATGTGGCCGAACCAAAGTCTTATACAACTGTAACATGACCTGCCAACTCTTGTACTCAATACCCCTTCCAATGAAGGAAAGCATGCCGTTTGCCTTCTTGACCACTCTATCGACCTGCGCAGGCGCCTTCAGGGTACAATGGACCTGAACACCCAGATCTCTCTGTCCATCAATTTTCCCCAGGGCTTTTTCATTTACCGTTTGGTTCGCTCTTGAATTAGATCTTCCAAAAAGCATCACCTCGCATTTGCCCGGATTGAACTCCATCTGCCATTTCTCCACCCAACTCTCCAATCTATCTATATTCTGCTGTATTCTCTGACAGTCCCCTTCACTATCTGCTACTCCACCAATCTTAGTGTCATCTGCAAACTTGCTAATCAGACCACCTATACCTTCCTCCAGATCATTTATGTATATCACAAACAACAGTGGTCCCAGCACGGATCCCTGTGGAACACCACTGGTCACAGTTCTCCATTTTGAGAAACTCCCTTCCACTACTACTCTCTGTCTCCTGTTGCCCAGCCAGTTCTTTACCCATCTAGCTTGTGCATCCTGGACCCCATGAGACTTCACTTTCTCCATCAGCCATGGAGAACCTTATCAAATGCCTTACTGAAGTCCATGTATATGACATCTACAGCCCTTCCCTCATCAATCAGCTTTGTCACTTCCTCAAAGAATTCTTTAAGTTGGTAAGACATGACCTTCCCTGCACAAAACCATGTTGCCTATCACTGATAAGCCCATTTTCTTTCAAATGGGACTAGATCCTATCCCTCAGTATCTTCTCCAGCAGCTTCCCTACCACTGACGTCAGGCTCACCGGTCTATAATTACCTGGATAATCCCTGCTACCCTTCTTAAACAAGGGGACAACATTAGCAATTCTCCAGTCCTCCGGTACCTCTCCCGTGTTCAAGGATGCTGCAAGGATATCTGCTAAGTCCCCAGCTATTTCCTCTCTCACCTACCTCAGTAACCTGGGATAGATCCCATCCAGACCTGGGGACCTGTCCACCTTAATGCCTTTTAGAATACCCAACACATCCTCCCTCCATATGCCGACTTGACCTAGAGTAATCAAACATCTATCCCTAACCTCAACATCCGTCATATCCCTCTCCTCGGTGAATACTGATGCAAAGTACTCGTTAAGAATCTCACCCATTTTCTCTGACTCCACGCATATCTTTCCGCCTTTGTCCTTGAGTGGACCAACCCTTTCTCTAGTTAACCTCTTACTCCTTAAATATGAATAAAAGGCTTTGGGATTTTCCTTAACCCTGTTTGCTAAAGATATTTCATGACCCCTTTTAGCCCTCTTGATTCCTCGTTTCAGATTGGTCCTACATTCCCGATATTCTTCCAAAGCTTTGTCTGTCTTCAGTCGCCTAGACCTTATGTATGCTTCCTTTTTCCTCTTAGCTAGTCTCACAATCCATGGTTCCCTAATCTTGCCATTTCTATCCCTCATTTTCACAGGGACCTGACTGTCCTGCACTCTAATCAACCAATCTTTAAAAGCCTCCCACATATCAAATGTGGATTTACCTTCAAACAGCTGCTCCCAATCCACATTCCCCAGCTCCTGCCGAATTTTGGTATCGTAGGCCTTCCCCCAATTTAGCACTCTTCCTTTAGGACCACTCTCGTCTTTGTCCATCAGTATTCTAAAACTTATGGAATTCTGATTACTATTCCCAAAGTAATCCCCGACTGAAACTTCAACCACCTGGCTGGGCTCATTCCCCAAGACCAGGTCCAGTATGGTCCCTTCCCAAGTTGGACTATTTACATACTGCTCTAGAAAACCCTCCTGGATGCTCCTTACAAATTCTGCTCCATCTAGACCTCTGACACTAAGTGTATCCCAGTCAATGTTGGGAAAATTAAAATCTCCTATCACCACCACCTTGTTGCTCCTACATCTTTCCATAATCTGTTTACATATTTGTACCTCTATCTCACGCTCACTGTTGGGAGATCTGTAGTACAGTGCCAACATTGTTACCGCACCCTTCCTATTTCTGAGCTTTGCACATATCGCCTCACTGCTCGAGTCCTCCATAGTCCCCTCCTTCAGCACAGCTGTGATATCCTCTCTGACCAGTAATGCAACTCCTCCACCCCTTTTACCTCCCTCTCTCTCCCGCCTGAAACATCGATATCCTGGGATATTTAGTTGCCGATCATGCCCTTCCCTCAACCAAGTCTCAATAATAGCAATAACATCATACTCCCAGGTACTAATCCAAGCCCTAAGTTAATCTGCCTTACCTACTACACTTCTTGCATTAAAACAAATGCACCTCAGACCACCAGTCCCTTTGCGTTCATCATCTGCTCCCTGCCTACTCTTCCCCCTAGTCACGCTGACTTCATGATCTAGTTCCTTATAGGCTTTATTTACTACCTCATTACTGTCCACTAACCTCCTCATTTGGTTCCCATCCCCCTGCCACATTAGTTTAAACCCTCCCCAACAGTGTTAGCAAAAGCACCCCCAAGGATATTGGTTCCAGTCCAGCCCAGGTGTAAACCGTCCAATTTGTAGTAGTCCCACCTCCCCCAGAACCGGTCCCAATGTCCCAAAAATCTGAACCCCTCCTTCCTGCACCATCTCTCAAGCCACACATTCATCCTGCCTATTCTTTCATTTCTACTCTGACTACCACGTGGCACTGGTAGCAATCCTGAGATTACTACCTCTGAGTCCGACTTTTTAACTTGGCTCCTAACTCCCTAAATTCTGCTTGTAGGACCTCATCACATTTTCTACCTATATCATTGGTGCCGAAATGCACCATGACAACTGGCTGTTCACCCTCCCCCTTCAGAATGTTCTGCAGCCCACCTGAGACATCGCTGACCCGTGCACCTGGGAGGCAACATACCATTCGGGAGTCTCGTTTTCGACCACAGAACCGCCTATCTACTCCCCTTACAATTGAATCCCCTATGACCAAAGCCCTTCCACTCTTTTTCCCGCCCTTCTGTACAGCAGAGCCAGCCACGGTGCCATGAACCTGGCTACTGCTGCCTTCCCCTGGTGAGCCATCTCCCAACAGTATCCAAAGCGGTATACCTGTTTTGGAGGGAGATGACCGCAGGGGACACCTGCACTGCCTTCCTGCTTTTTCTCTGCCTTTTGGTCACCCATTCCCTTTCTCCCTCAGCAATCCTAATCTGTGGTGTTACCAATTCGTTAAACGTGCTATCCACAACCTCCTCAACTTTGCAGATGCACCAAAGTGAGTCCATCCGCAGCTCCAGAGCCGTCATGCTGTCTAACAAGAGCTGAAGCTGGACACACTTCCCGCACATGAAGAAGCCAGGGACATCAGCCGTGTCCCTGAACTCCCACATTGAGCAAGAGGAGCATAACACGGGTCTGAGATCTATACCATTGATCCATCCCACCACCCCATCACCACAATGCTACCCCTTCACGCACATACTGACACCCTACTTTTTCATCCACCTGTCACCCTACTGTCACACACACTTACCTTGTATTCTTATTTTCTCTCCGTAGCTTCTCAAAGTGGCTTTAGGATCTTTAAACTTACCAGTGTATGGCTGCTCATGCAGTAAAAATTGTGTGTGGGGGGTGGGGTGGGGGGGATGGCTTGGCTTGCCCCGATAATCCTGCACTGTGTATGTAGGACTCCCAAAAACTCTGCATTTCCAAAGAATTCAGGTTCTGAAATCCACGTGAAAGACATGGAGCCCCAGTGCAAAGTAAGTGAATTAGAGTGGACTGGCAATCCGATGGTGATTGCCATTCCTTGGAAGATTCAGAAGACCATATGACCATAAGATATAGGAGCAGAATTAGCCCATTTAGCTCATCGGGTCTGCTCCACTATTCAATCATGGCTAATTCTCATCCCCATTCTCCTGCCGTCTCCCCATAACCCCTGATCCCCTTATTGATCAAGAACCTATCTACCTCTGACATCAACACACTCAAGTGACTTGAACTCCACAGCCATCTGCGGCAATGAGTTCCACAGATTCACTCCCCTCTGGCTGAAGAAATTCTTCCTCATCCCTGTTTTAAAGGATCATCACTTCAGTTTGAGACTGTGCCCTCAGGTTCTTGTTTCTTCTACTAGTAGAAACATCTTCTCCGCGTTCACTCTATCTAGGCCTCTCAGTATTCTATAAGCTTCAATAAGATCCCCCCTCATCCTTCTCAACTTCATTGAGTACGGCCCAGAGACCTCAACTGCTCCTCATGTAACAAGCTCTTCATTCAGGGGATCATTCTTGTGAACCTCCTCTGGATCCTCTACAAGGCCAGCACATCCTTTCTTCGATACGTGCCCAAAACTGCTCACAGTGTCCCAAATGGGGGTCTGACCAGAGCCTTATACAGCAGTACATCCCTGCTCTTGTATTCTAGCCCGCTTGACATGAATGCTTACATTGCATTTGCCTTCCTAACTGCTAACTGAACCTGCACATTAAGAGAATCCTGAACTAGGACTCGTAAGTCCCTTTGTGCTTCTGATTTCCAAAGCCTTTCCCCATTTAGAAAATAGCCTATGCCTCTATTCTTCGTACAAAAGTGCATAACCTCACACTTTTACACATTGTATTCCTCTGCCACTTCTTTTCCCACTCTCATAGCTTGTCCAAGTTCTTCTGCAGTGTCCCTGCTTCCTCAGCACTTCCTGTCCTTCTACAGATCTTTGTATCATCTGCAAACTTAGCAACAATGCCCTCAGTTCCTTCTTCCAGATCATTAATGTGTATCGTGAATAGTTGTAGTCCCAACACTGACCCTTTGGAGCACCACGAGTCACTGGCTGCCGTCCAGAAAAAGACCACCTTATCTCCACTCTCTGCCTTCTGCCAGTCAGCCAATCCTCTATCCATGCCAGTATCTTTCGCTTAACACCATGGGCTCTTACCTTATTTAGTAGCCTCCTGTCCGGCATCTTGTCAAAGGTCTTCTGAAATCCAAATAGATCACTTCCACTGGTTCTCCTTTGTCTAACTTCCTCATTACTTCCTCAAAATGTTCTAACAGATTTGTCAGACAAGACCTCTCCTTGACGAATCCGTGCTGACTCAGCCCGATTTTTCCATGTAACTCCACAATATCATCCTTACTAATAGACGCTAAAATCCTGCCAGCAACCAAAGTCAGGCTAACTGGCCTTTTGAGTTCACATAATTTGATTCCTTCCCTTTTTAAACAGGAGTGTTACATTAGCCATTTTCCAGTCCTCTAGGATCCTTCCTGCCTCCAGCGATTCTTGAAAATCCAGAGATTCCAGTGATTCAGCCCATAATCTGGAGGTGGCTAAAGCTTCTGTTGGCAGTGTGCTAACACATTGTTTGATGTTCACCGTAAAATATGTCCGTTCACTTTGTGTGCTCATGTCTGGCTATCGTCATCATTCGACCATATAGCTTGGCTAGACATCTCATACACTTGTGTGTAGATGCAGAGGCTGTGGGAAGGGTTTTAAATTAATATTTTGTCTCCGTGTTCACAAAGGAAATTTAAACCAGTGTGGCAGGGTGGTGGGAAGGGGGGTGGAAGCAGAATGTGAGCTTAGAAGGTATCATAACAGGGCCGGCATGTGACGCAGTGGTTAGCACTGGGACTGCAGCGCTAAGGACCCGGGTTCGAATCCCAGCCCTGGGTCACTGTCTGTGTGGAGTTTGCACATTATCCCCATGCCTGCGTGGGTTTCACCCCCACAACCCAAAGATGTGCAGGATAGGTGGACTGACCATGCTAAATTGCCCCTTAATTGGAAAGAAAAATAATTGGGTACTCTAAATTTTAATAAAAGGTGTCATAACTGAAGGGGAAATAGAGAACCAAAATAAGAGAACAACATCACCCTCAGGCAGAGCAAAAAAGGTGACAAGTGTCGAAAGGGAGGTGGACATTGCAGGATTGAGGGTGTTGTACCTAAATCCGCGCAGTATATGGAACAAGGTAAATGAGCTTGTTGCACACATTGAAATTGGCCGGTACGATGTTGATGTTGTGGGCATCACAGAGACGTGGCTGCAAGGGGATCAGGGCTGGGATATAAATATACAAGGATATGTGCCCTATCGAAAGGACAGGCAGAGGGGCAAAGGGGGCAGGGCTACATTGATAGTAAGGAATGAAGTTAAATCAACAGCAAGGAGCAATATAGGATCAGAAGGCATAGAATCTCTGGGGTAGAGTTGAGGAATCGCAAAGATAAAAAGACCTTGATTGGAGTTATGTACAGGCCCCCTAGCAGTAGTCAGGATGTGGGGCAGAAAATGAATCAGGAGATAGAAAAGGCATGTAAAAAAAAGAAATATTACAATAATCATGGGCGACTTCAATATTCACGTGGACTGGGAAAATCAGGCTGGTAATGGATCCCAAGAAAAGGAATTTGTAGAATGTCTAAGAGATGTTTTTTTTGAGCAGCTTGTGTCAGAGCCTATTAGGGAACAGGAAATTCTGGATTTGGTGATGTGTAATGAGGCAGGCTTGATTAGGGAACTTAAGGTGAAGGAACCCTTAGGGAGCAGTGACCACAATATGATAGAATTTACCCTGCAGTTTGAAAGGGAGGAGCTGCAATTAGATGTAATGGCATTACAATTGAATAAAGGTAACTACAAAGACATGAGGGAGGAACTGACCAGAGTTGTTTGGAAAAGGAGCCTAGCAGGGAAGACAGTGGAACAGCAATGGCAGGAGTTTTTGGGTTATTCACGATACACAATAGAAATTCATCCTAAGGAGGAGGAAACATGCTAAGGGGAGGACGAGGCATCCATGGCTGATGAAGGAAGTCAAGGGCAGCATAAAAGCAAAAGAAAAAGCATACAAAATGGCAAGCATTAGTGGGAAGCTAGAGGATTGGAAAGCCTTTAAAAGTGAGCAGAGGACAACTAAAAAAGGAACAAGGGGGAAGAAGATGAAATATGTGTGCAAGCTAGCAAGTAATATAAAGGAAGATAGGAAGAGTATTTTTCAATATATAAAAGGTAAGAGAGAGGCAAAAATAGACATTGGACCACTGGAAAATGTGGCTGGAGAAGTAATAATAGGAAACAAAGAAATGGCAGAGGAACTGAATAGTGGCCGGGATTCTCCCAGAATCGGCGGGGCGGCCCGTACCGGTGCCAAAGAGCGGCATGAACCACTCCGATGTCGGGCTGCCCAGAAGTTGCGGAATCCTCCGCACTTCCAGGGGCTAGGCCGGTGCTGGAGAGGTTGGCGCCGCGCCAACCGACGCCGCAGGGCCTATGCCCCTGGTGCAAGTTGACGCAGGCGCAGAACCGCTGCCGTGTTTCCTGCGCATGCACAGGGGGTTTCTTCTCCACGCCGGCCATCGCGGAGGGTTATAGAGGCCAGCGCAGAGGGACAGAATGCCCCCACGGCACAGGCCCGCCCGCAGTTCGGTGGGCCCTGATCGCGGGCCAGGCCAACGTGGAGGCTCCCCCCCTGGGGCCAGATGCCCCCGTGCCCCCCCAAGGACCCTGCAAGCCGCCCTCCAAGCCAGGTCCCGCCGGGATGGACAATGTCCATTTCACGCCGGCGGGACTGGCCGAAAACGGGCGGCCGCTCGGCCCATCAGGGCCCGGAGAATTGCCGGGGGGGGGGCTGCTGCCAACAGCCCCCGAATGGCGTGGCACAATCCCCGCCCGAAAACAGGCGCCGGAGAATTCGGCAGCCACCGTCGGAGCGGTGGGGCGGGATTCACGCTGCCCCCCGGCGATTCTCCGACCTGGCGGAGGGATCGGAGAATCCTAACCGGCTACTTTACATCATTGTTCATGGTGGAATGCATCAGTGGGATGCCAGAGCTCCAGGAGAATCAGGGGGCAGAGGTGAGTGTAGTGACCATCACTAAGGAGAAGGTTCTGGGGAAACTGAAAGGTCTGAAAGTGGATAAATCACCTGGGCTAGATGGACTACATCCTAGGGTTCTAAAAGAGATAGCTGAGGAGATTGTGGAGGCATTGGTGATGACCTTTCAAGAATCACTGGAGGCAGGAAAGGTCCCAGTGTACTGGAAAGTGGCTAATGTAACACCACTGTTTAAGAAGGGAGGGAGGCAGAAGATGGGAAATTATAGGCCGGGTAGCCTGACTTCAGTCATTGGTAAGATTTTAGAGTCCATTATTAAAGATAAAATTGCAGAGTACTTGGAAGTGCATGATAAAATAGGACTGAATCAGCACGGCTTCGTCAAGGGGAGGTCAAGTCTGACAAATCTGTTATAGGTATTTGACGAAGTGACAACGAAATTAGACAAAGGAGAACCAGTGGATGTGATTTATTTAGATTTCCAGAAGGCCTTTGACAAAGTGCCACATAGGAACCTGTTAAATACATTAAGAACCCATGGTGTTAAGGGTAAGGTCCTGACATGAATAGAGGATTGGCTGACTGGCGGAAGGCAGAGAATGTAGATAAAGGGGTCTTTTTCAGGATGGCAGCCGATGACTAGTGGTGTGCCTTAGGGGTCTGTGCTGACAACTTTTCACAATATACATTAATGATCTGGAAGAAGGAACTGAAGGCATTGTTGCTAAGTTTGCAGATGATACAAAGATCTGTAGAGGGCCAGATAGTATTGAGGAAGCAGGGGGGCTGCAGAAGGACCTGGACAGCCTAGGAGAGTGGGCAAAGAAGTGGCAGATGGAATACAATGTGGAAAAATGTGAGGTTATGCACTTTGCAAGGAGAACTGGAAGCATAGACTATTTTCTAAATGGGGAGGTGCTTAGGAAATCAGAAGCAAAAAGGGACATGGAAGTCCTTGTTCACGATTCTCTTAAGGTTAACGTGCAGGTTCAGTCTGCAGTTAGGAGGGCAAATGCAATGTTAGCATTCATGTTGAGAGGGCCAGAATACAGCCCTTCTGAGGCTATGTAAGGCTCTGGTCAGACCCCATTTGGAGTATTGTGAGCTGTTTTGAGCCCCGTGTCTAAGGAAGTATGTGCTGGCCCTGGAAAGGGTCCAGAGGACATTTATAAGAATGATCCCTGGAATGAAGAGCTTATCGCATGAGGAACAGTTGAGGACTCTGGGTCAGTACTCGTTGGAGTATAGAAGGGTGACGGGGGATCTTATTGAAACTTACAGGATACTGCGAGGTCTGGATAGAGTGGATGTGGAGAGGATGTTTCCACTTGTAGGAAAATCTAGAAGTAGAAAATCTAGACACAATCTCAGACTAAAGGGACGATCCTTTAAAACAGAGATGAGGAGGAATTTCTTCAGCCAGAGGGTGGTGAATCTGTGGAACTCTTTGCCACAGAAGGCTGTGGAGGCCAACTTACTGAGTGTCTTTAAGACACTGACAGATAGGTTTTTGATCAACAAGGCGATCAGGGGTTATGGGGAGAAGGCAGGAGAATGGGGATGAGAAAATATCAGCCATGATTGAATGGCGGAGCAGACTCGATTGGCTGAGTTGCCTAATTCTGCTACTATGTCTTATTGCCTTATGGTCTTTTGGATGATGCAGATATAGTAGTCCAGGGCGAACACTGCGAGACACTAAATGGGATAATCATAAAGAGAGAGGAATTACTCGAAGGGTTGGAATCCTTGAAAGTTGATAAGTCGCCAGGTCCAGATGGATTGTTTCCAAGGCTGCTGACGGTCAGGAAGGAGACAGCAGATCCACTGAGGATGATTTTCCAATCCTCACTAGATACAGGAGAGGTACCAGAGGATTGGCGAATTGTGAACGTGGTTCCATTGTTTCAAATGGGATCAACGGAAATGCCAAACAATTATAGGCCAGTTAGTCTTACATCAGTGGCAGGCAAATTAGTAGAACCAATGCTGAGAGATAGGATTAACTGTCACATAGAAAGGCAGGGACTAGTCAGGGATAGTCAGCATGGATTTGTTAAAGGAAGATCTTGGCTCACAAATTTGATTGAATTTTTTTCGGAAGTGACAAGAAGGGTTGATGAAGGTAATGCAGTGGATGTTGTGTACATGGATTTTAGCAAGGCATTTGACAAAATCCCACATGGCAGATTAGACAAAAATGTAAAAAATGACACAGACAACTTGGCAAACTGTACAAAACGTTGACTTAGTAACAGGAAACAAAAGGTAATGGTCGATAGATAGTAAATGGAAAGTGGTGTTTCACAGATCTCAGTGTTGGGAACCTTACTGCTGCCAGCACTAGAAAAGTGTAGCTATGAGGAGAGATTGGATAGGTTGGGGTTATTTTCCTTGGCATAAAGAAGGCTGAGGGGTGACTTGATTGAGGTGTACAAAATTATGAGGGGAAGAGATAGAGTGGACAAGATAAAACTGTTTCCCTTGGTGAAGAATTCTAGAACCAGTGGACATTGATTCAAGATAAAAGGCAGAAGATGGAGAGGGGACATGAGGAAGATTTTTTTTACGCAGAGGGTAGTGGGAGTCTGGAATTCGCTGCCCGAGTTGGTGGTGGAGGCAGAAACCCAAACCTTTTTTAAAAAGTACCTGGATCATCGCCTTAAGTGCAATAAGCTACAGGGTTAATGGACCGGGTGCAGGAAGGTGGGGTTAGAAAGAGGACCTGGGTGTCCTTGGGCTGGCATGGACACGATGGGCTGAATTGCTACCTTCTGTGCTGTAACTTATCACTGGTTCTAGGGCTGCATGAGGTGACTGAGGGAGGGCAGGGTCATAAGCGACTTGATGACTTCCGGGTGCGGCGATGACCAGCTAAGTCGCACGTTTCGGCAGCTCCCGGTGGAAAGGACCTTTGGGCTCTTAATAGGAGCCCCAACGGCAATTTTAACGGCTAAAAACACTGTGCGGTAAACCAGAAGGGAATCCCCCCTGGACACGGATGGAAAAAGGAGAGGAAAGTGGCCGGATTGCGGTGGATCCTCTAGAGCAGCGGCCAGGAAGGCAAGCACAAAGCAAGATGGCGTCGGAAGGAGGCAGTTTAATATGGGGCCCTGACTAACAAGAGTTCCTGCGGCGTTGCGTGGAAGAACTTAAAAAGGAGATGAAGAAGGAGCTGTTGGCCCCGATATTACAGGCGATTGAAGGGCTAAAGGAGGAGCAAAAGACCCAGGAGCAGGAGCTTCGGGTCGTGAAGGCAAAGGCTGCTGAGAATGAGGACGACATACAGAGCCTGGTGGTGAAGACAGAGATGCACGAGGCACAACACAAAAGGTGTGTGGAAAGGCTGGAGGTGCTGGAGAATAATGCGAGGAGGAAAAATTTAAGGATTCTTGGTCTTCCCGAAGGTGCAGAAGGGGCGGACGTCAGGGCATATGTGAGCACGATGCTGCACTCGTTAATGGGATCAGAGGCCCCGACGGGCCCGTTGGAGGTGGAGGGAGCCTATCGAGTTATGGCACGAAGACCGAGGGCTGGAGAAATTCCTCGAGCCATAGTGGTGAGATTTTTCCGATATAAGGACAGAGAGATGGTCCTCAGATGGGCAAAGAAAACTCGGAGCAGTAGGTGGGAGAACGCGGTGATCCGCGTATATCAAGATTGGAGTGCGGAGGTGGCGAGAAGGAGGGCAAGCTTTAATCGGGCCAAGGCGGTGCTGCACAAAAGGAAGGTTAAATTTGGAATGCTGCAGCCGGCAAGACTGTGGGTCACACATCAAGGGAAACACCACTACTTTGAAACGGCAGAAAAGGCGTGGACATTTATTGTCGAGGAGAAGCTGGAATAAGCGGGCTAGAAAAAGAACATTTGAGACAAAGTGGTGGGGCGAATATGTGGGGTGAAGAGGGGGAAAAGGGGGAAGAGATGATTTCGCAAGTTGTTAATCCTGCAATCCTGTAACTTTTCTCTCTTCCCCATGTCGTGGGGGAGGGGGGGGAGGGATGAGGAGCTGGGGGCGCCGGCCATTGGGGGCGGGGCTTTGTTCCCGCGCTATGGTAATCATGGCGGGAACAGGGAAGCAGGAAGGAGGGGGCCTCGCACAGTGGGAGCCGAGGTCACGGGGGGAAGCCGAGGTCGGCCAGAGTTTGCTGACTTCTGGGAGCAACATGGGGGGTGCAATTACGCTAGTGAGGGATCTAGCGGGGGGGGGTGGGGGGGGGGGTTAACTGGGTTGCTGCTGCTGGGGAGAAGGGGGAGCTGGTATGGGGTGGGGTGGTCGGGGCGGGAGGGCGCCGTTGGGGGGAGATACGGCTACGTGGGAACCGGGTGAGGAGCTGGATTGAAAAAGGAGATGGCTAGTCGACAAGGGGGGGGTGTAAAGAGCCCCCCAACCCGGCTGATCACGTGGAATGTGAGAGGGCTGAACGGGCCGATAAAGAGGGCACGGGTACTCGCACACCTAAAGAAACTTAAGGCAGATGTGGTTATGCTGCAGGAGACGCATCTGAAACTGATAGACCAGGTCAGACTACGCAAAGGATGGGTGGGGCAGGTGTTTCATTCGGGGCTAGACGCAAAAAACAGGGGTGTGGCTATACTAGTGGGGAAGCGGGTAATGTTTGAGGCAAAGACCATAGTGGCGGATAGTGGGGGCAGATACGTGATGGTGAGTGGCAAATTGCAAGGGGAGGCGGTGGTCTTAGTAAACGTATATGCCCCGAACTGGGATGATGCCAACTTTATGAGGCGTATGTTAGGACGTATCCCGGACCTAGAGGTGGGGAAGTTGGTAATGGGTGGAGATTTTAATACGGTGCTGGATCCAGGGCTGGACAGATCGAGGTCCAGGACGGGAAGGAGGCTGGCTGCAGCTAGGGTGCTTAAGGACTTTATGGAGCAGATGGGAGGAGTAGACCCCTGGAGATTTAGTAGACCTAGGAGTAAGGAGTTTTCGTTTTTCTCCTATGTCCACAAAGTTTATTCACGGATAGACTTTTTTGTTTTGGGAAGGGCACTGATCCCGAAGGTGACGGGGACGGAGTACACGGCTATAGCTATTTCGGATCACGCTCCACATTGGGTGGACCTGGAGAGAGGGGAGGAAAAAGAACAGCATCCACCCTGGAGAATGGACATGGGATTATTGGCAGATGAGGGGTGTGTTTAAGGGTGAGGGGGTGTATTGAAAGATACTTGGAACTCAATGATAATGGGGAGGTTCAGGTGGGAGTGGTCTGGGAGGCGCTGAAGGCAGTGGTTAGAGGGGAGCTGATATCTATTAGGGCACATAAAGGAAAGCAGGAGGGTAGGGAAAGGGAGCGGTTGTTGAAAGAACTTCTGAGGGTGGACAGACAATATGCGGAGGCACCGGAGGAGGGACTGTACAGGGAAAGGCAAAGGCTACATGTAGAATTTGACTTGTTGACTACGGGTAATGCAGAGGCACAATGGAGGAAGGCACAGGGTGTACAGTACGAATATGGGGAGAAGGCGAGCAGGCTGCTGGCCCACCAACTGAGGAAAAGGGGAGCAGCGAGGGAGATAGGGGGGGGTGAGAGATGAGGAGGGAGAGATGGAGCGGGGAGCGGAGAGAGTGAATGGAGTGTTCAAGGCATTTTATGAAAGATTATATGAAGCTCAGCCCCCGGATGGGAAGGAGAGAATGATGTGCTTTCTGGATCAGCTGGAATTTCCTAAGGTGGAGGAGCAGGAGAGGGCGGGACTGGGAGCACAGATTGAGACGGAGGAAGTAGTGAAAGGGATTGGGAGCATGCAGGCGGGGAAGGCCCCGGGACCAGACGGATTCCCAGTTGAATTCTATAGGAAATATATGGACTTGCTGGCCCCGCTACTGATGAGAACCTTTAATGAGGCGAGGGAAAGGGGGCAGCTGCCCCCGACTATGTCAGAGGCAACGATATCGCTCCTCCTAAAGAAGGAAAAAGACCCGCTGCTATGCGGGTCCTATAGGCCTATTTCCCTCCTGAATGTGGACGCTAAGATTCTGGCCAAGGTAATAGCAACGAGGATAGAGGATTGTGTCCCGGGGGTGGTTCATGAGGACCAAACTGGGTTTGTGAAGGGGAGACAGCTGAATACAAATATACGGAGGCTGCTAGGGGTAATGATGATGCCCCCACCAGAGGGGGAAGCTGAGATAGTGGTGGCAATGGATGCCGAGAAAGCATTTGATAGAGTGGAGTGGGATTATTTGTGGGAGGTGCTGAGGAGATTTGGCTTTGGAGATGGGTATATCAGATGGGTACAGTTGCTGTATAGGGCCGCGATGGCGAGCATGGTCACGAATGGACGGGGGTCTGATTATTTTTGGCTCCATAGAGGGACGAGGCAGGGATGTCCTCTGTCCCCGTTATTGTTTGCACTGGCGATTGAGCCCCTGGCCATAGCATTGAGGGGTTCCAGGAAGTGGAGGGGAGTACTCAGGGGAGGAGAAGAACACCGGGTATCTCTGTATGTGGATGATTTGTTGCTATATGTGGCGGACCCGGCGGAGGGGATGCCAGAGATAATGCGGATACTTGGGGAGTTTGGGGATTTTTCAGGGTATAAATTGAACATGGGGAAAAGTGAGTTGTTTGTGGTGCATCCAGGGGAGCAGAGCAGAGAAATAGAGGATTTACCGTTGAGGAAGGTAACAAGGGACTTTCGATACTTGGGGATCCAGATAGCCAAAAATTGGGGTACATTACACAGGCTTAATTTAACGCGGTTGGTGGAACAGATGGAGGAGGACTTTAAGAGATGGGACATGGTGTCCCTGTCACTGGCAGGTAGGGTGCAGGCGGTTAAAATGGTGGTCCTCCCGAGATTCCTTTTTGTGTTTCAGTGCCTCCCGGTGGTAGTCACGAAGGCTTTTTTCAAAAGAATCGAGAAGAGTATTATGAGTTTTGTGTGGGCCGGGAAGACCCCAAGAGTGAGGAGGGGATTTTTGCAGCGTAGTAGGGACAGGGGGGCGCTGGCACTACCGAGCCTAAGTGAGTACTACTGTGCCGCCAATATTTCAATGGTGCGTAAGTGGATGGGAGAAGAGGAGGGAGCGGCGTGGAAGAGATTGGAGAGGGCGTCCTGCAGGGGGACTAGCCTACAAGCTATGGTGACGGCACCGTTGCCGTTCTCACCGAAGAAATACACCACAAGCCCGGTGGTGGTGGCTACATTGAAATTTTGGGGGCAGTGGAGATGGCATGGGGGAAAGACGGGAGCCTCGGTGCGGTCCACGATAAGAAATAACCATAGGTTTGTTCCGGGTAGAATGGATGGGGGATTTGGAGCATGGCAAAGAGCAGGGGTAGCACAATTGAGAGATCTGTTCGTAGATGGGACGTTTGCGAGTCTGGGAGCGCTGACGGAAAAATATGGGTTGCCCCAAGGGAATGCATTTCGGTATATGCAACTGAGGGCTTTTGCGAGGCAACAGGTGAGGGAATTCCCGCAGCTCCCGACGCAGGAAGTGCAGGATAGAGTGATCTCAGAGACGTGGGTGGGGGATGGTAAGGTGTTGGACATATATAGGGAAATGAGGGACGTGGGGGAGATCATGGTAGATGAGCTGAAAGGGAAATGGGAAGAAGAGCTGGGGGAGGAGATTGAGGAGGGGCTGTGTGCTGATGCCCTACGTAGGGTAAACTCATCGTCCTTGTGTGCCAGGCTAAGCCTGATACAATTTAAGGTGTTACACAGGGCGCATATGACTGGAGCACGGCGCAGTAAATTTTTTGGGGTAGAGGATAGGTGTGCGAGATGCTCGAGAAGCCCAGCGAATCACACCCACATGTTCTGGTCATGCCCAGCATGGGGTTTTGGGTGGGGGTGGCAAAGGTGCTGTCGAAGGTGGTGGGGGTCCAGGTCGAACCAAGCTGGGGGTTGGCTATATTTGGGGTTGCAGAAGAGCCGGGAGTGCAGGAGGCGAGAGAGGCTGATGTTTTGGCCTTTGCGTCCCTAGTAGCCCGGCGCAGGATATTTTAATGTGGAAGGAAGCCAAACCCCCGGGTGTGGAGACCTGGATAAATGACATGGCAGGGTTTATAAAGTTAGAACGGATTAAGTTCGTACTAAGGGGTTCGGCTCAAGGGTTCACCAGGCGGTGGCACCCGTTCGTCGACTACCTCACAGAAAGATAGAGGGAATGGAAAAGAGGAAGACAACAGCAGCAACCCGGGGGGGGGGGGGAGGGGGGGGGGGAGAGGGGGGAGGGGGGGGGGGGGGAGAGGGGGAGGGGGGGGGAGGGGGGGAGAGGGGGAGGGGGGGGGAGGGGGGGAGAGGGGGAGGGGGAGGGGGGGGGAGGGGGGGAGAGGGGGAGGGGGGGGAGGGGGAGGGGAGGGGGGGGAGGGGGGGGAGAGGGGGAGGGGGGGGAGGGGGAGGGGAGGGGGGGAGGGGGAGGGGGAGGGGGGGGGAGGGGGAGGGGGAGGGGGGGGAGGGGGAGGGGGGGGAGGGGGGGAGGAATCGGACGGACTCTCAGGGATGTTATTGTATATGTATAGGCACTTGTTTTAGGTAATGTATATTGGACTGTTGGATTGTATCTTTGGAGAGTATTTATTTTTGACAAGGCAGTTGCCATTTAGTTTGGTTTTTGTTTCTGTTCATATATTATTTATTTATTTGTTTAAAACTGGCCACTGTTATTTATATTGCTTTATTGTTGTTTAAAAGAAACACTACGTACTGTTATGGTTTGGCCAAAAAATCTTGAATAAAATATATTAAAAAAAATAAAATAAGTGATTTGATGAGGATTTTAAAACTGGAGCAAGTATTTTTGACTGACGTAACAACAGTGTGAAGGGGTGCACCTGAAATATTCGGAAGGCTTGGACTAACTTCAACATAAAGCTCAGTCCTCACAGGGTCACATCCCTCATAGGCCCAAGCCACAATTTTCAAAATTACCTCAAGGAATACCAAGTCCCAGTGCAGGTTAAAACGTCTTTGCAGTCAAGGACCTTCGCTTGAATTTATTTACAACTCATGGAATATAATCTCTCTCTCTTTTCAAGCTGTGCTGTCTCAAAGCATATTTTACCCCTGTTGAAATTTCACTAAAATAAATGAAGGAAAATTATAAGCAACGCAAAGTGAAACGGTAAAAGCACAGGGCATCTTGAATAAAAATTGGCTCTGTACGTACCAGAAAACAGACCATGGCTGGAATAATTTGTCTGTTGCCGTAGCCTGGAAAATAAAGTAATAAAACACCATGATCTTTCACATCCATCATGCAGCTATACTACACACAACAAAATCAATTACATCAGCGAACTGCATAACTAAATGCAAAACAGAACTGTCCTGCTTCTAAGTAAGTTAATTACTTTTAAATCATTGTGGGGCTTTCTTTTGGATCATATAAAGGTAATTCAAACAGGGAGTGTCCGACAGAAGTAAGATGGAGACATTGTGGTGATTTTGAAAGTGATGATACAAGAGACAATTACCCAGGCGGTAAACAGGTCTAAAGAGACATTTCTATAATGTTGAATAATGAAACAGCACATTCAGCAAGGTGCAGATGCACAGTTAAGGGTGGTTATCCAAAAGTTGTTGGTCGAGTTATGCCCTCCACTATTGGCCTTGCAGAAACGACATCTCACAGTTTGGTTCCCTATTAAAATGCATCGATTGCTGTGAAATTGCTGTGTTTGCTCTTCCAGAATCAGCTTGTTCACCCATCAAAAGAAGCACAGCAGATGATCTTATCTGACCTCACTAAAGTTTAGTGGCTGCATTCCTGTCATCTCTCACAGATAGAATGAGACCGATCAACAGCATTCTGGACATGAACAGAACTCAACAAGGTGTTGACCAAGTAGATGTACAGCGGATGCTTCCCCCTGTGGGGCAATCTAGAATGAAAGGTCAGTCTTAGGATCAGGAGTAGCAGATTTAAAACAGATGAGGAGAAATTACTTCTCTCAAAGAGTTGTGAATCTGTGACGTTCACTACTCCAGAGTGTGGTGGATGCCATGAAATTGAGTAAATTTCAGTAGAAGATAGACATATTATCAATTAGTAATGGGCTGTGAAGGATTATGGAGAACAGGCAGGAGAGTGGGGTTGAGGCCGACAGGAGATCAGCCATGATCAAACTGAATGGCGAAGTGGGCTCGAAGGGCTGAATTGCCTACTCCTGTTCTTAGTTCTTATGGTCCTATGAAAGTCTTGTCAGTTCAAGTCTAAGTACAAATTTAATGATGTGATAAGTGTTCATTTATATGAGTCACTCTCTTTGGCTTTAAAAATTAATGTTGTAAGTGCCAAGTCTCATTCTCTCAGAACTTAAATGTATTTTTTTTTTTACTTTTCCGTTTTGTCTCATTTATCTCTCTCAACCAAAACTTTCTTTCCCTCTACTATTCCATCTCTGTACCTGTTTTGACATTGGGGGTGATTCGGAGCCCTCGGGTGGGCTTCTCCGGTCTCCGATGCCGAAATTGCACTCAGCAGTTGGCCGCAGAATTCACGTTGGCGCTGAAATCGGGGGCGGTGCCGATGCTCCGTTCCCTCCTAAACGGCGTACTCTAGTAGCATAGAATTCATAGAATTTACAATGCAGAAGGAGGCCATTCGGCCCATTGAGTCTGCACCGACCCTTGGAAAGAGCACCCCACTTAAGCCCACACCTCCAACCTATTCCCGTAACCTCACCTCACCTTTTTGGACGCTAAGGGCAATTTATGATGGCCAATCCACCTAACCTGCACATCTTACAACTGTGGGAGGAAACTGGAGCGCCCGGAGGAAACCCACGCACACACGGGGAGAACGTGCAGACTCTGCACAGACAATGGCCCAAGCCGCGAATCACACTTGGGACCCTGGAGCTGTGAATCAACTGTGTTAACCACTGTACTACCATGCTGCCCCGTACGCCCAGCGCTGTATGAACAGCCTCAGGACGTTACCCGAGGCCCTCCCCCTAATGCTCCGCCCCCGATGGGCCGAGTTCCCGATGGCGTGGATCTCTCATGCTATTTTTTGTTGGGAACTCGGCATGGCGGCTGTGGGCTGAATCCAGCTCAGCCATAATCGGAGGAGAGCTTGAAGGAGTACTGAAGGAGGCTGGAGAGGAAATTGCTGAAGCCTTGACAGAAATCTTTGGATCCTCACTGTCTTCAGGTGATGTCCCAGAGGACTGGAGAATAGCCAATGTTATTCCTTTGTTTAAAAAGGGTAGCAAGGATAATCCAGGGAACTACAGGCCGGTGAGCCTTACGTCAGTGGTAGGGAAATTACTGGAGAGAATTCTTCGAGACAGGATCTACTCCCATTTGGAAGCAAGTGGTCATATTAGCGACAGGTGGCACGGTTTTGTGAAGGGGAGGTTGTGTCTCACTAACTTGATAGAGTTTTTCGAGGAGGTCACAAAGATGATTGATGCAGGTAGGGCAGTGGATGTTGTCTATATGGACTTCAGTAAGGCCTTTGACAAGGTCCCTCATGGCAGACTGGTACAAAAGGTGAAGTCACACGGTATCAGGGGTGACCTGGCAAGATGGATACAGAACTGGCTAGGTCATAGAAGGCAGAGAATAGCAATGGGAGGGTGCTTTTCTGATTGGAGGACTGTGACTAGTAGTGTTCCGCAGGGATCAGTGTTGGGACCTTTGCTGTTGTAGTATATACAAATGATTTGGAGAAAAATGTAACTGGTCTGATTAGTAAGTTTGCATACGACACAAAGGCTGGAATTGCGGATAGCAATGAGGACTGTCAGAGGATACAGCAGGATTTAGATTGTTTGGAGACTTGGGTGGTGAGATGGCAGATGGAGTTTAATCCGGACAAATGTGAGGTAATGCATTTTGGAAGGTCTAATACAGGTAACGAACATACAGTGAATGGTAGAACCCTCAAGGGTGTTGACAGTCAGAGAGGTCTTGGTGTATAGGTCCACAGGTCACTGAAAGGGGCACCACAGGTGGAGAAGGTAGTCAAGATGCTTGCCTTCATTGGCCAGGGCATTGAGTATAAAAATTGACAAGTCATGTTGCAGCTGTATAGAACCTTAGTTAGGCCAAACTTGGAGTATAGTGTTCAATTCTGGTCGCCACACTACCAGAAGGATGTGGAGACTTTAGAGAGGGTGCAGACGAGCTTTACCAGGATGTTGCCTGGTATGGAGGGCATTAGCTATGAGGAGAGGTTGAATAAACTTGGTTTGTTCTCATTGGAACGAAGGAGGTTGAGGGGAGACCTGATAGAGGTATACAAAATTATGAGGGGCATAGACAGAGTGGATAGTCAGAGACTTTTTCCCAGGGTGGAGGGGTAAATTACTAGGGGGCATAGATTTAAGGTGCGAGGGGCAAGGTTTAAAGGAGACGAACGAGGTTTTTTACACAGAGGGTAGTGGGTGCCCGGAACTCGCTGCCGGGGAGGTGGTGGAAGCAGGGACGATAGTGACATTTAGGGGCAAATTGACAAATACATGAATAGGATGGGAATAGAGGGATACGGACCCAGGAAGTGTAGAAAATTTTAGTTTAGATGGGCAGCATGGTCGGCGCAGGCTTGGAGGGCCGAAGGGCCTGTTCCTGTGCTGTACTTTTCTTTGTTCTTTGTTCTTTGACAGCCGATCCATGGTCGGGCGGCTTTGGACAGGGGTGGGGGGGGGGGGGCGGTGCGGGGGTGAAGAGCCTGGTCTAAAGGGGGCACTGTATGGCAGGCCGTGTCCGTGCGCGGGCCGGCGCCATGTTGCACGGCGTGGCCGCTTCAGGCCGTCGCCATGCACATGCGTGGTCACGGACCTGCCAATTCTCCGGCCGTATCGGCAGCTAGAGCTGGGAGCTCTACGCTGCGTATCTGCTAGCCCCCCACCAGCCAGGAGATCGGTGGCCGATGTGCGCCGTTGCTTCGATTGCAAAAGGCCACCGTTTCCACGCCGGTGTCAGCACATAGTCTCAGAATCGGAGAATCCAACCCCATGTAGCATGGTAGCACAAGTGGCTAGCACTGTGTCTTCACAGCGCCAGGGTCCTAGGTTCGATTCCCCGCTGGATCACTGACTGTGCAGAGTCTGCACGTTCTCCCCATGTCTGCGTGGGTTTCCTCCGGGTCCTCCGGTTTCCTCCCACAGTCCAAAGATGTGCAGGTTAGGTGGATTGGACATGCTAAATTGCCCTTAGTGTCCAAAAAGGTTAGGAGGGGTTATTGGGTTACAGGGATAGGGTGGAAGTGACGGCTTAAGTGGGTCAGTGCAGACCCGATGGGCCGAATGGCCTCCTTCTGCACTGTATGTTCTATGTTCTATGTAACCCGGGGTCGGGATCGAACCCGTGTTTTTGGCGCTGTGAGGCAGCAGTGCTAACCACTGCGCCACCGTGCCTCCCCTAATTCGGAGCCCATGTCAGCTGTGAGCGTAAACAGCAACATGGGCGCAAAATCACACAAGAGTCAGAAAATGAGATTCTCGCTGGTGAGATCTCGTGTTCTGATTTTCCCCGCCCCTCGCAGCTGACAAAATGAGGCTCCTGCCTCGGAAGGTCGGGAACCTGATTTCAATAATTTTAAATCTCAAGCAGGCTATCCCGCTGTCACTTTCGCCCTCATTTGATATTTAAACCTCACTGATGTCACATCACACCATCACAGTTTACAACAACTGTATAAAAACATGAACCGTGCGACCTCACTTCCGACGAGGACAGCAGAAGTGATCATGCAGTTTGCCACTACCCAACAGGGAATGCTACGGAGAGATGGCATTAGAAAGGCCATGAGGGACACAGTTAAGTCATTCTGGGATCCGCAGGTTTGAGTTTCAATTCGGGGGAGAGAGGGGAATTTGGTGTAAACCCTTCGCTCTGAGGTCTGGGGTGAGTGGGGGAGGGGGTTTGGATGCCATGAGTGCGCCATTGATTACACCAGCATCACTGCATCTGAGGGAAGGCCAACCAATCAGACAATATGCTTGCAGATAGGAGACAGAGGAGGCACTGTTGGTGGGCATCAACTTAGACGTGGAGGATGGTAGGGCACACAGCAATCAAATGAAAATGGGGAGGAGATAGGAGGGTGCAAAATGTGACATTTAATACATTATATGGTGATTACATCAGTGCTCACTACCTTATCTTGCCTAACATCACCCGTGTCCACGCTGTGACTATAATTTCTTAACCTTCTTAACCCTACCGCAATGTCCAGGTGTTTCCCCAGGATCCACAGCTGAGGTGGAGGCGGCCTGCTGTCTGTCATACCCTGCTGCCCGAGCAGACTTTGACGGATGACCTCTGGAGGGCTGGGACCTAGAGGGTCCGGGCATGTTTTCGGGCAGTACGGGTATACTAGTGCTACCCTCTTTGGTACGCAGGACTGGAATTGGAGGCTGTTAGACAGCCTGGATACACCTAATGCCTCCGGCGTGGAAGTCCCCAGGCTATGAACCAACTGATTCTCCTCTCTGTTGGTGACCGGGGGGGCCCTGGAGTCTTCCACGGGGTAGATGGCAGCTAGAGTGAGATCCATCATCCTCTACTGTTGACACTTATGGATGCCCACAAATGCTTGCACCATGCAGTTGATGCGCTGCACATTGCAGTCTATGCCCTCAACCATGGAGCACATGCCCTGAACGATGGAGTGGACATATCTCACCATTGAGTGCATGTCATGCATCAACATCTCCACTGTATGGATGACTGAGCCCAGGAGCACATCACCTGACTGGAGCTCAGCAGAGTCCTAGTCTCCAACAGTCCTTTGAGTACTAGATCTGGGACGTCCCTGCATCTGCCTGCTGTGCATCATCAGAAGTGAGGTGCTCACCAGTGAGTGACGCAGAAGCTAATATGGTTCACCGAGGTGCGAGTATTTGCACTGGTGAAGAGTGCGCCTCATCCATCGGAAAATCTGAGAAATCATCCCTGGAGCTGATGCTGTCTGGGGTCTGCAGTACACTATTTGAGGGTAGGTTGGGTGGTCGACTGATTTACCTGCAAGGGAAGGTAAATGGTGTTGTGTTCCTGTTTGTTCCTAGTTTGAACAGTCACTGTAAGAGTTCGATCACGTGATGAACTAATTAAATCATCGACTGTTTGGGTGGGCTGGCAGTCAGTCTACACGAGCAGCATGTGTGACAATACCTTCCCAATAAAGCTCTTGTTTGTTTTGTACCTTCAAGGTCTGCAAATTTCTCTTTCAAAATACCACAAGAAAACTGGCGATGAGGTTGTCAGAATCTACAGTGCAAACAACTCAAAAAGAACGGCAGAAACCCGGTGAAATAATAAAGATTACCGACCCAAACTGCAGTCATCCAGAAATGTTTAAGACGATAAAAACATTGCTACACCAAAGCTGGCAATGGAGGGGTGCCGAATAATAAAAGCAACCATCGAAGTAACCAAAGTTTAAACAAAGATTTTGGAGAAACAGCATCAAAAAAGCCGCCACATACTCTGTTAGGAACAGTCTGGAACAGTGCAGTGCTCCCTCCCCCATGAAGAAAACACCGAGCACTGAAGCTCATACACTGAAAGATTCAAATGCTTTGTCCAGCCGAACAAAATTTCAGCAGACCATAGTAATCCTGACTCTCCTGTTCATGATGGGGGGAGAACTTTCAACCTCCTGTCAAGTCTGGTACAATCAGTAAAAACAGGCTCGAAAACATATGATGAGATTGTGGAGATATTGTAGGACCACTTCTCACCTAAACCTTTGGTCATTGCCAAAAAGTTCAGGTTCCACAAATGTAACCAGCAAGAAGGCAAATTTATCACATAGTTTGTAGCTACTGTAAATAATTAGCTAAATACTGTGAATTTGGAGATGTCTTGAATGACACCATTAGAGACAGACTTGTGTGTGGGTTAAGAAGCAAAACTATCCAGAAAAGTCTATTAATAGAAAGCAACTAAGACCTAAAGAAGGCTTTAGAAGTCATGATCTCTATGAAATTAGCAGCTAAGGAAGTGCAACAATTAAGCTTGAGCTCTAAAATCCTATAAATATCTGCTGAAGCCCAAGCGCTGACACAAGTTCGCAATTTCCATCCCTGTACAAAAAACTGGGTACACAGCAACTGATTGCCAGGGTAAAGATGCAAAATGCCAGAATTATGGTAAAAAGGGGCTGTGAGGATGCGAGACCAGACCCAAGCATTTGTCAGGATCCCGGGTGAGAACCGCAAACAATTTATTTTTTAAACCCCTGAGAAAAGGATACTTCACTCCAGGAGTGATGACTCTGACCACAACGTAACTTTTATGTTATGAATTAACCACATTAACATCAAAGAAATAGCTTTACAATGATTAGTTAAACAGCTCTTAAACACAAGGGAAAACTTAAACTTACTATCTAGACCTGCTACTAACACCGATTAAGCATGTCAATACAGTTCAAATGCCACTTATAAATAAAGTTATCAAATCAGGATTACTTACTAACCTGTGCAAACCTTTTGAACAATTTCCTTACCCAAACAGCTCACCCTAACAGCATTTTTCAAAACTGTAGTTCAAGTTAAATCTTTCTGACTTATCAGACTCAAATCCTATGGCAAACTTCAAAACTACAGACTGACCTGGTTCCTCCCATTAATTACATCACTTGTATCCCATTAAGATGTCACATGACCGGCTTAGCTAAGACTAAATACAACCTCTCATAAATTATCTACTCTCCAGGGAGTCTCCAGCAATCATGATACTATCCCATTCACCCTTTATTTGTAACCAAATGAGTGGTTGGGATCAATCATGATCTCACCTTTTATGACTCTGTACTTACAGCTTTATCAGACTCACTGTCTGTATGTATTTTAAATCAGTGCTTTTAATACCATTACTGCCACAAATATGAAATATAATACATCAATTTCTTAGTCATCACAGGGCACATCAAACGTACGTGTTCGAGAAAGAAACAATAGGTTCTAAGAATCAAATACATCAAATGAAAAATTGAATAGGGGAGAGTGTACCCAAGTGATAATAAAAGGATACAAAAAAATCCAGAGTCACAGTCAGGTGGCAAAGTGTGATTGAATGTATGGCCATTACAGATGCAACAAGCCATTACTGGGTTACTCCTTTACTGGACGTACAACCTGTGAAAATGGAGGTGGACACTATTGCAGCCATTTCGTTGGTACCAGAAACTGTTTTACAAGAGAAACTATGACATATTGCCTTAAACCCCTCAAAGATAACACTCAAAACTTATAGCGGGAAAGTAGCATTGTTGAGGGGCCGTATCAATAGGTAACCATGTAGCCCTAATGAGGAGACCTGGCTGGAGAGCATCAAGCTAAACTGGGCCAGGGTGAATCTCATGTTGCAGTCCGAAGCAGGCCCAACCAAAAGTCCAAAGAAACAGAAAGTAGCAGCTGCTGAACAAGCTCTAAAAGTAGCTGTGGTCAAGGTTCAGGCTAGCAGTGCATGGATCAACGTGAAAAAGGCTCGGAATACTGTAACAAACGTGGCTCAGGATCAAGAAACAAAGGGCAAAGATGCACACAACTGCTTTGACAAAAATGAAGGTCAAAAGTGTACTGAAAAATTCAGGTGAGCATGACCAGAATGCATTTACGTAAATTTGTAATGCTTTTGTAATTCTGAACCACAGAACAACAGGAAATTGAGGCACATCTCGACAAGCCAGCCCATAAAGAGTTCATTGGAAAGAGCCTGTGGAATTCATTACCACAGGAAGTAGTTGATGCTAAAACTTTGAATATATTCAAGAGGCGGCTGGATATAGCACTTGGGGAGAATGGGATCAAAGGCTATGGGAGAAAGCAGGATTAGGCTATTGAGTTGGATGATCAGCCATGATCGTGATGAATGGCGGAGCAGGCTTGAAGGGCCAAAAGGCCTCCTCCTGCTCCTATCTTCTATATATCTATGTGACATTCAGTTTAGCAAAAGAGCTGCTGACTTCCTTCATGCATCAATGGTCAACAAGAATAAAGAGAATGCTGATCGTAAACAACGGCAACAACAGGAGCAAAAGGAGTCAGCACAGAAACTCATGAAGAATAGGGCGGTACGGTGGCACAGTGGTTAGCGCTGCTGCCCCATGAAGCCAAGGACCTGGGTTCGATCCCAGCCCCGGGTCACTGTCCATGTGGAGTTTGCACATTCTCTCCATGTCTGTGTGGGTCTCACCCCTACAACCTAAATATATGGCTGGTAGGTGAATTGGCCACGCTAAATTGCCCTTAAAATGGAAAAAAAGAATTGGGTACTCTAAATTATTTATTTTAAAATGAAGAATGTTTTGATGGGAGTTGCTCCAGATGACCAAATGAAAAGAGTTGGAGCTGCTCAGAATGCAGTCTGCAACACCAATATTCCTTTCCTATTTTACTCTGTATAGCAGCGTCTGAAGTCAAATGAACATACCAACAACAGTTAGAATTACCATAACCTGGCTTTGCTTAACCCAATCTTAAAGGCTAAATTTGATATGTTCTTAAAGGGTGAGAACCCTTTTTGAAATCCTCAGGAGAAACAGCTTCAACTCAAGTTTCAACCCAATCAAACAGCTTGGGCAGCACGGTAGCACAGTGGTGAGCACGTTTGCTTCACAGCGCCAGGGTCCCACGTTCAATTCCCGGCTTGGGTCACTGTCTGTGTGGAGTCTGCACGTTCTCCCCGTGTCTGTGTGGGTTTCCTCCGGGTGCTCCGGTTTCCTCCCACAGTCAAAAGATGTGCAGGTTAGGTGGATTGGCCATGATGAATTGCCCTTAGTGTCCAAAAAGATTAGGTGGGGTTACTGGGTTATGGGGATAGGGTGGAGGTGTAGGGCTTAAATGGGTGCTGTTTCCAAGGGCCAGTGCAAACTCGATGGGTTGAATGGCCTCCTTCTGCTCTGTCAATTCTATGTTCTATGTTCAATCGTTTAGAAGTTGCGTTCCAGAAACAAGACCTAAAGCGGGAGGATGAATGCAGCGAGAATGAAATGCAGCACAATCTGGAGAAGGCGCCACAGAAGTTGTGCCATGAGATTCAGGGACAGGAAGCTCTGCTCTGCAGCCTGGAGGGGCAGCGGTTGATAACTTAAACAAAACAGATTGACAGCCTTGTCGTGTTGGGTGTTCTGGTGTACAAACGATCCAACACGGCTGGAGATGCTGTAACTCAATTTTATTTACTACTTAACTACAACAGCACATTGCTAACTTGGGTACGTGCATTACCAGCTAATCTGTGGACCCTGTCCTATCACTATCTGGGTGAGGCACTCAACACATGGTGAATGTCTGAGTGGCAGGCTCTGAGCTTGGTGCTCTGAGCTGGCTGCTGCTGGAATGAGCGGGAACTGTAGTGTCCCCTGTTTTTATAGTGCGTGTGCTCTCACTGGTGATTGGCTGTGATGTTGTGTGTGTGTTGGTTGGTCCTACTGCATGTCCATCAGTGTGTGTGTGATTGCACCATGATATGCTGATCTAAATATCATGACATCCCCCCTTTTCGCAAAGAATATGTGCCTACATGATAATAAATAAAGAAGTGTGGTGAGTGCATCTAATCATGTGTGTGCAGTATTTACAACAATATGTACATGTGGCTATACTATATACACAGGAAGGTGCCAGGTGCAGAAACTAACTATGTTACACCAAGAACGAAATCAATGTCATTAACAAACAATAACAAAATCTTAAGCAGTATGGCAAAAAGTCAAAAACAGTATGTCAGAAGAAGTCAGTGAATCCAATATGAAAAGGTTCATAAATTAAGTCTCTCAGGTGGGCGACGAATTCGGGTTGACCGTCAGGGTGGCACACCACTCGTCGTCCGGATCAATGCTGTGCACTGACAGCGGCTGGTGCATTCAACTTGGGGACAGCTTGTTCTTGTTGATGACAGCAACGCGGAAGGGCTCCCTGTCCTCAGTGTCATTGGTCTGTGTGACATCGGGATCGGACTCGGTGAACATGGGTTGAATTGCCCGAACGTTTCTGCAAGGCTGGTTAAACGGGTACGAGTTGGCAGGGTGAGCTGCTCGACAGCAGGCAGCGTAGTGGCCCAACCTACCACAGCGTAGGCATTGTCGCGCTTTGGCAGGATGTTGCTGCTTTAAATGGGCGGAGCCACAGTTGCCGCACGTCGTGGCGTCAGTGCGTTCGTTGCGCCACCGCGCATGTGCGGTGCGGTCTTGCGTATTACGTGCCTGCGCATCGCGTTCCTCTGCGTCAGCGTCCCCTCTTTTCGCGTGTACAAGCGCAGGAGTCCTCGGAAAGCGCGCAAAATGGCCGGCCTCCTCCAGGCCACGGCCCGGGAGGCACTCGATCGCCTGGACCCGCTCCGCCTCGTGGGGCCCGTGCCGCGCCGTTTCGGCCACCTGGATTTGTGAGTACCAGCTGGTGCCATTCTCAGGGAGGACGCATGTCTCGACGGCAGTCGCCAGGATGAGTTGCTTGACCCGAAGGAGCTGCTGGCGAAGGGTGTCCGACATGACTCCGAAAACTATCTGGTCGCGTATCATAGAGTCAGAGGTGGTCCCATAGCCGCAGGACTGCGCGAGGATGCGGAGGTGTATTAAGACTGGAAAGGTTTGTCCTTAGCTTGCAGGCGCTGCTGGAACAGGTACCTCTCGAAGCTCTCGTTTACTTCAACGCTGAAGTATTCGTCGAACTTCAGGAGCACCGTCTTTTATTTGGTTTTGTCCTTGCTGTCCATAAATGGAAGGGAGTTAAAGATGTGGATGGCATGTTGCCCCGCTGTGGAGAGAAGAAGGGCAATCTTCCTGGCGTCCGATGCATTCTCCCTAACTGTGGCCTCGAGGAAGAGCTGGAAGCGCTGTTTGAACAGTTTCCAATTGACCCGAGATTGCCAGCGATTCGTAGCGGCGGCGGCGGGTTGATGTTCTCCATGGTGCAGGACGGCGGATTGCTGATGCGTTGCAGGTAGGTCTCACAGGCGCTGGCTTGCGTCCACTTCTGGTATCATGTCGTGTTGGGTGTTCTGGTGTACATACGATCCAACACGGCTGGAGATGGTGTAACTCAATTTTATTTACTACTTAACTATAACAGCACACTGCTAACTTGGGTACGTGCATTACCAGCTAATCTGTCGACCCTGTCCTATTGCTATCTGGGTGTAGCACTCAGCGCATGGTGAATGTCTGAGTGGCAGGCTCTGAGCTTGGTGTTCTGAGCTGGCTGCTGCTGGAATGAGCGGGAACTGTGGTGTCCCCTGTTTTATAGTGCGTGTGCTCTCACTGGTGATTGGCTGCGATGTTGTGTGTGTGTTGGTTGGCCCTACTGCATGTCCATCAGTGTGTGTTTGATTGTATCATGATATGCTGATCTAAATATCATGACAAGCCTAAGGCAAGAACTAAAGAACTAGGACTGGATTCTCCTGTTGCCGACATCGAAATCGCGTTCGGCAACTGGCCGGAGAATCCGAGTTCCCGAGCAAATCGGGGTCGGCGCGATTTCATGATGCTCCGTCCCCTCCATGCCGCGCCGCAATCGACGGCCACAGGACATTGCCTGAGGCCCACACACCCCCATGCTCCACGCCCGACCGGCCGAGTTCCCGATGGCATGGATCTCCCTCATGGTCCCAACCGTTGGGAACTCAGCGTGGCGGTTGCGGACTCAGTCCAGCGCCACCACAGTCGGGGGTAGAACGATCCGCGGGCAGGGGGGGACTTTATTCGGGGCTGGGGGCACTGTGGGGGGTGGTCCGGGGAGCGCGAGCCGGCCAAAGGGGAGGGCAATATTTAGCGGGCCTGGTCCGCGAGCGGCCTCCTCCATGTAGCACTGCTGCAGGCTGCCCTCGTGCGCATGCATGGCCACGGACCCAGTAATTCTCCGGGGCATATCGACAGCTACAGCTGGGTGCTCTACGCTGCCTTGCTGCTAGCCCCCAGCAAATCGGGGAATCGGTGGCCGTTTTGCACCATTTTTTCCACATTCCCATGCTGGCCTGGGGACATAGCCCCAGAATCAGAGAACCAGAACCAGCCCCTAGTCTCTCAAGTGAAAGCTGTGAAAAAAAAGCTGAATCAGGTTTTGGAAGGTGAGAACAGGGCTAAACATCCTGGGTGGGATTCTCTGTCTCGCCAGACCCGTTTTCTGGCATGGCGTGCCCCTGCCGGCAGGGGGATCCTCTGTCCCGGCAGCTGGCCAATGGAATTTCCCATTGTGGCCACCCCCGCACTGTCGGGAAATCTGTGGGCATGAGTGCGCTGCCGACGAAGCGGAGGAACCCCCCCCCCGATGGAGAACCCCGCCATCTGTTTTTCAGAAAGGTCGGGAAGTATTGGCACGGTGGATGCCTACCGTCATCTTAGCACAAGTAGGACCGTTCACCTACACCATTCAAACATGGGATGATGTCGTGTGGAGAAGACATATTGATCAACTTTTAGTGACGAGAACTAGTTTGCCAGAGACAGTCAACTGAGAGTCCACAACAAATAGTGCCAAGTGAAGACCTAGACATTCCTGAGAACCTGACAATATCAGAAAGAACTGAGAAAGACACTACTCCAATTGAGGTCACTTCAACAGCAAGTCAACTTCCAAAAACAGCGTCAACTCAGGTTGAAGCAACAACGGATGACGTTCAAATGCAACCAAAAACATCAGTGGTTACAGTAAACATGAAAAAGCAGACACCTGGGGCGGGATTCTCCTTTCCGGGGACTAAGTCCCCATGCCGGCGGGAAAACCAGCGCGAACCACTCCGCCGTCAACAGCCTCCGAAAGTGCGGAATTCTAGGTGGACGCCGGAGGGGTTGGCGATGCTCCAACCAGTGCCGAAGGGATTGCACGAGTTTGCGCATGCGCCAAAGGGCCAGCGTGACCTCGCGCATGCGCGGATCTGCCAGCGTGTTTTGGCGCATGCGCGGGGGGTTCTCTTCTCTGCGCCAGCCATGGCGGAGCCCTACAGGGGCCGGCGCGGAAGGAAGGAGTGCCCCCACGGCACAGGCCTGCCTGCAGATTGGTGGGCCCCGATGGTGGGCAAGGCCACCGTGGGGGCCTCCCCCGGGGTCAGATCCCCCTGAATTATGGTTAGGGTTAGGGTTAACCCTATGGTTAACCCGAGGACTGCTCCAGCCGACTTACCAGCCAGGTCCCGCCGGTACGTGAGCTGAGTGATTCACGCCGGCGGGACTGACAAAAAAACGGACGGCTGCTCGGCCCATTGGGGCCTGGAGAATTGCCGGGGTGGGGGCGCTGCCGACGGCCCCCGTCCGGCGTGGCGTGAGCCCCGCCCACGCCTGAAACACGGCGCCAGAGAATACGTCAGCCGGTGTCGGGGGGGATTTGCGCCACCCCCAGGGGATTTTCCGTCCCGGCGGGGGGTTGGAGAATCCCACTGCTGAGGTTTATCAACAACCACACAGAAATCAACATCCTTTGAAACGTCAAATTTATTGACTGTTTTGTTTATTAATTGTTCATACCGTAAATTTTGATTGTTTTTATTAAATTTAGAGTACCAATTAATTTTTTCAAATTAAGTGGCAATTTTAGTGTGGCCAATCCACCTAACCTGCACATCTTTGGGTTGTGGGGGCGAAACCAACGCAAACACGGGGAGAATGTGCAAACATGGCAACACAGTAGCATAGTGGTTAGCACAGTTGCTTCACAGCTCCAGGGTTCCAGCTTTTGTCTGTGCGGAGTCTGCACGTTCTCCATGTATCTGTGTGGGTTTCCTCCGGTTGCTCCGGTTTCCTCCCACAGCCCAAAGACGTGCAGGTTAGGTGGATTGGCCATTCTAAATTGCCCTTAGTGTCCAAAAAGGTTGGGTGGGGTTACTGGGATAGGGTGGAGGTGTGGGCTTGGGTGAGGTGTTTTTTCCAGGGGCCGGTGCAGACCCGATGGGCCAAATGGCCTCATTCTGCACTGTAAATTCTATGAAACTCCACGCGGACAGTGACCCAGAGCCAGAATTGAACCTGGGACCTCGGCGCCATGAGACAGCAGTGCTAAGAACTGAGCCACCATGCTGCCCGTAAATTTTGATTCTTAACGTTATACTCTGTTTCGTTGCAGGAACTTTTGGTGTAAAAGGGGATGAAAGTGTGTTTGTTCCTAGTTGGAATAAGGTCACTCTAAGAGTAATGTATTGTTGATGTCATTGGCAGTTTGGACAAGCTAGCAGTCAGTCTGCAGAAGCAGCCTGTGTCACAACACCTTCCCAATAAAGCTCTTGTTTGATTTGTACCTTCGTGGTCTGCAAGCTTCTCTGTTAAAATGCCACAGATGGTATTAGTACATGGCAGTGGCATAACGATAGGAGAGACATAACTCATGTGAGACTGGCACAATGACTACATTTGTTGAGCATTCTCAAATTTGCCTCTTGCCCCCCGCCCCCACTCCCCCACCTTGCCCTCATGACAGGGACAGTCCTGTTCCTGACCGGCTAGCTCCAGGGCTCTCCCTTCGAAGGATGTGAAGATTTTCAGCTCGGGCATCACTCTGGCCGACTATGCCCACTCTCACCAATTGTGCTGCATTGAGACAAATGGGGAAAGAGTAAACAGGATGCATACCGATCTGATCGTAAGGATGACTGGCATGTGTGGTCAGTGAGTGGGAGCTGGGATGTGATGAGGAGAGGGATGACAGGTGCGATGGGACCCCATGAGGTGACAGTGAGTCAGCTCCCAGTGGAATTGTGAAGGGTTTGTGAGTGGGTGCATGGTGACAAATGAGAAGTGTGGCTTACACTGACTGCACGAAGAAGGCCATTCATCTTCTTCACACACTGTATTCCTGTCCCCCTGTGTAAAGAGTTAGTGCTCACTAGCACTGCCACCGCATCCTATGTGGGTTTGGTGACCTCGCAGATGGGCCGTCTGCCTGTTTGAGGGTAGAGAATGTCCTGTCTCTCCTCCACCCCATCCAGCATCTTCATAAAAGCTCCCTCCAAAAACCTGAAGACTGTCTTCCTGGCTGCCATCCGTCTGATTGGACTTGGAACAAGTGCTGGGGAGCGTTGGGGAGGCATCTAATTTATGCGCCACCTGGATTAATTAGCCCAAGTGATGTTGGAGCGAGTAATTCAGAGTCAGCTCACCACGGGTACAGAATGAAACTTGTGCAAAACATTTTTTTTTTAAGTGCTCTAAGAAACGGGAAATGTCAGCGGACTACTCTTCAGTTTTCTCACTGAAACCGACACCTAGCGAAAATAACAGAGACTTCCCCCCCCCCCGCATTGAGTTCACCCACTTGCACACTTCCTTCTCAGTCCTCACACTGTTTATTTTATAACTGCTCAATCTAATTGGTTGAAGGAATACTTTGTTGCCTGTCCTGTTCACTCAGATTAGATCTACTTTGCCAGAGAGTCAACCGAGTTCAAGCTGCGCCAAGTGAAGACCGAGACATTCAAGAGAACCTGACAATACCAGAAAGAACCCAAGAAGACAGTATTTGACAACAATCTTTGACAGAGTCATCCAGACTATAAAAAGTTAGCTCCCTCTCTCTCCACAGATGCTGTCAGACCGACTGAGGTTGTCCAGTATTTTCTGTTTTATCAAATTATGTACGCGTTGAATCATAGAATCATAGAATTTACAGTGCAGAAGGAGGCTATTCGGCCCATCAAGTCTGCACCGGCCCCTGGAAAGAGCACCCTACCTAAGCCCACACCTCCACCCTATCCCCATAACTCAGTAACCCCACCCAACACTAAGGGCAATTTTGGACACGAAGGGCAATTTAGCATGGCCAATCCACCTAACCTGCACATCTTTGGACTGTGGGAGGAAACCGGAGCACCCGGAGGAAATCCACGCACACACGTGGAGAACGTGCAGACTCCGCACAGACAGTAACCCAAGCCGGGAATCGAACCTGGGACCACTGTTGCTTCACAGCGCTAGGGACCCAAGTTTGATTCCCGACTTGGGTCGCTGTCTGTGCAGAGTCTGCATGTTCTCCCCGTGTCTGCGTGGGTTTCCTCCGGGTGCTCCGGTTTCCTCCCACAGTGCAATGATGTGTGGATTAGGTGGATTGGTCATGCTAAAACGCCCCACAGTGTCCAAACATTAGGTGCGTTGCTGGGTAATGGGGGTAGGGTGAAAGTGTGGGCTTAGGTAGGCTGCTTGCTCATGGGCCAGTGTAGACTTGATGGGTCAAATGGCCTCCTTCTGCACTGTAAATTCTATGATTCTATCAACAGTGAATGCGACTCTGGGCCAAGTATGTCAATTCTTAATTGAAATAGCAATGCATGCAAGGTGCTGTGTGGGGCCGGGAGGCGGAAATAAACAACCTGTCAGGATCCTGACCGTAACATGTAAAGATCAGGTGCAGTATATGTCAAGTTGTTATTCTGCAAAAACTGAAAAAATGTTCGATAACAATATTTTTAAATAAAGAACTAAAAGCCCGAGCAGTGAGAGGGGTTTAAAATTGTCCCCCTTGTTTTCACTGCAGCACCGTTAACAGCTCGCACTTCCAGAAATATTATCATGCAACAATTGTAAAATCCTAAATGTGTAAGAGAAAGTCTAACAAATGGCACATGTGATTATAACAAATTACGCCCCATTATCTTAATCCTGGTGGGTTCGTGTAACATACAAAATTGATACTAAATTGCTTAAACCAATTTAAAAGAAATTTGAATCATAATAATTGACAAGAGCAGATCTTGGTCTAATTATGACTTTCGTGATGTATGCCATTTTAAAATTCAGAAACTGAAATTTGATTGTTCATCCCAGAACAATTGGCTGAATTAAAATTTTAGCTCATAACCAGAAAGTGCAATTAGCTCCTTGTTAAATCTCTATGTGAATTTTGAATCTGGCATTAATTCAAAACTGAATTACAGTACTTCCTGTTGTTGTTACACTCCACTGTCAATCTTTTTCCACATGGTTCCTACATTTACATTTACAATTTGTCACGCTCCAGTTACAGATTTCACATTGGCAAAGCACTGACTGATCTTTGGGTCAAGGGATGGGTAAAATTCACTTCTATAACAGCATTAACATCTCACTTCTGGGCATTTGAAACAGTTGGAGCGGGCAAGCATGTTGGCAACCCACACTCAACAGATAAAGGCTCTGAGAGACTCCAGCAGGGGTAAGAAAAGGGCTATTCTTCAACTATCACGACAGAGAGAATGTTCAATGGTGCAGTGGTGAAGTTTCAACATGAGAGGGCTGCTTCTGGTCCTCTGGGACATGCTTAAGGTCACGCTGTAGCAGGGACCTGCATAGAAACGCTCTTTCTGGAGAACGGAAAGGAGCAGCCAGCGTCTGAAGCCAAGCCAGCCGTGGCTGGAAGAGGTCTGGGAGATTAGCAGCAGGAATGTGATACCACTCTCATTGACATAATATCAATTGAGGTGCAATGACCACATCAAGGCAGGGGAGTGCCTGTCACTGCACTGAACCTGAAATGAGAGCACGTGGTTCAGGTTTCTGCAGTGGACCAGGCAGACGGGAAATGTGACCAGCAGACTGCAATAACGTGCCGGCTCGCCAATTTTCAGCCAGGTGGTGCAAGGGCCGTCCACCGCTGTAACCAGGTGGACAACAAGGCAATGATATCGATATCACCTGGTTTCATTTGTAAGGGCCTGGCAGCACTTCATTCAGGCCAGCTTTGAACATGCTAAGTAATGCAACAGCATTCCAGAGGGGGCAGTCCGTCCAGAGTGGGTTTCTCCAACCTGAAGGCTGATCTGTGCTTAATCCAGTAACTCCAGAGGTAGAAATGAAATGAAATGAAAATCGCTTATTGTCACGAGTAGACTTCAATGAAGTTACTGTGAAAAGCCCCTAGTCGCCATATTCCGGCGCCTGTTCGGGGAGGCTGGTGCGGGAATTGAACCGTGCTGCTGGCCTGCCTTGGTCTGCTTTAAAAGCCAGTGATTTAGCCCATTCCAGGAACTCCAGAGGCAGATCAGTGTTTAATCCAGGAACTCCAGAGGCAGATCAGTGCTGAATCCAGGAACTCCAGAGGCAGATCAGTGCTGAATCCAGGAACTCCAGAGGCAGATCAGTGCTGAATCCAGGAACTCCAGAGGCAGATCAGTGCTGAATCCAGGAACTCCAGAGGCAGATAAGTGCTGAATCCAGGAACTCCAGAGGCAGATCAGTGCTGAATCCAGGAACTCCAGAGGCAGGTCACTGCTCATTCCAGCAATTCCAGAGGCAGCTCAGTGCTGAGTCCAGGAACTCCAGAGGCAGATCACTGCTCATTCCAGGAATTCCAGAGGCAGATCACTGCTGAATACAGGAACTCCAGAGGCAGATCACTGCTGAATCCAGGAACTCCAGAGGCAGATCAGTGCTGAATCCAGGAACTCCAGAGGCAGATCACTGCTCATTCCAGGAATTCCAGAGGCAGATCACTGTTTAATCCAGGAACTCCAGAGGCAGATCACTGCTTAATCCAGGAACTCCAGAGGCAGATCAGTGTTTAATCCAGGAACTCCAGAGGCAGATCACTGCTGAATCCAGGAACTCCAGAGGCAGATCAGTGCAGAATCCAGGAACTCCAGAGGCAGATCACTGCTCATTCCAGGAATTCCAGAGGCAGATCACTGTTTAATCCAGGAACTCCAGAGGCAGATCACTGCTTAATCCAGGAACTCCAGAGGCAGATCAGTGTTTAATCCAGGAACTCCAGAGGCAGATCACTGCTGAATCCAGGAACTCCAGAGGCAGATCAGTGCAGAATCCAGGAACTCCAGAGGCAGATCAGTGTTTAATTCAGGAACTCCAGAGGCAGATCACTGCTCATTCCAGGAACTCCAGAGGCAGATCAGTGCTGAATCCAGGAACTCCAGAGGCAGATCAGTGCAGAATCCAGGAACTCCAGAGGCAGATCAGTGTTTAATCCAGGAACTCCAGAGGCAGATCACTGCTCATTCCAGAAACTCCAGAGGCAGATCAGTGCAGAATCCAGGAACTCCAGAGGCAGATCACTGCTGAATCCAGGAACTCCAGAGGCAGATCACTGCAGAATCCAGGAACTCCAGAGGCAAATCACTGCTCATTCCAGGATCTCCAGAGGCAGATCACTGCTCATTCCAGGATGTACAAAAACTGAGCAATGTTCATTGCCAGAATTCCATAAGTTGAGCAGTATGAAATTGTGATTCAACCAGAGAGTCAAGGCAGAGGGAAGGTACCAGCTGGTCCACTGGTTTAAGGACATCACCCTCCAGGTTCTCCACCAGGCTGCAAAGCGAAGGTTTCTCTTCCCAAGCTAAGGCAAGAAGAGGCAGAGCTGACAGGGCAGTCAGTGGATGCCAGGGGTTGGTGCAGAGTTACATACCATTGCCTTGATCATGAGCTCAATGCGGCAGTGGCAAGGCAAGAGCAGGAATACATGCCTCGAATATCTACCACCTGCTTTGCCTTCTCAGCTTAGTAGGGAGATACAAGTGTGCTTTGGAGGGGAGGCAGGACAACTGCCTTCCACATCCGGGTATTCGTCTCAGGGCCTGCCTGGTGTGGACAGTAGCTCCTCGGGCCTTCTGCTGTGACTCCAGTATCTCCAGTAGCTGCAGCGATAGAGGCACAGGGAGTGAGGAGGGGGTGAGATGAGGGGTGATAAGGGGGAGGATATCCTCAGCATGCCAGAGTCTTCCTGCAGGCCTCAGGCAGTTAGATAATGTCTGCCAGCCCATGTGGTAGCTCAATATGTCGCCATTCCAGCTACATGAGGAGGGGGAGCACTTCATAGAAGCACTCAGAAGTGAAGAATAGTACCTCGATGTACAATAGGTTCACAGGTATGTAAACCTGATACATATATAGATCAGATAAGGATATTCCAATAAATGTGTTGCACAGATATTGATTGATGTTGATGTTGGAGTGGGGGAGGGGCATGCTTTCCTTCCATTAATCACTCGACCATTGTGGAGGAGAAAACGATGGCGATCAGAGAGTGCCAGAATACATGGACATTGGCGATGGAGAGATGGGGATCTCCCAGACATCTGGCGAAATAATTAGAAATCACACTGGTGCACAACAAACAACAATCACTCATGTCGAATTGATGTCCCCACTAACTGCAAGTGAATATTTGCACAATATTGGGCGGGATTCTCCGCAATCGGCGCGATGTCCGCCGACCGGCGCCAAAACGGCGCGAACCAGTCCGGCATCGCGCCGCCCCAAAGGTGCAGAATTCTCCACATCTTGAGGGGCCGAGCCCTCACCTTGAGGGGCTAGGCCCGCGCTGGACTGATTTCCACCCTGCTAGCTGGCGGGAAAAGCCCTTGGTGCCCCGCCAGCTGGCGCGGAAATGACTTTGCCGTGCGGCACATGCGCGGGAGCGTCAGCGGCCGCTCATGGCATCCCCGTGCATGCGCAGTGGAGGGGGTCTCTTCCACCTCCGCCATAGTGGACACCATGGCGAAGGCGGAAGGAAAAGAGTGCCCCCACATTCAGGGGCTTTCTAAGGGCCGATATATTGCTGTGCAGAGACTGGACCATGGGGCAGCAGCAATCTGGGGTGGGTGGGGGAGGGATGGCTGTTGGTGGTGGATGCTCAAGTGACAGCTTCAGGACCACAGGGCTTTCTATTTTCACTGATGGACTCTCCATGGGCAGGGAGTCACTGGAAAGGAAGGTTTCACTGGGAAGCTGCTAAGAGATCTCCTTGAAGACTCCCCACTCAGTGAAGGCACATCCCAGCACCAGGGAAATTCTGCCGTCCTGATAAAATTGTCTTCAACAGGTCATTGTTGTTTCCGCCTTTGCTAATATCCCATCGGGATGGGACCATGTTGGTCTTCCGTCCTGTCACGTTCCACCATCATTTTACCACACATCACTGCCTCTCAACCCATCTCCAAAAGTTAAATTGAAAGTTCAGCTCACCCTCACCCCCACAGCCTCACCCTACCCTCACTCCTACACCCTCACCTCACCACCGCTTTATCCTCACCCCACACCCCACAGCCTCACCCCACCCTCATCACTACACCCTCAACCAACCACTTAAGCTTCATCCCACCCTCACCCCCACACCACCCACACCATCACCCCCACCCTCACCCCCACATCACCATCACCTCACCCCCACAACACCATCACCCCACCCTCACACCCACACCACCCTCACCATCATTTCACCCCCACACCGCCATCACCCCACCCTCACCCCCACACCACCCTCACCATCACCTCACCTCCACACCGCCATCACCCCACCCTCACCCCCAAACCACCCTCACCATCACCTCACCTCCACATCACCCCACCCTCACCCTCACACCATCCTCACCATCACCTCATGCCCACACCGCCATCACCCCGCCCTCACCCCCACACCACCCTCACCCTCACACCGCCATCACTCCACCCTCACCCCCACACCACCCTCACCACCACCTCACCCCCACACCGCCATCACCCCACCCTCACCCCCACACCACCATCACCCCACCCTCACCCCCACACCGCCATCACCCCACCCTCACCCCCACACTGCCATCACCCCACCCTCACCCCCACACCACCATCACCCCACCCTCACCCCCACACCACCCTCACCACCACCTCACCCCCACACCGCCATCACCCCACCCTCACCCCCACACCACCATCACCCCACCCTCACCCCCACACCGCCCTCACCATCACCTCACCTCCACACCGCCATCACCCCACCCTCACCCCCACACCACCCTCACCACCACCTCACCCCCACACCACCCTCGCCCCACCCTCACCCCCACACCACCCTCACCATCACCTCATCCCCATACCGCCATCACCCCACCCTCACCTCCACCCTCACCCTACCCTCATCCCCACCATCTCCCCATGCACACCCTCCCACTCACTTCCACATTTACCAGCCCCTCACCCCACCCTCACTCTATCCACCTCCAGGCCCTAATCATGCGTCTTGTCTCACGCCTTGCAAGACCTGCTGGAGATGGGGTGGGTCCATCTGGCATGCCCCGCCCCCAGCCAGTGCCACAGTCGAAGCCCCCGAGAGCCAAGCACCGACTGCGAGAGCAGCTCGAACGGCAGCCCTCAGCCCGAGACGCAGGACACCCCGGAGCTCGAGTCTGAGGATGACACTGACTTCCTTTCACTGCTGCCTCCAAAACCCTCCACCATCCCAGAGACACTCATTCGGTTGGGCACTTTAGTGAAGAGGCTTCTGGGACACTATCTGGTGCACACAGCTGACCCGGTACATCAGGTGGAGGTAGGAACATCCGAGGGAGCGGACAGTTGGAGGGCAGGCCAACCTGATGGGTATCAGGATTCCTCCTCCTCGCGCAGCAGTAGCTCGTACAGCCGCATGGCATACCCAGGAAGGCGACCATTGCTGGTTGAATTCCAATATCCATTGTCTGCAGGGAGTGGAAGGCCAACATGTTAGCATGCTGCGTCCCCCTTGCCCAACCAGATCCAATGGGGTACATGGTACCCCTGGTTGGCACTACAAGCTCTGCCCCCGCATGTCCCCATCTCTGCACCCCTGGCCCTGTTGGTATCCGACACCATGGGGGCCTCTGGCCCTGGCGCCCGTCCCTGATGCCAGGGGTACCATCAACTGGTGCTGCTCTTGCCAGTGGTATGCTCTGCGGCCCCCATCCGGTGCCCCCTTAGGGGCTACAATGGTCATTTCCCTTTAGTGGGCTGCTTGATGTCCCGCCGGCAGGTGATGGCCGGGTCGGGGGGGCATGGCGGAGGGTGGGATGCGGGGGTGAGGCACCCGTACGGTCAGTGTCAGTTTGCAGAACCAGGGGCCAAGGTGGATGGTCAGTGGGGTGCGCAGCAAGATGGCTGCCTTGCAGGTTGTGCAATGGCAGTCCGTGACTGGACATCGTCCCAGTCCAGTGGGGAGTCACCCCGTCCACTCGGCCCTTTTCGCCACCCTCTCCACCCCAGCCAGTATGGCCAGTATCTGGTGCGGCAGCCCACGGTCGCGCCTCTCTCTGTCCTACCTCCTCTCTCTTCCTCATCAGCCACAATGTCAGTTTCACAATTTTTATGATGTCCGAAACTCAGCCCATCGGAAGTGGAGAATCGCAGCGACCCCGGAGAATACCGAGTCAGGCCTGCTAATGATAAACGGTGTTTACTGTGCGTGCATTCCAGAATGCATTGGTGCCGCTGTCGAGACGACGGAGAATTGCGAATTGGCCTCAAATCAGTGCCTGCTGCTATTTTGGCCAATTCTCCACCCACTCGCGTTTCGCAATTTTGCCATCAGCCAACGGAGAATCCCACCCATAATGCACTGTGTGTTGTGTCTGTCTTGCTGTGCTTTGCAAGCTAGTATATTATGGGATTGCAGGATCCATATTTTCTCATTAGTCCAACTGCAGCAGAAATAAAGGAAGGATAGTTGTAATTTTAATCACCTCCTGTGTCAACTTGTGCATTGATTAATCTCAAAAGATACCAGGAGCAAAAACCTAACATTGCCCATTGATAAGTTCTCGGTAACGTCCCGAATTTGGCCCAAACTGGTCAGTTAATTTGCACCAATTGGCTATCCGCCTCTCCCAGCTTGGCATCTCCTGGTAATCACTCACATCTGGCAACACCTTGCTGAAGCTGGAATATTTTGACTGGCAACACTGATGCACCAATTTCTAAACACCCTTCCATGTCATCAATGCCAATGTTGTGTGGCCGATAAGGTCCTGTCCAATGAGTTGGAATCAAAATTGAATGTGGGAATGCTTTATGTTTGCGAAGGGTGTTGAGTGGAGTGAATTCAGCTTTGGTGTGCCATGTGGCTTCACGGTTTCGGGTTGGCTGAAATGTGCACGTATGAACCTTATATTGGGCATCTTGGCAGCGAGGGAAGCTGCTACAGAGACCGTGGTCAGGTCAGGCTCCGCCTGTTGCTCCTCTTCCTTCTCCAAAAATCCAGAGGGGTCCTCACCTTCCTCACCTTCCACTTCCTACAGTTCCACTCCTCTTTGCAGTGTAATATCGTGCAAGGCACAGCAGACTGTTACCATTCTGGATGCTCTTGTTGGTGCATTCTGAAGGCCAAGTGCCACCAGATCGATCCATGAATCTGAATCACATCTTCAGATAACCAATGGCTGGTTCAGTGACCTCTCTTGTATTCATCTGGCTCTAGTTCTGCCTTTCTTATACATAGCATGAATGTAATGTGACCGGGACCTGGGATTCATGTCACATTACATTCATCCCCCACCATCTGGCCTGCGAAATCCTACCAACTGTCCTGGCTTGATGCAATTCACACCTCTTTAACCTGGGGTTACCCCATCTCTGGATCTGTAAAGATTTAATCACCTGCTAATGCTCGCATTCCAAGCATTGTTTGGCATCTTTGAATTTGTCTATATATGTGTTTCTGGAACATACCTCTTCATTCACCTGAGGAAGGAGCAGCGCTCCGAAAGCTAGTGACATCGAAACAAACCTGTTGGACTTTAACCTGGTGTTGTAAGAGTTCGTACTGTGCTCACCCCAGTCCAACGCCGGCATCTCCACATCATGATATTCAAACACACATATCATGATAGACACACCAACAGATAAATCAGCACACACAACACGACAACCAATCATAGACAAGGACAGAGACAGTATAAGAGAGGAAACACAACACCTGGTGGCAAGTAGAGCTGGAGACCAGGACAAGGACAGGACCTGTTACACTTCACACACAGGGAGTCACCACGTGCAGAGTATCCAGAGAGAACTGTAAATAGCAGTTCTCTCTGGATACTCTGCACGAGCAGTTAGTGCTCTTTGGGGGGGTTTAAACTAATGCAGCAGGGGCATGGGAACCTGGATTGTAGTTTTAGGGTACGGGAGAATGAGAGTATAGAGGTCAGGAGCACAGATTTGACGTCGCAGGAGGGGGCCAGTGTTCAGGTAAGTGGTTTGAAGTGTGTCTACTTCAATGCCAGGAGTATACGAAATAAGGTAGGGGAACTGGCAGCATGGTTGGTACCTGGGACTTCGATGTTGTGGCCATTTCGGAGACATGGATAGAGCAGGGACAGGAATGGATGTTGCAGGTTCCGGGGTTTAGGTGTTTTAGTAAGCTCAGAGAAGGAGGCAAAAGAGGGGGAGGTGTGGCGCTGCTAGTCAAGAGCAGTATTACGGTGGCGGAGAGGATGCTAAATGGGGACTCATCTTCCAATGTAGTATGGGCTGAGGTTAGAAACAGGAAAGGAGAGGTCACCCGGTTGGGAGTTTTCTATAGGCCTCCAAATAGTTCTAGGGATGTAGAGGAAAGGATGGCGAGGATGATCCTGGATAAGAGCGAAAGTAACAGGGTAGTTATTATGGGAGACTTTAACTTTCCAAATATTGACTGGAAAAGATATAGTTTGAGTACATTAGATGGGTCGTTTTTTGTACAGTGTGTGCAGGAGGGTTTCCTGACACAATATGTTGACAGGCCAATAAGAGGCGAGGCCACGTTGGATTTGGTTTTGGGTAATGAACCAGGCCAGGTGTTGGATTTGGAGGTAGGAGAGCACTTTGGGGACAGTGACCACAATTCGGTGACGTTTACGTTAGTGATGGAAAGGGATAAATATACACCGCAGGGCAAGAGTTATAGCTGGGGGAAGGGTAATTATGATGCCATTAGACGTGACTTGGGGGGGATAGGTTGGAGAAGTAGGCTGCAAGTGTTGGGCACATTGGATAAGTGGAGCTTGTTCAAGGATCAGCTACTGCGTGTTCTTGATAAGTACGTACCGATCAGGCAGGGAGGAAGGCGTAGAGCGAGGGAACCGTGGTTTACCAAAGAAGTGGAATCTCTTGTTAAGAGGAAGAAGGAGGCCTATGTGAAGATGAGGTGTGAAGTTTCAGTTGGGGCGATGGATAGTTACAAGGTAGCGAGGAAGGATCTAAAGAGAGAGCTAAGACGAGCAAGGAGGGGACATGAGAAGTATTTGGCAGGTAGGATCAAGGAAAATCCAAAAGCTTTCTATAGGTATGTCAGGAATAAGCGAATGACTAGGGAAAGAGTAGGACCAGTCAAGGACAGGGATGGGAAGTTGTGTGTGGAGCCTGAAGAGATAGGCGAGATACTAAATGAATATTTTTCGTCAGTATTCACTCAGGAAAAAGATAATGTTGTGGAGGAGAATGCTGAGACCCAGGCTATTAGAATAGATGGCATTGAGGTACGTAGGGAAGAGGTGTTGGCAATTCTGGACAGGCTGAAAATAGATAAGTCCCCGGGGCCTGATGGGATTTATCCTAGGATTCTCTGGGAGGCCAGGGAAGAGATTGCTGGACCTTTGGCTTTGATTTTTATGCCATCATTGGCTACAGGAATAGTGCCAGAGGACTGGAGGATAGCAAATGTGGTCCCTTTGTTCAAAAAGGGGAGTAGAGACAACCCCGGCAACTATAGACCGGTGAGCCTCACGTCTGTAGTGGGTAAAGTCTTGGAGGGGATTATAAGAGACAAGATTTATAATCATCTAGATAGTACTAATATGATCAGGGATAGTCAGCATGGCTTTGTGAAGGGTAGGTCATGCCTCACAAACCTTATCGAGTTCTTTGAGAAGGTGACTGAACAGGTAGACGAGGGTAGAGCAGTTGATGTGGTGTATATGGATTTCAGTAAAGCGTTTAATAAGGTTCCCCACGGTAGGCTATTGCAGAAAATACGGAGGCTGGGGATTGAGGGTGATTTAGAGATGTGGGTCAGAAATTGGCTAGCTGAAAGAAGACAGAGGGTGGTGGTTGATGGGAAATGTTCAGAATGGAGTTCAGTTACAAGTGGCGTACCACAAGGATCTGTTCTGGGGCCGTTGCTGTTTGTCATTTTTATCAATGACCTAGAGGAAGGCGCAGAAGGGTGGATGAGTAAATTTGCAGACGACACGAAAGTCGGTGGTGTTGTCGACAGTGTGGAAGGATGTAGTAGGTTACAGAGGGACATAGATAAGCTGCAGAGCTGGGCTGAGAGGTGGCAAATGGAGTTTAATGTAGAGAAGTGTGAGGTGATTCACTTTGGAAGGAATAACAGGAATACGGAATATTTGGCGAATGGTAAAGTTCTTCGAAGTGTGGATGAGCAGAGGGATCTAGGTGTCCATGTACATAGATCCCTGAAAGTTGCCACCCAGGTTGATAGGGTTGTGAAGAAGGCCTATGGAGTGTTGGCCTTTATTGGTAGAGGGATTGAATTCCGGAGTCAGGAGGTTATGTTGCAGCTGTACAAAACTCTGGTACGGGCGCATTTGGAGTATTGCGTACAGTTCTGGTCACCGCATTATAGGAAGGACGTGGAGGCTTTGGAGCGGGTGCAGAGGAGATTTACCAGGATGTTGCCTGGTATGGAGGGAAAATCTTATGAGGAAAGGCTGATGGATTTGAGGTTGTTTTCGTTAGAGAGAAGAAGGTTAAGAGGAGACTTAATAGAGGCATACAAAATGATCAGGGGGTTAGATAGGGTGGACAGTGAGAGCCTTCTCCCGCGGATGGAAATGGCTGGCACGAGGGGACATAGCTTTAAACTGAGGGGTAATAGATATAGGACAGAGGTCAGAGGTAGGTTCTTTACGCAAAGAGTGGTGAGGCCGTGGAATGCCCTACCTGCAACAGTAGTGAACTCGCCAACATTGAGGGCATTTAAAAGTTTATTGGATAAGCATATGGATGATAATGGCATACTGTAGGTTAGATGGCTTTTGTTTCGGTGCAACATCATGGGCCGAAGGGCCTGTACTGCGCTGTATCGTTCTATGTTCTGTGTAGCAGTTGAAATAAAATAGCGTTGTACCAAATACAACTTGGTTCATCTGTGCATCAGAGCACCCAACACCACATGGTACAGGAGTGGATCAGCGTATAGAGACACCCAGCAATACCCAGGCAAGATGTATTGGCTCCCGGTTCCGCAGCCGTTCCAGTGCCACGGCGATCTCCGCGAAAACTGGTGGCGATTCCGGCAAGCGTTTGAATTCTTCCTGGTGGCAGCCGAACTCAAAGACCTGGATGATGATGAAAAAATTGAATTTCTCCTCACCATCGCCGGTGCAAGAGCAAAAGAAATCTTTACAAAATTCAAGTTCTTCAGGAGGCAACAAAGGTACGATTACCAGGCAGTCCTGAACAAATTCGCCAAATACAGTGAGGAAAACACACTCCAATCGGCAAGGAAAGGTAAGAAAAGCGGCAGTACTCACCTCGTGGCCGGGATCCCGGGGGGCCGAATTCCCAGAGGCCGAAGTCCCGGACCTGAGAGAGATTTGGGTCGAGGTCGGCGGCCATCTTGTTAAAGGTATCATGCTAGCACAGTTGCGCGAGAAGTGGGCAGAACCGGAAATTTTGTTTGCGCATGCGCGAGACGCTGCGCATGCGCAGTCAAGAAAACGGCCAGCGGTAAAGGAACAGCGATCTGCGCATGCGCAGTCGCTTCCTACGTGCTACATACCGAGCCCACATAGAGCGACCTGCAGCCACACAGAGCATGGTCCACGTCCCGCTCAGCGTTCCCGACTCTATGAAAGACGACATGCAAGACTCCAGAGCGCAGTTCTTGCATGAACAAAATGACTCCAGAGTCACAAGCCTCCACAACGAGCTCGTGGACAGACTCCACGATAGAAGGAACGCAAGACACCAGAGCGCAGTCCTTGCACGAACAAGAAGTGTATCCAGAGTCACAAGCCTCCACAGCAAGCTCGTGGACAGACTCCACAATTGCAGAAACGCAAGACTCCAGTGTCAGGATGTCAGAGGCCCCAGACCGCACCAATTTAAAGGGGAAACGTCCCAAATCCAATTTAAAAGGGAAACATCCCAAATCAAAAAAACAAAAATCTGTTAGAGCTGTAAAACAACCTTCCTTCACCTGGAATGACAGCACATTGCCGCAAATTGACCCAGGAGATGAATTTGACCTCCGAAGAACCCTGCAACAAGCAGTTACCTACGCACAAGCCGATGATTCCGACCTCGAATACTTCGATACCGATCTTTACATTTTTTCTGGACCTCGCGAGCCCAATGACAGCTCCATGGTCCTATACGACTATGACTCGGACGAACCTTTCGTGTTGAACATTGGCGACCCCCACATTGAATCCGACGCAGATGCGGATTCATTTTTCGGATTTGAAGATCTTCAGCCCAGCAGATATGACGTCCCAACTCATCAGTGCAGGATGATGCTGCAGCCTGAAATTAGGAGACAGGGAGCGGTGCAAGCCCACAGAGAGCGACCTGCTGCCACACAGAGCATGGTCCACGTCCCGCTCAGCGTTCCCGACTCTATGAAAGAAGACATGCAAGACTCCAGAGCGCAGTCCTTGCATGAACAAAAGTGACTCCAGAGTCACAAGCCTCCACAGCGAGCTCATGGACAGACTCCACGATAGAAGCAACGCAAGACTCCAGAGCGCAGTCCTTGCACGAACAAGAAGTGTATCCAGAGTCACAAGCCTCCACAGCAAGCTCGTGGACAGCCTCCACGATAGAAGCAACGCAAGACTCAAATGTGCAGTCCTTGCAGGAACAAGACCATGAGGGTCTAGCAACCTCCCCTGACCAACCAGCGGCAGACGATGCAAGTCTGCCATGCTCACGTGAACAACAAGAAGGCTATAACAGCCTACCATGCTCCACTGCACAGCAGCATGACCATGACGGTCTCTCATGCTACAATGAAGGGCACAGCGCTGATGACTGTTCAAGCCCAACTGAAGACAAGCCAAAGGAATCGCCTCTTCCAAGCCCGAAGAACAAAGGATTATGCACTGACCTTCAGGAACATTCTAGCCGAAGAGATATTAATAATGCTGCACGGTCACAGAAGGATGCTGAGGATTTGCTAAAGAAATTACTTGTATGTTTAACTTGCAAGGAGCAGACTGAGAATTGCCAGTGTTTTAGTACGGATCAAAAAAATGGACAAGACATTGATCCTCAGTTAATGGCAATAACACTACCTGAATCATATCTACAGCAGGGACAAATGTCTCCCTTCAACACAACACTGCAAAGTCCCAACTTCGGAGACCAGCAGTTAGTCAGTAATGACTCTTCAAACCTTAAGGGGAACATTAATTGCATTGAACCTATACACACTCCACTGATAAATGAGCAGAACATTGGAGCAAGAATTCTGAGGACACCGACATCGAGTAGCCAGATAAAGAACTTAAAACCCGCAGCAGTTTCAAGTGAACCAATTGTGCTTTCCACTGATGGTGAAGATGCAGATAAGGTCGACCCGATTATCCATTGTACCACACTAACCCCAGAGATTAAGCAGTTATGTCTGGGGAGAATAATGTGGGCAATTGAGAACAGTCAAAGAGAGACTGTGACTATGCCAGTCCAAGCAAAATCAGACCCAGAGACTATGAAGGCATGTACATTAGACAAAGATACATATGAGGTAACTGAGAAGAAAATTGAAACGGAATGTTCTTTGGAAAAAAGTACAATGTCGAAAGAAACATTGGATCCAACATTCGAGGCCATACATATGGGAGAACTTGAGGGTAATAAACAAGGTTCTGCAATGTCTGGGGGAAGATTTAAAAGCCCAAATGAAGGACAACGGCAAGACAATGACAGTCCACCGACATGGTTTGCACCACCAGATGAAAACTCTGACAATTTACCCAACCCTAGTGAACAGCAAGCTGCCAATGAGGATCTACCCACGGTATGTGAGATGAGTGACGACAGCATCCCACCTCCCATGCAAAAGGTGCAAAGTGACAGACCTCGCTTAGTGCGCACAGAGGCACGCGACGATCACGGTGGGACCACTGACAACTACGGTGACACCGCACCACTTCCACCTTCAATGGCTCGAATCTCTCCACTAGTCAATGGACTCCTGCATGTTCCGACTCCAGAAGTGCAGCTTCAAGAAATCTCAGCTGCCTCCAGTGAACCTGCTAAGACTCCGGATGGGGAGCATCAACAGAAAACAGACCAGACTCCAAATGGGGAGCAGCCAAACGCCGACTCTGATTCACGTACGCCAAACTTTGCTCCAGACGGGCAGTGTCGCGGCCTCAGTGATGGCACGCTCAGGGTGACAGCAGATGCCACAACGACAGGGAATGGATCACGTGACAATCACACTGGGTCAGCAATAACAACCAGCACCGACAGTCCACGGCGGATAGACCAATCTACACCACAGCTATGTCCACACATTTGGTCCACACCGACAGTGCGGCCAATGACAGCTCATGCTGGACAGACCCAGTATTCAAGCCTGCAGCAGCCAGCAGTCTATGCAGCATATTCTCAAACAGGCCAACACTGCGGATTGCCCACTAATGAAGTCAAGACCGAAGGAGGACTACCACCAGTGCAATCTGCACTACAGACTGAATGCCTTAGTTACTGCCCAGGATTTGCTGCACCACAGCCTGGCCACATAGCGTTTTCCTATCTGATGCAAGGTTCTAGTTTCACACCATCACCAGACATTGATGCAAGCAGCAATTCTCTTTCCAAGGCGACATGCTTCGACGCTTCTCAGCAGAATCACCCTTCCAGCACAGCATGTGGCCAGAACCAGCAGGCACAGTCTCAGCTGACTTCAACATCTGGCACATTCATCGCCTTGCATGATATTGTTGATGGTACCTCTTCAATGTCAATGACCCATCAGCTACAAGATGCCATCCAACGGCACCACCACAAACATAAAAAGAAAAAAGACTCCACCTCGTTCCTGGTATGCATGGCGGATGGATTGGTGCGTAGGCGCAATCGGTGAGCCTGGTTCCCAAGGATTACTTTGTGGAGCTGCCACGGATCATGCCCCTTCCATTGCCAGCCGTGGCCAGGCTCGCACCTCAGCCGGTGGTTCTCGACCCACCCGTGAGGCGGCCAACCCAAATTTGTCGCACACATACTAGTTTGGACTTATGAGACTGTTCACTCGTTAAAGTCTAGAAACTATTATATTGTCACATGTTTTCTCATTCCAGATCTCATATGACTGGACCACACTTCAAAGTTTTTTCTTCTTGTTTTGTTATGGTACAACCTCGTTAGCATGACGCACCCGACATCGCCCCATGTATATAGTTACGTCACATGCACATGCTGTAAATATCACGCACACACACACACACTTTTAGATGCACTCACGACACATTCGTATTTATAACCATGTAGGCACATCATTTTGTAAAAAAGGGGGATGTCATGATATTCAAACACACATATCATGATAGACACACCAACAGACAAATCAGCACACACAACACGACAACCAATCATAGACAAGGACAGAGACAGTATAAGAGAGGAAACACAACACCTGGTGGCCAGTAGAGCTGGAGACCAGGACAAGGACAGGACCTGTTACATTTCACACACAGGGAGTCACCACGTGCAGAGTATCCAGAGAGAACTGTAAATAGCAGTTGAAATAAAATAGCGTTGTACCAAATACAACTGTGTTGGTTCATCTGGGCATCAGAGCACCCAACACCACAGGCAGGATGTTTGCTCTCCCTCATCTAGAAATTGGTCATACCAAACTAGGTGTAGGAAATACTCCTGGCCAAAACTCTGATCACAGGACAGGTGCACGCCCAGTTTCTCTGACCACTGACATCATCACCGTGTGCCTGTAGAATCCCCACCGACCTCACTGTCCCACTTGCTGGTTATCTCACAACGGCCTAACACCCGTCACATTTCTACCGTCTTTCAGTTCTGAAGAAGTCATGTTTTGCCCAAAATGTTAACCCTGTTTTTCTCTGCAAAGGTGGTTCTAGTCCTGTTGAGTATTTCCAGCTCTTTCTGTTTCATATGAAAACACAAAATGTTTGCCAGTTGCAGTTGTAGTTTGACTTTAAATGATTGATCCATTTATTCATTATTATAACTTATGTTAAGATCACAAAAGAGGCTCTGCAAAGCCTGAAAAGAAGATTTTCTGTGAGGGTGAACCACATGGTAGCCTGCTCCATTTTCTCATGTTACTTTAAACGCAGACATCAATTGTAACAATCAAAGAATCAGGGGCGACATTCTCCGACCCCCCGCCGGGTCGGAGAATCGTCGGGGGCTGGCGTGAATCCCGCCCCGGCCGGTTGCCGAAGTCTCCGTCACCGGATATTCGGCAGGGGCGGGAATCGCGCCGCGCCGGTTGGCGGGCCCCCCCGCTCGATTCTCCGGCCCGGAGGGGCCGAAGTCGCGCCGATAAATTGCCTGTCCCGCCGCCATAAATTAAATCACCTACCTTACCGGCGGGACAAGGCGGCGTGGGCTGGCTCCGGGGTCCTGGAGGGGGCGCGGGGAGATCTGGCCCCGGGGGGTGCCCCCACGGTGGCCTGGCCCGCGATCGGGGCCCACCGATCCGTGGGCGGGCCTGTGCCGTGGGGGCACTCTTTCCCTTCTGCCTCCGCCACGGCCTCCACCATGGCGGAGGCGGAAGAGACTCCCTCCACTGTGCATGTGTGGGAAACTGTCAGCGGCCGCTGACGCTCCCGCGCATGCGCCGCCCGGAGATGTCATTTCCGCGCCAGCTGGCGGGGCACCGGCGTCGGCCTAGCCCCTCAATGTTGGGGCTCGGCCCCCAAAGATGCGGAGCATTCCGCACCTTTGGGGCAGCGCGATGCCCGTCTGATTGGCGCCGTTTTGGGCGCCAGTCGGCGGACATCGTGCCGTTTCCGGAGAATTTTGCCCCAGATGTGGGATTCTGCGACCCCACGACGGGTCGGAGAATTGCTGGGGGGCGGCGTGAATCCCGCCCCCGCCGGTCACCGAATTCTCCGGCGCCGGAGATTCGGCGGGGACAGAATCGCGCCGCGCCGGTCGGCGGGTCCCCCCCCCCCGGCGATTCTCCGGCCCGCGATGGGCCGAAGTCCCGCTGCTGGAATGCCTGTCCCGCCGGCAAGGATCAAAACACCTCTCTTCCCGGCGTGACTCGGCAGCGCGGGCGAGCTCCGGGGTCCTGGGGGTGGGGGGCGCGAGCCGATCTGGCCCCGGGAGATGCCCCCAGGGTGGCCTGGTCCGCGATCAGGCCCACCGATCCGCGGTGGGCCTGTGCCGTGGGGGCACTCTTTTCCCTCCGCCTCGGCCACAGTCTTCACCATGGCCGATGCGGAAGCGACAACCCCTGCGCATGGGCGGGGATGGCGTCAGCAGCCGCTGACGCTCCCGCGCATGCGCGGACTTTCGCTGTCCGACAAAGTCTTTTCGGCCCCGGCTGGCATGGCGCTAAAGGCCTTTCCCGCCGGCTGGCGGCGCGCCAACCACTCCGGCGCGGGGCTAGCCCCTCAAGGTGGGGGCTTGGCCCCGAATGGTGCGGAGAAATCTGCACCTTTGGGGCGGCCCGATGCCGGAGTGGTTCCTGACACTCCATCCCGCCTGGACCCCCCGCCCTGCCGGGTAGGGGAGAATCACGACCCTGATCTCTCCATTCCATGCAAACCAAAACTGAACGATAGATTGAAAGACAAATGAAAGAAATTTTCGAACGCATTAAGAGAAGATGTTCATCTTAACCTCTCCAAATGATTTGGTTGCCATTGTTATATTATAATAACATAAAATGCTGGATAAACTCCACAGGTCTGGCAGCATCTGTGGGGAGAGAAAGTTTAAAGTCTAAATTACCCTTGGGTCATTTGTTTTACCCTCTCCACAGATGGTGCCAGATCTGCTGAGTTTGTACAGCAATTTCTGTTTTATTTCAAATTTCCAGCACCTGCAGTATTTTATTTGCCGTGGTTATATAGTTCACTTCATCAGATAATAATGACCAAACAACTTGCACCAGACCCTCAAGAAACAGAAGAGTGACCTTCCCATTTCATTCACCCCTTCAATCTTGCTAAAGTATTCCAACTGATCAGAATTGAAAACTGTTTTAACTCATCCGGTTGTGATCCCACATACAGCCCAAGGCATGGTCATGTGCAATCACATTCTCCACATCGCATAATATGCAACATTTGTCACTGCCAATCTGCCACTCATCTGAATTACAAAATAATATTCTCTTATTTATTCATTATTACCTCTGATCACATTATTCACCTCCAATGCATTTGACAATAACTGTCGATCACAGGAAATTCCTATGGACTCTGACTTACTATCTTGCTGTTGATTTCCTATCTTCAGGGAACAGAGAAGGGAAACAATTACTGTACCACATAATCCATTCAAATGTCCATAAAAAGGTCTGTATAGCTTTATAGTGTCTCCAGTGGTGTATGAAACATATTCTATGCAAATTAGATGAACAAAGTGTGGTCATCTTTAATCTTGAGCATTCTGTATTATCCATAATGTATGTGTTTCCATTAAAGACAGCGAAAGATTGTCAGGCAAGTCCTAACATGCTTGAATAATAATAAGAAAGCAGTAACTGATATGAGCATTGAAGTAATGCAAAATGTTCTGAAAACATTATCTCTTGTGGGTAATATGTATAATTCACCCTGGGAAAGTGGATGTCAGTAAAAAGCTCAGAATTTATTATCCATTCCTGGTCTCTTATTGAGAAAGTGGCGGTGGGCCATTTTTTAAACCATTATCCTCCATTTGATGAAGGTCCTCCCACAATGCTGGCAGGTAAGGAGTTCCAGGAAATTGAGCCAGTGATGGTGAAGGAAGAGGAATACATTTCCATGTTGCGATGGTTTAACTTCGAGGGGGGCTTGGAGGTGATGATGTTCCATGCATCACGTGACCTTCGCGTTCCAGCCAGTAGAGATATTGGGAGGTTGAGTTGAAGAAGGCTTGATAATTATATCATCCACATTCTTGTTATAATGTGACAGTGCTGTATAGAGTTGAGGTTAAGGCAATGGGCCAATCAATTAGGCTCCTTTGTCCTGAATGAGGTTAAGTTTCCGAAGTATTGTTTCAGCTGCACCCAACCAGGCAAGTGAAGATCATTCCATTGCACTTGTTACAATCCCAGTTGATGTTATAACTGAACAAGAAGATCGCAGAAGGGACCCTGGTTCAAAAGACCGAACCTTTTTATTTTATTAAAGCATGAAGGAACATAGTCACAGGACCACTAATTGGTTTTAACAACAAGAAAAAGCATTTATTAAACATGAAGAAATTGGTTGTGATACAATACTATTTTACTCCCTCCTTAGCTTAACAGTTACATACAGGTTTTAAGATTAACACAGGTTGCAAACTGCTCACAATTTGCTTTAACTCTTGGTTACCAAACTGTATTTAAATAGCATCAAGCATTTGTTTGACATTTGAGGCTCTAATCCCACTTTAAATCTGGTTATTGCAATTGTCTGTTTAACTCAGAACACTTCGTTTAGTCTTCTTAGCCTCTGTTCATTTAACTCCAGACTTCTTGGGCGCGATTCTCTGCTCCCGCGACTAAGTGCCCACGCCGTCGTGAACGCCGTCGAGTTTCACGATGGCGCAGAACGGCCCCGACTGCGATTGATTGAGGGCCCGAAAATGGGCTAGGAGCGGGGCCGCGAGGAACTCGGGGGGCATGGCGCGAAAGCAGCGTCGTAAACGCACGGCGCCGAATGATGCGGCGCTGCGCCATAAATGGCGCGATCCGCGCACAGAACGACCCAGGAGGAGGAGAAGGAGGAGAGATGGCTGAGCCCCGACGAGCTGCACCGAGGTTCCGGGACACGGACCTGGACACCCTCCTCGATGAGGTTGAAAACCGAAATGCCACCCTCTGCCCAAGACGTGGGCATCGCAGCCGTCCAGCACGGTGAGGCGCGGTTGGCGTGAAGTTGGCACCGCTGTGAGCTCCCCCCACCCCACCCCCAGTTGTCCTCGACCCACATTAGCAAACGGAACCCCCCTGCAGAGATGCCATGCGTGGCTCCAACTGTCTCCCCACCCAGCATTAATAAAGCTTATATCTGCACGCCCTGATGATAACCGCCTAATTGTGATATCCAACGCTCCCCCCCCCCCGCCCCAGGACAAGACAGCTGCCAACCAACGTGAGCGTATGAGAACTGGAGGGGGTTCTCCTGTGCTGCACCCCCTAACCGTTCACGAGCAGATGGTCCTCGACCTCGCTGGGGGATCTGCCACCCGCGAGGTCGCGCCTTGCCAGCTCGGAGGCGCAGAATCAAGTGAGACAACCCTGCATGTCCTCCCCACCCCGAACCCGTCATCGCCCCCCTCACACTCTGGCCACTGCTCCCCCGATCCCCTCCCCCCTCACACTCTGGCCACTGCACCCTCTATACCCTCCCCCCTCACACTCATGCCACTGAACTCCCGATCCCCTCCCCCCCTCAAACACTGCCCTCACCACCACCATACACCCGGCCCAGCGTGTCTAACAAACCCCATATCGTTGTGTTCCCCAGGGCCAGCCGGTGAACATCCAGGGTCGTCTCGGCCAAGACACATCCGACCATCTCCAACCTCAAGCGCACCCAAGGGCGCACGGCAGAGGGTGACAGTCGGTCAGACAGGAGGGCCATCCTCTCAGTCTGGGACGCTGGACGGGGACGCACATACGACGGACAGAGACAATACTGAGGGGCACAGGATAGCCAGTGATGATGACGCACAGAGAACGGCCACACAGTCCATGGAGTCACCTGGAGGACAACATGACATGGCCCGCATGCACCTTGCGCCGGGCCATGAGGGAGACCAGTACACACCAGACTTCCTAACGGACGATGACCTCGAAATAGCGGCACTGCTGTCTCCCACACCATCCACCATCACAGAGACACTCACCTCGGTTGGGCAGATAAGTGATGAGGCTCCCGGGTCATGGTCTGGTGTGCACCCCACAGCCGAGCCGGTACAGCAGGTGGAGTTTGGAGCAGCCGAGGGGCTGGGCGGTTGGAGGGCAGCCCAGGCCCAGCAAACAGCTGCCGCCCAGATGGTTCCCAGGTTCCTGGATGTACTTGACCCATCCGGACAACCGATGTATGTGGACACCGAGGGACTGAATAACGGGATGAGGGCCATCTTCCAGGACCTGCACGCGCAGCTGGAGGAGTTCATTCGCGTCCAGGAGCAGGGAGTGCTGCCGCTCATCGCAGCCACCCAGGCCGACACAACACGGGTGGCGTCCGCAATGGAGGCAATGGGTGAAAGGGTTTCGGCCATTGGTCAGGTTCTGCAAAGCGTTGGGCTTCACGTGCACGCATCATCCTCTCACAGGTAGTCATGCGCCAGAGCCAACACGACATTTCCGCCGCTCTCCGGGCCCTGGCCGAGTCTCACCATGCCATGGCCCGGTCCCAGCAGGTGATGGCACAGTCCCAGCAGTCAGTCGTGGAGCGCATAGACCGCCTGGCGCACGTGATTGATGGCGTAGCGCACTCACAGGTTGAGATAGCACAGTCCCTGGCAGGAATGTCGCACTCCCTGGGCTCTGTCTCTGCGAACATTCGGGCCGTGGTCGATACCGCTGCAGGCCTCCAGGACTGGCAGCGCCAGGTGTCGGTGGTGCGACGGGGCATGTCTCCGATCGCACCTCCGTCCCACAGTGAGGCCCGGGGTCCAAGCAAGGGACGTCCCGGTACACTCGGCCTCCCCCCATTCCGTCCCTGGCACATCTGGTGGGCAGCGGGCAGGACAGGGTGGCACCACGCCATCCAGCACGCCCACCGAGCAGCCTGGCCCATCAAAGCCGGGCCGCCACAGGAAACGTGTGCCGACGGGGAGCCATGTCGCAGGGCGTGATTCTCAGCAGTCCGCAATTACACGTGTCATAATATATAATTACAATGATTTAAACAAAACAAAGACAATAGGTATGATTTAATGGCCGCAGTGCTCCCGGTGGGAATCCAAGTGAACTGGTTATATTGTGGGTGTGGCCAAAACCAGGATCCACACCAGGCGCCTATTGGTTTCCGATCTAACCAGCCTGCTCCCATTGGCAAGATCCGTATCCCGCCTAGATGTGGCGAGAAACCAATAATTAGCAATTAAAGCCACTCTCCATATCGTTAACGAGGTGGACTCCCTACCTAACGACCTCCCATGATCTAACTGACTCCCCAATGAGTGGTCACGGAGGCGTCCTTTAGCATATAGATTAAAAATGTGAAGCTAGCGCAATGGCTGCTCTGGGGATCAGAGGAGGTGAGAAGCCATCTTTGAAACAAGGGAATCAGCCCGGGGACACTGGCGCTGCTGCCCACTGCTTCCGAGCATGTGGGGGAGCCCCCAGGGTGGTTTCCAGTCGGGGGTAAAGACCACCACCAGTGGAGGGTAGCCCCTTGCAGGGGGGGGGGGGGGTGAGGTGCTCAGCACTATGGGTCCAGCGTGCCACCCCCCTGGATACCCTGGATACCCATACCAGGAGCAACTTCAGCTGTTGCCTGGCCTTCCTACAGAGCCCTGTCCATGGTAATATGATGCAGGTCACCTTAGCTCCCTCTGACCCTGGTGGCCTCTGGCTGCACAGCTGAAGGTTATCCCTAATAAGGAATAGGTATTGCGAGGTACATGAGCACTTCACAGCTCCCAAGAGAATTCCCATGGGTTGATGTGCCATGGGTTGACGTCACGGGTGGGTGTTACTGCCTGGCAACCCGATCAGACTGTGAGGCCTGGACACTTTGCCTGAATATTGGAGGCATCAACACTACAGTGGCAGCAGCCAACAATGAAACAAACAACAGCTGGGTGTCGGCACTGGGGATATTCCCGCGATCAGAGGGTGTGGATCGGGGATGGAATCTGTGCCTGGCCCAAGTAATGTTCTTGGCTGAGATCTGGGTCCTGGGTCTGGGGTCTGGTGTCTAGAGGCCCTTCTGTGGCCAGGGGTGCATGTACATGGCGGATCCCCCCAACACAACCAGCTCTCTCGCTAGCGAGGAGCTGCTGGACACTATCCAGGTGAATCAGATGGTGGGACAGCCCATGGGGCATCGTTACCGGTCCTAATTGGTGCTAGATACTGGTTGCGGTCTCGCCGGGTTGGCCGTCGGGAAGCACCCGGCAATTCTCACTCACTAGCGCACTTAATGCTTCTCCCGTTTGATCGCGCCCAATAACTTCAACAGCATCGTGAGAATCTATACATGGTAACATTAACATAACTCAAGGCTTGTGTTTCTTTTACTTCTGATTTCCAGTTTTCAACTCAGAAAAGAATGTTTCACTAAAGTCTACAGTGCAATTTTCTTTTTCGTCACTTGTCAGCATAGTTCCATTCTCCAGCCCACTTTCCAAATTCACATGTGGTAAATTCACATTTCGATTTAACACAGGTGCAATGTCAATTTTGTGCATTAACATAATTTTTCAAAATCTCTTTTAGCTGTTTCGAGAATACTGTTAAGATGCTTCTTCCGTTCACTCAAAATAGCATTGTACTTTGTTTGTTCTTTGAACTTCTTGTGATCTTGTTGTTTCTCCTCGTCCAATTTCAAGTGAGTTCTTTCCAATTCAGTTTGAGCCATGTGAATCACTTCCTCTCTTTGAAGTTTCATAGGTTGTTCAATCCTTCAGCATTTTACACAATTTCTGAATGATCACAGTTCAGGGGCATCATTCTCCGACCCCCCGCCGGGTCGGAGAATGGCCGTTGGCCGCCGTGAATCCCGCCCCCGCCGAAGTCTCCGGTACCGGAGATTGGGCGGGGGCGGGAATCGGGCCGCGCCGGTTGGCGGGACCCCCGCTGGATTCTCCGGCCCGAATGGGCCGAAGTCCACCCCAGAAATTGCCTGTCCCGCTGGCGTAAATCAAACCTGGTATTTACCGGCGGGACCAGGCGGTGTGGGCGGGCTCCGGGGTCCTGGGCAATCTGACCCCGGGGGGTGCCCCCACGGTGGCCTGGCCCACGATCGGGGCCCACCGATCCGCGGGAGGGCCTGTGCCGTGGGGGGCACCCTTTCCCTTCCGCCTCCGCCACGGCCTCCACCATGGCGGAGGCGGAAGAGACTCTCCCCACTGCGCATGCGCGGGAAACTGACAGCGGCCGCTGACGCTCCCACGCATGCGCCGGGAAACTGACAGCGGCTGCTGACGCTCCCGCGCATGCGCCGCCCGGAGATGTCATTTCCGCGCCAGCTGGCGGGGCAACAAACGCCATTTCCGCCAGCTGGCGGGGCGGAAATCCCTCCGGCGTCGGCCTAGCCCCTCAATGTTGGGGCTAGGCCGCCAAAGATGCGGAGCATTCCGCACCTTTGGGCCGGCGTGATGCCCGTCTGATTGGCGCCGTTTTTGGCGCCAGTCGGCGGACATCGCGCCATTGGGGGAGAATTCCGCCCCTGTTCTCTGCAGAATTTGAATGGTCTTTGGAAACCTGTTCACTTGCCTGTCATCCAACCAATACAAATTGTGTGGCATCATTGGCAAGCATTTTTTAATCAGTGTGCCTGGTCATTGACTCTAAAAGATCATTCTGCAAGTTCAGTACATCTGGTTGACAATTCACACTTTCCAATTTTACAAATAATTGGATGTTTTCTTGTTGTCCATGACTGACTTTGATACATCAGTACTATTACTTGGATCAGTTCTTTGCTGAACTATATCATTATTCTGCATTGAGTTTTTATTCACAGAAACAACTTTCGAATTGCAACACTCCAAAACATCCTTCATTTCCACATCGCTTTGATGTTCAAAAACTGTACTTCTCACGAAGAAATTTTAACAGTTTGTTGGTTTTGCTTTTTAATTCTGTATTCAACCAATTATTCCGATTTATCGGACCTCCCGTTTCTTGTTCAAGATATTTTCCATAATACTTCATGAATACTTCTGATGCTTGTAAGTTCACCAGGTTTTAACTGAAGTTCAACGTTTACCAAGTCTTCTTTTTCAAGTTTAACTTTTAGACAGTTCAAATCCTCAGTCAAATGTTCTACTTTTCCAGACTGATTCTCAATTGCTTTTATCGATTTTCTTTTTTCATTCACAAATCTATCTTTCATACATGAAAGTTGATTTTCTGTGTTAATCAGGTTTTTATTTAGTTGCTTGTTATCTGCAATAAATGTCTCATTTTTCTCCAAATAATTTTCAAAAGTTTGTTAAGATCACCATGATCAACTAACTGCCTATTGCAATACAGTTGTTCGCACATTAATATCTCCAAAAGCCAAATCATTACCTGGGATGAAGTCTATTCCTCTGGCATGTATTTTAGAAATAAATCCCACTGTAACAGTTCAATTTACAATGTTACTTCTTAAATTAACTTTTCACAGAAAAGCAAGTTCACCTCTTCCATTAAGATCCCTTGTTAATGCTTTTTAATTCATAAAACTTTCTGGAATACAAATTGTATTATTAGCTACTATCAATGATTGATCTAAGGGCGGCACGGTGGCGCAGTGGTTAGCACTGTTGCCTCACGGAGCTGAGGACTCGGGTTGAACCCTGGCCCCAGGTCACTGACCATGTGGAGGTCGCACATTCTCTCCGTGTCTGCATGAGTCTCACCCCCACAACCCAAAAAATGTGCAGGGTAGGTGGATTGGCCAGGCTAAATTGCCCCTTCATTGGAAAAATAAAAATAATAATAAATAAATAATGTCAATAATTGATCTGCTCCTGTATTTCTTCAAATTGTAATTGGTTTACTGATTTTTTTAAACGAGTAAGGGGAAACTTCTCAACTTCAACCAAAGCATCCAGAACCTCCAATAGCCTGACGTCGTTCACCAATACTCAAATAATTCTCTGAATTACCTTGCGACCTTTCCCCCTTTCTCACTGATTCTGAAAGAGACCATTTTGTCTGCACCACTGCTACAGTTTTGACAGCCATTTCCTTCCCAGAAGCTTCTTTTCCTACTATTGCAACTGATCTTCCATTTAATTTCCAAATATTTGCCTGCACGTGTCCCACTTTGTTACAATGGAAACAGTTAGGCCTCCAAATGTCACTTCCACCCTTCGCGCCTTCCTTTTTGATCTGAGGTGTAATTTCCTGACCATTCCCGACTGTTTCTCCTTTTCCCTTTCTGCCATTGTGAACTTCTCCATTTCCAATTCCCTTTGAAAATCTATATCTTTGTCTCTTTTCTCTCTTTCCCTTTCCTTTCACTTTTTCTGCTATTATAGTTCAAGTTTCTTTCATTTCTATTTCTTCTTTTTTCTTTTCTTTTTCCTGCATTTCTAATTATTTCATTTGGAATTTAGTTTTAGCTCATTTAATTATCTCACTTTTTGAAATATTTGGCAGATCTGACAACTCCTAGATATTTAAATGCTTTCGATATTCTTTTAATTGCCTCAACTTTCTTAGTGCCTGCAGGTAATCCCAATTCCAATTTATCTGCCACTTCAGTTAACTTTTACTGTTTTTTTAAATAAAACATGGCGAAACACAATCACAGGACCACTAATTGGTTTTAACAAGAAAAAAATGATTTAACACAAAAAATTGAGTCATGATACAATACGCCTTTACTTCCTACTTAGCTTATCAAGCTTATCAATTACACAAGGGTTTTAAGATCAACATGGGTTACAACGTACATACTAATGTAGGTAGTCAAGAAGGCAAGAAGGCATGCTTGCCTTCATTGGCTGGGGCATTGAGTATAAAAATTGGCAAGTCATGTTGCAGCTGTATAGAACCTTAGTTTGGCCACACTTGGAGTATAGTGTTCAATTCTGGTCGCCACACTACCAGAAGGATGTGGAGGCTTTAGAGAGGGTGCAGAAGAGATTTACCAAGATGTTGCCTGGTATGGAGGGCATTAGCTATGAGGAGAGGTTGAATAAACTCGGTTTGTTCTCACTGGAACGAAGAAGGTTGAGGGGCAACCTGATAGTAGGACCCTGGCTCTTGGGGTAACTGGGGATTCGGAGGTTGGAAGGACTGGTTGATAAATATAGCCATGTATTTAGCAGTGATACTTGGCTGCATCTTTGTGGGCCTGGCCATCCTTAAATGCGTGATGGGTAAAATGCAGGGTGCACTGGAACAGATAGAAGCTCCTGGAATCTTGGCTGTTAGGATCCACGAGGGTGCAACGGATGACGGGGTGCTGCAACAGGAATTGGAAATGAAGCGACGGATCTTCTTAGATGAGGGGCCGTAGCTACGGATTGGACCAATTGGTTATCATGAAATGATAAAAGGAGGGAATGAGGAATTGAACAAACGAATGTGATATAAAATAGTTAGTTCAAATATTAGTTACAATAATGTAGATGTGAGCCAGTCTGATAGTAGTGAGTTCACAAACAAAGCACAAAGGGATTCAGAAAGCATGGCAAGGAGGGGGGAAAAGGATGCTGGGTAACAAGAGGCCCAGGGTTAAGGAATGCGAAGTGAGCCAATCAGGATATATGGCCAGGTCAGGAGCTTTTAGGATGACCTATGAGAATCTTGTATGTGAAACTTGATGCCATTTGCAGAGATTTCTTTGTCTCCGATCTCACTCGGTTCTGCAGCTCCAGGAGACCGCTTGTGTGTTCTGAATCTCTGTGGAGCGAGTCAGCCTTGCAAGTTGGTTAAAAATAAATAATACTATACCTACAAAACCATCTCGAGTTTTATTGAGGCCGTACTGACGGGTAAAGAACTCAATATTGTCAAGCTCGGTAGGAGACTTCTGGTTCGACCCCCAAGCCATTACTCAGAATAAAGAAGTTAGGGAAGTCCTGCAGCAACACAAAGCAGTATTTGCACAGCACAAGCACGACTGTGGCAAAATAACTGGCTTGGTGAACATTACAGGTCCCGACCCCAGACCCCAAAAGCAGTACGGTTTTCCCCAAGAGGCAGAGGGAGAAATCTCCAAAGTAATAGAGAGCCTGCATGATCAAGGCGTATTCCAATCAGTAGCCTCCATGAACAACGCACCAATTTGGCCCGTCAGGAAACCCGATGGATCATGGCGACTGACCATTGATTACCGGGAACTGAACAAAGTAACCCCAGTTGCAGCCCCCACCGTAGCCATGAGTCCTGAGACCATAGTCAAACAGGGACTCCAGTCAAAATTTTTATCGGTTTTGGACATTAGCAACAGATTTTGGTCCATTCCATTGGCTAAAGCGTGCCAGTACAAATTTGCCTTTTTACATTCCAAGGGCAATAGTACACATGGAAGTGCCTTCCACAAGGCTTCCACAACTCCCCCTCCATTTTCCACCGACAGCTGGCAAATGGACTAGCAAAATTTTCACGACGCGATTGTCTGGTCCAGTATGTAGATGACTTACTACTACAGACAGACACAAAGGGAGAGCACATTTTGCTTCTCGCCGAACTCCTAGGACTCCAAAAACAGATTGGATGTAAAGTCAACCCCAAGAAGGCCCAGATTCTGCCGAAACAAATTATTTACTTGGGTACAGTAATCACTCATGGTTAACGCGAGATCGAGCAAAAGAGAATTGACTCGATTGTCAAAATGCCCCTTCCCCATAACGTAACAGCCCTCCGGTCATTTCTACGACTGGTTGGCTACTGCCGAAACCATATTGACGGTTTCGCCACAAATGCAGCGCCCCTATCCGACCTTCACAAGAAGCAGGCACCTTGGGAATGGCTTCCACTGTCCCCGTACGCAATCGAAGATACAAGCACCAACTGAACCCTTTCGGCCGTGCTCCTCCAGGAACGCCATGACCAATTATGCCCTGTGGCATACGCCTCACGGGTGTTAGATCCTGACGAGCAAGGATTTTCTGCCTGTGAAAGGCACCTGCTCGCGGTTTTTTGGGCAGTACAGTACTTCGCCTACATTACAGGACTCAACCCCATCACCATCCTCACTGAACACACCCCAACACAGCTATTGTTAGACGGCCGACTTAAAGATGGCGCAGTCAGCCAAATCTGCGCAGCCCGTTGGACTCTTCTTTTGCAGGGACGGGACATTACAGCTAAAAAAAACCAAGATCCACATCACCATCCTCACTGAACACACCCCAACACAGCTATTGTTAGACGGCCGACTTAAAGATGGCGCAGTCAGCCAAATCTGCGCAGCCCGTTGGACTCTTCTTTTGCAGGGACGGGACATTACAGCTAAAAAAAACCAAGATCCACACTTTCCTAGCCAACAATTTGCAATATGCAGGTACCCCACATGAGTGTGAGATCATCACCACAAAACATAACACAGGCCCATTTATACCTAAGTCAGCTCTCAGGAAAGCAAGTAATACATCCCAGAGACCTCAGCCTACAGACACGTGCACACCCCTGAAAATTTATGTGGATGGCTCCTCCACAGTTTTGAATGGAAAGAGAATCACCGGTTGCGGCATTTATGTAGAGGATGCGCCCTTGAAGAGATTTCATTAAAGTTGCCAGGACATCTAGGCTCGCAGGCAGCAGAACTGGCAGCCATAGCAGAAATGGTTGATCACCCTGACTCGTTTCCGACCCCAGCAGACATATATTCGGACAGTTTATATGTCTGCAGCAGTTTAATGGAATTCCTACCCCTGTGGGAAACTAGAGGATTCGTTTCCACAGACAGAAAGCCCCTACCCTCAGCCCCATTACTCCGGCATATCCTAGAGACAGCTAAAGATAGGAAATACGGTATAATTAAGGTTCGCAGTCATCACCGTTCTTCCCCCCTGGTAACGTTAAAGCAGATGCCCTAGCGAAGGCAGGTTCCAGACTTGGTTACTTTTGGAACCCCACCCGAGAGCACCCCAGTACACGTGGTTCAGGGGCGAAATTCTCCGTTATCGGCGCAAAGTCCGCCGACCGGTGACAAGAACGGCGCAAATCCCACCTGCATCACGCCGCCAAAAACGTTGTAACGTCTCCGGCCCGGAATGGGCTAGCACCGACGTGACGCTATCCGCGCTGGCTCACGTGGATCATGCCATGCGGCGTCATACACGCCGCACGGCGTGACGGCTCATTAAGGACGCGCTGCTGCCCCCACCCGACCAGAACACCCGACTGGATGGCCGCCCGCCGCTCAGCCCCGAGGTTCGAGTCACGCGATGTGGAGGCGCTCCTGGACACAGTGGAGCAGAGGAGGGAGGCCCTGTATCCCGGGCACGGCTGCAGAGTTGCCCCACGCCACAGCCGGCGTCTGTGGAGGGAGGTGGCAGAGGCCGTCACCACTGCGGCCCTGACACCACGGACAGGCACCCAGTGCCACAGGAAGGTAAACGACCTTCTCAGAGCAGCCAGGGTGAGCATCCCCCCCCCTGCCCGATATCCATATCCCCCATATCCCCCTCCCCCATATCCCCCCTCCCCATATCCCCCATTTCCCCCCTCTCCCATATCCCCCCTCCCCCATATCCCCCCTCTCCCATATCCCCCTCCCCCATATCCCCCATATCCCCCCCTCCCCCATATCCGCCTTCCCCCATTTCCCCAAGTGAATCCAGCCCTAACCTTAATCTCTGCAATACACGCGCAACTGATGGCGTGCATTCATATATCTGTCTAACACTGTTGCCTTTTACCCCTGCCACCCCCCCCCCCCCGCCACAGGAGAAACGAGCACACAACACTAGGGAGCATGTGAGGACTGGAGGAGAGGCCACTGACCGAACATGACGGAAGTGCCCTGGAACTGGCTGGCAGTCCTGAGGACCGGGAGGTTGCTGATGCAGAGGTCGGGGGCCCACCAGCAAGTGAGCCACCGACAGCCCATCCCCATATCCCTCCTCCCCCATATCACCTGATCACTGCCTGCGTGTCTAACCATGCATGCTTCATTGTGTATCGCAGGAGCAAACGTCGAGGCACCCATCCCCGCAGATGCAGACCGCCCGCATGATGCCCCTCGGAGACCATGGGGGACGGAGAGACCCGGACCCTCTGGCATGCGACGCCCGCAGGATGCCCCTCGGAGACCACAGGAGATGGAGAGACCCGGACCCTCTGGCATGCGACGCCCGCAGGATGCCCCTCGGAGACCACTGGAGATGGAGAGACCCGGACCCTCTGGCATGCGACGCCCGCAGGATGCCCCTCGGAGACCACAGGAGATGGAGAGACCCGGACCCTCTGGCATGCGACGCCCGCAGGATGCCCCTCGGAGACCACTGGAGATGGAGAGACCCGGACCCTCTGGCATGCGACGCCCGCAGGATGCCCCTCGGAGACCACAGGAGATGGAGAGACCCGGACCCTCTGGCATGCGACGCCCGCAGGATGCCCCTCGGAGACCATTGGAGATGGAGAGACCCGGACCCTCTGGCATGCGACGCCCCCAGGATGCCCCTCGGAGACCACTGGAGATGGAGAGACCCGGATCCTCTGGCATGCGACGCCCGCATGATGTCCCTCGGAGACCACTGGAGATGGAGAGACCTGGAGCAACAGGGAGACGATGCCCCCGTCTCGTGCGGGTGCGACGACGCAGGCGTTTGCCACCCAGCGACGAGAGGGGCAGCCACAGGCCCCCGTCACAGCCGAGCCACGAAACCACTACCCCGGACACCACTACCCAGGACACCACTACCCAGGACACCCCTACCCAGGACACCACTACCCAGGAAACTGAAATACAGGACAGTGACACAAATTGGATGGGCGGAGACGAACTGCCACCCCAAAGTGCCATGGACTCAGAGTCGGACGATGGGCACGACACAACGCCACTGCTGTCACCAACACCCTCCACCATCGCAGAAACACTCACCTCGGTTGGGCACTTTAGTGATGAGGCGTCTGGTACACTCACTGGTGCGCACAACACAGCCGTCCCGGTACAGCAGGTGGAGGTAGGAGCAGCAGGGGGTCCGGGCGGTCGGAGGGCAGCCCAGCCCAAGCGAACATCTGCCGCCCAGATGGATCCCGGGTTCCTGGAGTTACCACACCCACCCATAGATCCGATGCAACCACCGACCCGGAGACGTGCGAAGAGGGTGACGGCCGGCTTGCAGCGGCTGCAGTCGCAGGTGGAGGAGTCCACCCGCGTCCAGAAGCTGGCAGTGGTGCCGGTCATGCGTGCCACCCAGGCCGACACCGCACGGGTGGCGTCCGTGGTGGAGGCAATGGGTGCGACGGTGTCAGACATGGGGAACGGTTTGCAAGGCCTGGGGCTTTCCGTGAAGGCGGCATCTGTGGACATGGCTGCCCTCTCCCAGGAGGCCATGAGCCAGCGCCAGTGGCAGCTGGCAAAGGCGCTCAACGCCATGGCCCAGTCTCAACAGTCCATAGCCCAGTCTCTGCAGGCCATGGCCCAGACTCAGCAGGCCTTCGCTGAGGGCATCGGCGCCATTGCCCATGTGCGAGCCGGCATCGCACAGTCACAGACAGGGTTTGCCAATCCCCTGAGCTCCATGGCTGCAAACCTGCAGACCCCTGTCGATACCAGCACGGGCCTCCAGGACTTGGAACGCCAGATGGCGGGGGGGCGTCGGATGGCCAGTCCCTTCGCATCCCCCACCTATGTAGAGGCCTGGGGGCCATCAGGCACCCCGAGGGAGGAGGAGGTGCTGTGGTCCGTCCCGGGTCCCCCTGTAGAGGAGGTCCCGGTAACACTGCGACACCTCGGACTCCCCCCTTCCGCCCCAGGTGCATTTGGCGGACAACGGGCAGGACAGGCTGGCAGCTCGCCACCCCAGTCACCCGAGCCGCAGCATGCCCCATCCAGGCCAGACCGCCCCAGGAAACGGACGCCAAAAGGATCCCTAGTCACAGGGCAGGTAACACATGAGTCCGCCTCCAGTTCTGCTGTGCCGTCTTGGGAACCACCTCGGCATAGTCATAGTAAGGCCAAAAAATTAGATACTGAGTGAGTTGGCATGGGTGCAGGGCACAGACTAGTTATAGGGGCTAGGGCACGGGTATGAACTGTTTGTCATTAAAATCACTTTCACACCTACAGAAGCTGCCTCTGTGCTCTGTCTGATGCATGCGGAGGTGGGGTGTGAGATGAGTGCCAGTGTGTGTGTGAGGGGTGATAGGAAGTCGAGCTCAGGTGAATGTGTGCCCTCCCCCCCCCCCCCCGGGTCACTCTCGCCATTGCCCCCGGGCAGACAACGGGATTGTGCGCTGCAGTGTCAAGGCTGCATACATGGACGGTCCAGGTGGGGGTTGTGACTGTGGCCATGAGTCAGACATTGTCTAATGATGTAGAGCCCGGAGCCCATTGCAGAGCAGGTTGTCATCATCCTCCATGGCCTGCAATAGATACTCTTCCACTGGCGACCGTGTGAGCCCTGCCCGTTGTGCCGCAGGTGGATGTGCAATGGAGGGGTGCTGTGCATGCGGGTGATGCGGTAGTGGGCGGGGTGAGGGTGGTTGTTGGTGGGCGGGGTGAGGGTGGTTGGTGGTGGGTGGGGTAATGGGTGGTTGGTGGTCGGTGGGGTGAGGGTGGTAGGCTGGTGTCGTACTGTGCTGTCGCTGCCCATACATGGTGATTCCCCCCCCCCCCAAGTCTGTGAACCGTGCGGCTATCAACCCGTCCCGTGCCCGCTGTCCCAGCTGGTAACGATGGCCAGCCTCCCGTCCATGTCCAGCCCGTCAGTCCTGTACATTGCCCCCATCCTCCTCATCTGGAGAGGCCTTCCCTTCATCGTGTTGCTCCTCCTCCTCCCCCTCCTCTGCCTCCAGCACATCGCCCCTCTGCTGGGCTATGTTGTGCAGGACGCAGCAAACCACAACGATGCAGCTGACCCTCTCCGACGGGTACTGGAGTGGCCCTCCTGAGCGGGCCAAGCACCTGAAGCGCATCTTCGGCAGCCCAAAGCTCTTGACCACGCCCCTGGTCTCTGCATGGGCATCGTTGTAGTGGTACTCTGCGTCGGTCTGTGGCCTCCGTATAGGCGTCGGGTAACCCTTGTCGCCCAGCAACCAGCCCCTCAGCCGGGGGGGCGCATCCCTCGAACATGGTGGGGATGAAAAATTGCGCCAATATGAACGAGTCATGTACACTGCCCGGGTACCGGGCGCAGACGTGCAGGATCTTCATGCGGTGGTCACAGACCACCTGCACGTTCATGGAGTAGTACCGCTTCCTGTTCGTGAACACAGCCCTGTTATCCGCTGTTCGCCGCATGGCGGCATGCATCCCATCGATCGCCCCCTGTACCATGGGCATCCTGGCCACGGCAGCAAAGCCCGCTGCGTGGGCATCCTGGTGGGCATGGTCCACAGGGAACTGGATGTAGCGGTCTGCGATGTTGTACAGGGCGTCAGTCACTGCACGGATGCACCTGTGCACCGATCTCTGGGACAAGCCAGACAGGTCCCCTCTCAGCGACTGGAAAGACCCCGCAGCGTAGAGGTTCAGGGCCACCGTCACCTTGACGCCCACAGGAAGGGAGTGTCCACCCCCAGTCCCACACAGTGCCAGGTGTGCCATCAGGTAGCAGATATGGGCGACGGTATCCCGGCTCATCCAGAGTCTCCTCCTGCATGCGCGGTCCATGAGGTCCTGGTACGACGAGTGGGGCTGGTACACACAGGGCCTCATCGGACGCCTCTGGCATGCTCCTGCTCCAGCTCCCACAGGGCAACATGTAGAAGAGCGGCTCCCGCCACGGTGGCCAACATCGCTGGGTGATGCCCAAACATAACGGTCTGCAGGGCGTGGGGGGTGGGTTGGTGGAGGTTGGGGGGTGGGGACAGATGACATGTCATCATTGCCCATAGCCCCCTCTGCAGCCAGCTGGCACCTGGCCAGGCAAATCCCCCCCCACCCCCATCCCCGGCACTCCCCTCCCAGGCACTCTCCTCCCCAGCATTCCCCTCCCCGGCACCCCCTCTCCCCGGCACCCCTGCTCGCCGGCACGCCCCCTCCCCGGCATTCCCCTCCCCGGCACTCCCCCTCCCCGGCACTCCCCTCCCTGGCACCACCCCCCCCCCCCCCCGCCCCCACCCCAGCACATCCCCACCCCGGCACTCCACTCCCCGGCACCCCCCCTCCCCGACACTCCCCTCCCCGGCGCCTCCCCCTCCCCAGCACCCCCCTCCCCGGCAGTCCACTCCCCTCCCCGGCACCCCCCTCCCTGGCACCAGCCCCCCCCGCCCCCTCCCCAGCACACCCCCTCCCCGGCACTCCACTCCCTGGCACCCCCCCTCCCCGACACTCCCCTCCCCGGCACCTCCCCCTCCCCAGCACCCCCCTCCCCGGCACTCCACTCCCCTCCCCGGCACTCCCCCCTCCCCGGCACTCCCCTCCGTCAGCGGGATTTGTCGCTGGCCGGAGAACACGGCGGCCGGCATCGGAGCGGGATTCACGCCGCCCGGGGATTCTCTGACCCGGCGGGGGGTCGGAGAATCCCGCCCCTTATCTCCCTTCTTAAATATAGGCACAATGAAAGCAATCTGCCAAATGAATTACAAAATATGTGTATTACCATTGTGCACTGTCTAAACTTGGAAGAGTTTGTTGTGTGCATTGTCTTATCTTAGTGATGCCGGAACTTGAGCATGACAGCATTGAGCTCAAAGGCCGTAATTCCACCTTGCACCAACATTTCTTTTGCCATTTAATCACTCCTACCTCTACCCTATCACAGACATTCCTTTTTGTTCTTTCTTCCCCTCTGACCACCAGACACTTTTCTTTCCTCTGTGCTGGCTTAAAACCTGTTATATCCACAATTTATTTATGTTCTGATAAAAAGCTATTGAACTGAAATGTTCACTCTGTTTCTCCAGCCATCGATAATGCCTGACTTCTGAGTAGTTTAAGTATTTTCTGCTTTTCTTTGAAGGCTGCACTGTCTCCAATTTGATTGCCACTGATTGTGTCCAAGAAAATATTCCAGTCAGAATGTGAGGTGATTGCTTTCCAATTACACCTCCCACTTCTCTACATTGCCAGTACAGCTGTAGCCAGGTAGGCATAATATTCTCCTAAATTTATCCTTGCAATAAATTTTCTTGTCCAGAACAGGTCAAAATGTGTTACTGGGCTGGAAGAGGTACTTAACCATAGCTGCATACTTCAATTCAATAAAGCTCTCGGGACCATCAAATATTATTCAAAAGAAATCTACCACTTACAATAAACTAGCAATAAACAAAGTAAGTTAAAGAAAAATAGAAAAAAAAAGTACTTTAATGTATCATGTCGCCAGATGTTCCATAGCACCTCACCATTGATTAATTACTTTAGAAGGATAGCCACTGTATAATTCTGCACAACTGGCATTGTGTACCACAATTCTTATCTTTTATCCTGTACTAATTACTATTAATTGTAATACTGGTACAAACATCAACCATCATTGACACGGGGAATAAACAATCCACTTTATTCACTTTTTGAATAAGTATGTGCAAAGACGAAGATGAAACAAAGACATTAGAAAGCAATTCTTTGACAGCTGAATTCTAAATCATGCAATAAATGCTGTACCTACTGGGAGGTGTGTATAGAGGATGATTGATGTAATAAGCCATCCAGCTGGTGAATCCCCAATAAAAGACACAGCTCTGGAAATCAGAAACAGCAATAATCTTAAATACTATTCATGGCTTTAAAATTGCTTTGAAACATGTTGACCTTTGAGAAAGTATTATCAGCGTTAACAATTAAAATCAGCAAAATTGATCAATACGGTCTCTGATAGCAGATGTAATTTCTTCCATGGTTCTCTCAAATGTCTGCATCTGTCAATATAAAAAAATGATTGACCAATATATATTGTGAGGAAGTTAGATTACATTTTCTCTCCTTCACTTTCTGACCTTTCAATCTGCAATATTCTTGTGTGCAATTGGAAACGGTTTTGAGACTACTGTTTTGTTGAGCACCCCTTTAGTTTATTTGAAACTAAAATTAAAATAATAATTGTAGCGCACAATGACGTGTGCGAGACGAGAAGCGATGAAGTCTATCTAGGCTTTATTCAGGGAGACTTGTCCCCAGCAGCTCAGGAACAGAGTGAGGCTGCGGGGATAAGCTCGAGCTCTTATACTCCGCCTTCAGGGCGGTGCCAGAATTCGGCAGATCCAACCAGGACCCGGGACCTGTCAGCCAATAGCCTCTCGGCTTCACAGGTACCACATTACCCCTAATACATACCACCACATTCACCGCTTGTTAAAAAGGAACCCGGCAGGGTGGTGGTTCGCATGGTGGTAGGGGTTTACAAGGCTGGCCCTGGAACAAATTTCGGACTGTGTTAATACAGCTTTAGCCCTACACTGAGCTATGTACAAATTTGTGAGAACTATTTACAATACGGGCAAAAAAAATTTTTTTGTTACAACAACATTCTTGCTTTTTCTTGGTGTCACGCGGATTCCACGAGTCGAGCGGGCGGTCTGGTCTTCCTCGACGATCGCCTCAGCCCCGGTGGTGGTGCAGGTGCTTGCTCGGGCGTTGTCGTCTCCGGGAGGGTTTCGCTGTTCGTTCCTGTTTTACTCCTGGGCGGGCACGGGAGGAGGACCGATCCCCCCGGGAAGGGGGCGGTCGCGGGGTGCGCCGCTGGCAGGGAGGGGGTGATCGGTGTCGGGGGTGTGTGTGTGTTGTCGGCGGGCACCAGGCCTCACAGGGAGACCGTGTCCTGTTGGCCGTCGAGGTACGCCACATAAGCGTACTGCGGGTTCGCGTGGAGAAGGTGGACCCTCTCGACCAACGGGTCTGATTTGTGCGCCCGCACATGTTTCCGGAGCAAGATGGGTCCTGGGGCCGCCAGCCAGGTCGGCAGTGACGTTCCGGAGGAGGACTTCCTGGGGAAGACAAGGAGGCACTCATGAGGCGTTTGGTTAGTGGTGGTACACAGCAGCGATCGGATGGAGTGGAGAGCGTCCGGGAGGACCTCCTGCCACCGGGAAACTGGGAGATCCCTGGACCGTGGGGCCAGTAGGACGGTCTTCCAGACCATGCCGTTCTCCCTCTCTACTTGCCCGTTCCCCCGGGGGTTGTAACTGGTTGTCCTGCTCGAGGCTATGCCCTTGCTGAGCAGGAACTGGCGCAGCTCGTCGGTCATGAAGGAGGACACCCTGTCGCTATGGATATACGCGGGGAAACCAAACAGTGTGAATATGGTGTCAAGGGCTTTAATGACTGTGGCCGCTGTCATGTCGGGGCAGGGGATGGCGAAGGGGAAACGGGAGTACTCGTCGACCACGTTCAGGAAGTATGCGTTGCGGTCGGTGGAGGGGAGGGGCCCTTTGAAATCCAAACTGAGACGTTCAAAGGGGCGGGAAGCCTTGATCAGGTGCGCTCTATCCGGCCTGAAAAAGTGCGGTTTGCACTCTGTGCAGATGTGGCAGTTCCTGGTGACTGTACGGACCTCCTCCACAGAGTAGGGGAGGTTGCGGGACTTTATAAAATGGTAGAATCGGGTGACCCCCGGGTGGCAGAGGTCTTCGTGGAGAGCTTGGAGGCGGTCTATTTGTGCGTTGGCACATGTGCCGCGGGATAGGGCATCGGACGGCTCGTTCAGCTTTCCGGGACAATACAAGATCTCATAGTTAAAGGTGGAGAGCTCGATCCTCCACCTTAAGAACTTGTCATTCTTAATTTTGCCCCGCTGTGCATTATTGAACATAAAGGCTACCGACCGTTGGTTGGTGAGGAGAGTGAATCTCCTGCCGGCCAGGTAATGCCTCCAATGTCGCACAGCTTCCACTATGGCTTGGGCTTCCTTTTCCACTGAGGAGTAGCGGATTTCTGAGGCATGGAGGGTCCGGGAGAAAAAGGCCACGGGTCTGCCCGCTTGGTTAAGGGTGGCCGCCAGAGCTACATCGGATGCGTCGCTCTCGACCTGGAAGGGGAGGGACTCATCGATGGTGCGCATCATGGCCTTTGCGATATCCGCTTTGATGCGGCTGAAGGCCTGATGAGCCTCTGTCGACAGGGGGAAGGTAGTGGACTGTATTAGCGGGCGGGCCTTGTCTGCGTACTGGGGGACCCACTGGGCGTAATATGAAAAGAAGCCCAGGCAACGTTTCAGGGCTTTGGAGCAGTGGGGGAGGGGAAATTCCATAATGGGGCGCATGCGTTTGGGGTCGGGGCCTATTACTCCATTGCGCACTACGTATCCCAAGATGGCCAAATGGTTTGTGCTAAAAACGCATTTTTCCTTGTTATATGTGAGGTTCAGGGCGTTTGCGGTCTGAAGGAACTTTTGGAGGTTGGCGTCGTGGTCCTGCTGATCGTGGCCGCAGATGGTTACGTTGTCGAGGTACGGGAACGTGGCCTGCAACCCGTGCTGGTCAACCATTCGGTCCATCTCCCGTTGGAAGACAGAGACCCCGTTCGTGACGCCAAATGGGACCCTTAGGAAGTGGTATAGCCGCCTGGCTGCCTCGAAGGCAGTGTACTTGCGGTCACCTGGGCGGATGGGGAGCTGGTGGTATGCGGACTTGAGTCCACGGTGGAAAAGACCTTATACTGAGCAATCCGATTGACCATGTCGGATATGCAGGGGGGAGGGTACTCATCTAGCTGCGTGCACCTGTTGATGGTTTGATTATAGTCTACGACCATCCTTTGCTTCTCCCCGGTCTTTACGACTACCACCTGGGCTCTCCAGGGACTATTGCTGGCCTGGATTATGCCTTCCTTCAGCAACCGCTGGACTTCAGACTGGATAAATGTCCGGTCCTGGGCGCTGTACCGTCTGCTCCTAGTGGCGACGGGTTTGCAATCCGGGGTGAGGTTTGCAAACAAGGACGGCAGTTCAACCTTGAGGGTTCCGAGGCCGCAGATAGTGAGTGGGGGTATTGGGCTGCCGAATTGGAATGTTAGGCTCTGAAGGTTACACTGGAAATCTAATCCCAGTAATGGGCGCGCAGAGTTGGGGCAGGACGTAGAGCCTGTAGTTCTTGAACTCCCTCCCTTGCACCATTAGGTTTGCGATGCAGAACCCTTTGATCTCCACTGAGTGGGATCCTGCAGCTAGGCAAATCTTTTGCGTGCTTGGATGGATGGTCAGAAAACAGCGTCTTACCGTGTCTGGGTGAATAAAACTTTCAGTGCTCCTGGAGTCGATCAGGCATGGCTCTCGTATCCGTTGACCAGCACCGTTGTTGTCGTCATCTGGAGCGTCCGGGGCCACGATTGATCCAGTGTCACCGAAGCCAGTCATGGTCGTAGTGTGGCAGCGTCTTCTTTGGACCCCGTGGAGCCGTCGATGCTGTGGTCCTTTGTTGTCAACCAAGATGGCGGCGTCCATGAATCGCACGCGGCCGGGGGTGTACAAAATGGCCACCCCCATGGGTCGCACATGGTCGGGAGTGGACAAAATGGCCGCCCCCGTGAATCGCACGTGGCTGGGGGGTCACAAGATGGCGGCGCCCATCCTCCCCTCGTGGTGCCCGGGACCCAAAATGGCGGCGCCCACGGGTCGCACATGGGGTGCTGGCGGGGTTGGGGGGTGTTTGGGATGTGCTGTCCTCGTTCTTCTCCGGCGATTGCGGCGACCCCCCGGGACCGGCACACTGCCGCGTAATGGCCCTTTTTGCCGCAGCTTTTACAAGTAGCTGCGTGGGCCGGGCAGCGCTGCCGGGGGTGTTTCGCCTGTCCGCAAAAATAGCAGCGGGCCCCCCCTGGGATGGTCTGGCGCATTAACCGCGCAAGCTTGCGGGGGGGGGGTGCCGGGGAGTTGGTCGCGACGGGGGTCCACGGAGCCCAAGGGGCTGCTGCGCGGTCGGGGACGTAGGCGCGGGCATTTTGGGAGGCCACATCAATGCAGGCCGCAAGCGCCCGTGCCTCTGAGAGTCCTAGCGCCTCTCTTTCTAAAAGTCTTTGACGGATTTGGGGAGAGTTCATACCTGCCACGAATGCATTACGAATTAGCAGGCCGTGTGTTCGATCGCGTTCACCGGTGGGCAGTTGCAGCCTCGTCCCAAAATCAGCAGCGCGCCGTAGAATTCCTCGAGCGATTCTCCGGGAATTTGCCGTCTCGTCGCGAGTTGGTGGTGCGCGTAGACCTGGTTTACGGGCCGAACGTAGATGCCCATCAGCAATGCGACGCCGTCGGGAAATCCTCTGCGTCTTCTATTAGTGAGTAAATTTCCGGGCTTACCCTCAAATGCAGGACCTGCATTTTCTGCTCTTCCGTGATCCGGCCGGGGGCCGTTCGGAGGTAGCCTTCGAAGCATGCTTGCCAGTGTTTGAATACGGCCGCCGAGTTCGCTGCATGGGGGCTGATCCGCAGGCACTCCGGGGCGATCCGGAGCTCCATAGTCTTTTAAGCTCGCTTAATAAATTGTAGCGCACAATGACTTACGCGAGACGAGAAGCGATGAAGTCTATCTAGGCTTTAATAAGCGAGACTTGTCCCCAGCAGCTCAGCAACAGAATGAGGCTGTGGGGAGAAGCTCGAGCTCTTATACTCCGCCTTCAGGGCGGAGCCAGAAGTCGGCAGATCCAACCAGGACCCGGGACCTGTCAGCCAATAGCCTCTCGGCTTCACAGGTATCACATTACCCCTAATACATACCACCACAATAATATTATCATATCTAGTGTTTGCAACTCATGAAAAGGATGATATTCGAGGACCTTCAAAACATGTGGGGAGGGGAGGATCGGGTGGTGGAAGGGGGGCTGCTGATGAAAGCTGGTTTAAGGTTAGTTTGCTGCATTACCGTCCCTTTAAATGATCAAATGATCAACTTTCTCTGCTGAGCCTTGAGTGAAAATTTAGCCTGAGGGAAAATTCGATTTTCTAACCTTTCCTTTAGCAGTGGCCATGTTTATCACCCTGACCCTGTCAATATATTGATATTTATTAGATAAATATTTCAGTTTGCCAGTTACCAATGGAAATTGCTTTCAAGGAGAGATAACTTAGCTGGCTGGTCAGCTCTTCCTCACTCTTTAAATGGTGTACATTGTCAGGTATTTAACTTGCGGAATCTATATATTAAACTCAGGTATGGACATCTCATCAAGAACTGAAGATATCTGGTACCAAACATGATTTCCTATGCTGAGATATTGGTTTTATTAACCTAGACAAAGTCTATTTGAGGACCCTCGTTCATGACTGCACCTCTTCTGATCGCTGAGTGAGTGGTATCAGCAAAGATTGCTCTATAAGTCAGATGAGGAAAATCCAACTTTCATTGGGCACATGCTGGGTACAGAAGCAGGCCTTTATGGAAAGGCCAGATCATTTTAATGCTGGAGCTTCTTTTGTGTGGTATCAATGAGCTGCAAGTGCTGAGTTAGCTCACTGAGGAATAGGGGGTAAGATGTGGAAAATTCATCAGCTCCTTTGCGGAGCTCAGCTCAAATTTGCAGGTCAAGGAGTGAGTTACAATCAAAGGTTGAGGGAACATGGAGGGATTGATAGCGGCAGGGGCATTCTTGCTATTCTTTCCTACAACAAAAAAAACCTCTCTCTGCTGGGTTTGTGAATGATCTATCGCAGTCCTTTCAGGAAACAGTAGTCTACTTGGACTTCAGCAAGGCTTTTGATAAGGTCCCACAAGGTAGTTTGATAGTGAAGGTAAAAGTCCATGGGGTCCAAGGAAATTTGGCAAATTGGACCCAAAATTGGCAGAGTGGCAGGAAGCAGAGGGTGATGGTCGAGGGGTCTTTTTCTGACTGGAAGCTTGTGTCCAGTGGGGTCCCACAGGGATCAGTGTTGGGGCCCTTGCTGTTTGTGTTTTATTTAAATGATCTGGATATGAATGTAGAGGGTTGATCAGTATGTTTGCAGATGACACAAAAATTAGTGGGGCAGTATTAGTGAGGAGGCTAGCCTTCGATTACAGGGACACATATGCGGCCTGGTCAGATGGTCTGATCAGTGGCAAATGGAATTCAATCCTGATAAGTGTGAGGTGATGCTGTTGGGCAGGATAAACAAGGCAATGGAATACATGATAAAAGGCAGGACCCTAAGAAGCACCGAGGATCAGAGAGACCTGGTGTGGAGGTACTCCGGTCTCTTAAGGTAGCAGAGCAGGTGGATACATTGGTTAAGAAGGCTTATGGTATACTTATCTTTAATAGTCGAAGTATAGAGTTTAAGAGCAGGGCAGGTATGCTGGAACAGTATAAAACGATGGTTAGGCCACAGCTTGAGTAATGTGTGCAGTTCTGGAATCCACGTTATAGGAAGGATGTGATAGCACTGGAAAGGGTGCAGAGGAGATTTACCAGGATGTTGCCTGGGCTGGAGAGAGTTATGAAGAGAGATTGGATAGACTTGGATTGTTTTCCTTGGAGCAGAGGAGACTGAGGGGGAACATGATTGAGATGTATAAAATTATGAGGGGCATGGATAAAGTAGACAGGAAGAAACTTTTTCCCTTGGTGGAGGGATCAATGACCAGGGGGCATAGATTTAAGGCAAGGGGCAGGAGATTTAGAGGGGTGTGAGGAAAAATCTTTTTACCAAGAGGGTGGTGGGGGTTTGAAACTTGCTGCCTGAAAGGGTGGTGGAGGCAAAGACCCTCATAACATTTAAGATGTATTTAGATGTTCACTTGCGATCCCAAGGCATACAAGCTATGGGCCAAGTGCTGGGAAATGGGATTAGAATAGTTAGGTGTTGTTTCTGACCGGCGCAGAATCGATGGGCCGAAAGGCCGTTTCTGTGCAATCTGACTCTCTGATTCTATGATTAGTTAAGCCACTAAATAACTTGTACCAATAGACATTGAGGAGCAGAGGTACCTGAAATTGTATCAGAGTCGTATTTATGAATGATTAGAAAAATGGATGTTTGTGGATATTGAGTGGGAACAGGCTGATAAACTTAGCACCATCAGTTTTGGAATGCTGAAATCCCTGTTCTGTGGGAACTGAAAATCAGCCACCATTTTCGGAGCAGTGTTTCCCTGAAATTCAAGATCACCTGCCTTAACTGACAATGCAGTAAACATTCCAACATTCCCCCACATGAATGCTTTCAAGGCTGTAGAATGCGTTTCTGCAGTAGATCATAGCTGTAAAGTCCACTGTTGTGATTAAAAGGGAGGTGAAATGTATTTATGAAAGCTTGCAAGTAGAAAAGGCGGAAAACGTTCAATTGAAAGTTTACCAGAATGGTTCAGCAAGCATGATGGGCCGTATAATATTTGCTGTTCCAATGGGCTCGGTTTTAAATAGTAATAATCATGTATGTGGGGATAAAATTTATTCAAGCCCAATCAAGGCTTTACACATCTGCTGCACAACTTCCTTTGTTTTTTTTAATTTGTTCATGAGATGTGGGTGTCGCAGGCTGGGCAAGATTTTATTGCCCATCCCTAATTGCCCTTGACACAACCATGTTGCTCTGCAGCACGGTAGCATTGTGCATAGCACAATTGCTTCACAGCTCCAGGGTCCCAGGTTCGATTCCGGCTTGGGTCACTGTCTGTGCGGAGTCTGCACATCCTCCCCGTGTGTGCGTGGGTTTCCTCCGGGTGCTCCGGTTTCCTCCCACAGTCCAAAGATGTGCAGGTTAGGTGGATTGGCCATGATAAATTGCCCTTAGTGTCCAAAATTGCCCTTAGTGTTGGGTGGGGTAACTGGGTTATGGGGATCGGATGGAGGTGTTGACCTTGGGTAGGGTGCTCTATCCAAGAACCGGTGCAGTCTCGCTGGGTCGAATGGCCTCTTTCTGCACTGTAAATTCTATGCCTATGTTAATCTGGAGCCACATGTAGGCCAGACCAGGTAAGGATAGCAGATTTCCTTCCCTCAAGTGTGAACCAGTGAATTAGTGAACCAGATGGGTTTTTATGACAATCGACAATGGTCATGGTCATCATTAGACTTATTTAATTCCAGATTTTTGGTGAATTCAAATTTCACCCTCTGCAGTGGTGAGATTACTCTGGCACATTACTCTGTGTTTCTGGTTTACTAGTCCAGTAACCTCTAATTCCCTCTAGTCCCCTTGAATTTCAAGAATCCAGAGATAAAGACAAATATTTCATGTGTGCTTTTATTTATTCTTCATGGCTGTCCACAAGCATTTAGTGATTCTTGAATACAGACGCTTAAAGTTCTCTACACTGTTTATGCCCAGTGATATATTATCTTCACTGACTTTGAAGTCAGCTGACACTTTTACATTTGGCAGGCAGGGGTCTGATTTCAATCTAAAAGTTTGAGCCTGACGACATCGCAATCTCATAGTAATCTGAAGGTTCAGGAGGCCTGCACAACAACTCAACCCTGGTGGGAGCCTGTGGAGGCCAAGCTGGGTTTAAAAAATGCAATGTTTATGTGGAATTCTATGAGCCAGGAGAAATTGTGAGTGCTTCCAATTCTGCCCTTGCCACTCCCTCAGTGACTGCCCAGAACTCACCTTATTCTGACAATCTTTCTCCTCAGTCCTCAGCAACATAAGCCTTCCTATTAATTCCCACTCTCATTCCGGCCCTGACAAGCATTCCAGCCAGCTTCGACTGAGACTAAAATGGGCTCTGTCCTGCTTCCTTCAGTTAGGTGGCACAGTGTGGATGGTAACAGAAATCAGCAAATCAGCAAATTAAATGAGCTGACAAATCTATGGCAAATGGATTTCAGTGTTCAGGGGCGTCATTCTCCGACCCCCCACCAGGTCGGAGAATGGCTGTTGGCCGCCGTGAATCCCGCCCCCGCCGAAGTCTCCGCTCCCGGAGATTGGGCGGGGGCGGGAATCCGGCCGCGCCGGTTGGCGGGACCCCCCGCTGGATTCTCCGGCCCGGATGGGCCGAAGTCCCGCCCAGGAATTGCCTGTCCCGCCGACGTAAATCAAACCTGGTATTTACCGGCGGGACCAGGCGGCGTGGGCGGGCTCCGGGGTCCTGGGGGGGGCGCGGGGCGATCTGACCCCGGGGGGTGCCCCCATGGTGGCCTGGCCCGCGATCGGGGCCCACCGATCCGCGGGCGGGCCTGTGCCGTGGGGGCACTCTTTCCCTTCCGCCTCCGCTACGGCCTCCACCATGGCGGAGGCGGAAGAGACTCTCCCCACTGCGCATGCACGGGAAACTGACAGCGGCCGCTGACGCTCCCGCGCATGCGCTGGGAAACTGACAGCGGCCGCTGACGCTCCCGCGTATGCGCCGCATTTCCGCGCCAGCTGGCGGGGCAACAAACGCCATTTCCGCCAGCTAGCGGGGCGGAAATCCCTCCGCCGTCGGCCTAGCCCCCCAATGTTGGGGCTAGGCCGCCAAAGATGCGGAGATTTCCGCACCTTTTTGCCGGCGTGATGCCCGTCTGATTGGCGCCGGCTTTGGCGCCAGTCGGAGGGCATCCCGCCGTTGGGGGAGAATTTCGCCCCAGAAGTGTGAGCTCATCTGTATTATACTTAAAAAAGACCAGAGTATTTTCTAAATGGAGCTGGAACTATGGATGAGCAGAGAGGGTTTTGCTCAAGGTTCACGACAAGTGATTGGGAAAGTACAAAAAATAAATTAAAAGGCTAATGGAATGTTGAACTTTATCCCAAGCGGACTGGACAAAGGAGTAGAAGGGTCTTCTGGTTGATGTAAATTAGAAATAGTCACACTTTAGATGCAAAAGGGTGGAACTTCAGAGAGCGTGAGCACAATCTAACCTAATTGAAACAGAGTCCAGTGGTGAGCGCGTTTAGCCGGATTTTTCCCCGCACTCGCAGTGCCGAGAAACACCATGCTTTCGTTCGGGACTATGTTTGAATTCAGTGCCTCAGTGGGGAATGCCCTGCTGAGGCCGCACATAGTCTCATTTCCTGTACTGAGGAGCTCTGCTTGTCGGAACTCCTCAGTGCAAGAAGAGATCGGGACACCATTTTTAAATGGCGCCCTAATCACTCGACACCCCGAGCCACCCCAAAGCCCCAACTCACCTATAAGGGGGTCCTCAGGCCCCCCTGCACCCCACCTCACATGCACAGGGATTCCCCGGCCCAATGCCCACCACGGGAAAAATGTCAGCCTGACACCTTGGCACTGCCAGCATAGCACCGTCTCTTCCAGCTGGCAGTATCAAGTTGGCTCCCAGGTGGCATTGTCAGGCTGGCAGTGCCAGAGTGCCACTCTGCCCAGAGGGAAAGCAGCTAAAGGCCTCTGATCCCCTGGACTCCACCACAAGTGCCGTTCTGTCTGATCTCCGTTTGTGAGGACGAGCATGAATGGCGTCGCCTGAGGTCTCCAAGGCAAAGAGGTTAGATCCCAATGCCTCGGGTAGATCAGGGGAGTGTCTATTAGAGTGAGGGCACCACGGTAGCACAAGTGGATAGCACTGTGGCTTCACAGCGCCAGGGTCCCAGGTTCGATTCCCCGCTGGGTCACTGTCTGTGCGGAGTCTGCACGTTCTCCCCGTGTCTGCGTGGGTTTCCTCCGGGTGCTCCAGTTTCCTCCCACATTCCAAAGACGTGCAGGTTCGGTAGATTGGCCATGATAAATTGCCCTTAGTGACCAAAAAGGTTAGGAGGGGTTATTGGGTTACGGGGATAGGGTGGAAGTGATAGCTTAAGTGCGTCGATGCAGACTCGATGGGCCGAATGGCCTCCTTCTGCACTGTATGTTCTATGAGACCAGCTGCCTCTCCCTAATGTGCAGATTTACAAAATACTGATCGATTCAGATCACGACATCTCGCAAGATTGCGTTAGATCTTGAAAGGCATGGCGAACCGGGTAGATCCAGGAAGAGGGAGCTCCCGGCATTTATCAGCCATGTGCGCCGCCTTTCGGGCTCAACCCGGCCAATAGATCTTGCTCTAAATTTCTTTCAGCTTCCTATGTGGCTGGCAGAATGACAGATTGATACATTGTTCCTTGGCACATGACTGTGGTGAATGCAAAGTTTTGGGACATATATTCACGTTACAATTTGTTCCTACCCTTTACGAATAATTTACTAATACAACTTCCCTCTTTTTTCATCAATACAGCTGTTCCAAACATTTACTCATGTTTCTAAACTAAAGAAGGTGAACAATCGAGTTTTTTGAACTGAACTGAACCTTTTATAGGTTGCTTTCTTTTCTCAGATAGAACATTCATGGTTTTGCTTGGTGGTATGATGTGTCTCGACCTGATAGGGTTTGGAATTCATTGCTCTCAGTAGTGAGTTGGCATGTTGCACAGGCATTGTTGTGCATGTTGCTCTTGGTGTTGTAGGAATCATGCTTGATGTTGATGCTGTGCCACTTGCCAATGATGTTATCAATGTTGCATCGCATGTTGGTGATGCATTGATGTTTTTGTGGTGTTGCTGTTCTTGTTGATGAACTTTCTTATTCTTTCGACTTCGTCAAATATCGGGTGGGATTCTCCGATGCTGAAATCGGAATCGGCAATCGGGCGGAGAATGGCGTCCAACGCCGGGTTTGGGGAAGGCGCCGGTTTGATGCAGGTTCGCGATGCTCCGCCCCCGATGGGCGAGTTCCCGATGGCACGGGCCACGTGTTGTTCCAGCGGTCGGGAACCGGGCATGCCAGCTGCAGACAGTGTCCAGCGCCGCCACATTTGACGGGGATCTGTGCCGCTGACCAGGGGGCTGCTGCTAGGGTTGGGGGGAGTGGTGGGGGATAGCCAGGGGTGGGCTGTGGTGTTGGTGTGGTGGGTTAGGGTTCGAATCCCGGCCCTGTGTCACTGTCCGTGTGGAATTTGCACATTCTCCCCGTGTCTGCGTGCGTTTCACCCCCACAACGCAAAGATGAGCAGGTTAGGTGGATTGGCTACGCTTAATTGCCCCTTAATTGGAAAAAAATAATAATAATTGGGTGCTTTAAAAAAAAAATTAAAATTCTCTGGAGGTGAATATGGTTCCATTGTCACACATTATTCTTTCAGGAATAACTTTGCTCAGTGAATAATACTCATACTGCTGAGAAGATCAAATCAAATCTTTCACCATCTGGATAAAAGGGGACCTTGAGTAGCAATCTGCAACAATTAGACACCATTATTGATTGTGTGTGAATAAATCAGCTCCCAACAGTATGCCATAGTCTGGGTGGTTCAGTCAGTCTCGTCTAACCTTTCTACAGTGTGTTTCGGTACTTCTGACATACATTGCACATAAACACCATTCTTTGTAGATGCCTATCTAGTACACAGCTGAAATGGCTCTGAGATTACACATCTCCATTCCCATCTTTCTTTCATGCAAGTGCTGAAGAAGTTCTTCCTGAATTGTTTTGGGTATGATTATTCTGGGCCCAGCTAGCAGAACACCATCTTCTAATGAGATGTCATTTCTGATACACCATTGCTGCCATATCGCTGTCTGTGTTTGCTGTATCTTATCAAGGCCGTCCTTGATTTGATTTGTTTTGATTTATTGTCACACAAGAGGTGTGGACAGAATCAATGTGGGGGTCTGTGTGATGGGTCGCAAGTCTGTGTGATGCATTGGGCTGAGTTCACCACAGTCTGCAGTTTCTTGCGATCTTGGACCGAGCAGTTGCCATACCAGGCTGTGGTGCAGCCGGATAAGATGCTCTCTGTCACACATCTGTGGAAGTTTGTGAGAGTCGAAGCAGACATGCCAATTTTTTTTAGCTTCCGTAGGAAGTAGAGACGTTGTTGGGCTTTCTTGACTGTTGCATCAATGTGAGTGGACAAGGATAGACTGTTGGTGATGGTGACCCCCAGGAACTTAAAGCTATCGACCATCTCCACTTCGGAGCCATTGATGCAGATGGCAGTGTGTGTCGTGCTACGCTTCCTAAAGCCAAAGATCAGTTCCTTGGTCTTTCCGACATTTGAAAATCGCTTAGAAAGAGGTTGTTTTCGGTACACCATGCAACAAAGTGATCTATCTCCCTTCTGCAGCCTGATTCGTCGTTGTTTGAGATACGGCCCACCACAGTCATATCATCCGCAGACTTATAAAATGAGCTGGAGTTAAATCTTGCCACACAGTCATGTGTATAGGGACTACAGAAGAGAACTGAGCACACATCCTTGCGGGGCACCGGTGTTGAGGAGTATTGTGGAGGAGGTGCTGTTGCTTATCCTGACAGATTGCGGTCTGTTGGTGAGTGTTATAACCTGCCTGCTTACCATTGGCTGGGGACTAATGACAATCCCACAATCCTGTGGGAGTATGAGCTTCCCCAATGAGGGGGGCGGAGAAACCATTAGTAAACTCCAAGTATAAATAAAGCGGGCCAGTTTGGAAACAGCAGGAAGGAGTGTGCAGCAAGGGAAGTTGCTGCTGCTGTTATATATATATGTTATTGTAAATAAATGTTGTTACTTTGTATCCTTAAAACTTGTGCTGGATTCTTCGTGGCCCTCACAAAAGTGAGGAAGTCAAGGATCCAGCTGAGAGAGGATCTGTAACTCTTCATTTTTGCTTGTCGCATTTCTGATTTGACTCAGTTTCTGTGCTGCTCCAGTCACTTGGTGGTGAATCTTTATACCTAGATCATGAATTTCATGTTTATCCTGTGTCAACATCTGAGATAAGGCTTCTGCCAGCACAATTTCTCTTCCTGCTACAACTCCAGTAGATACTCAAATTTTATTTCTCTGTATGCTTTCTGATACAACTGCTTCATCTCTGAATCCTTCTGCTGTAATTCTACAGTGGCTGGTTTAGCACACTGGGCTAAATCGCTGGCTTTTAAAGCAGACCAAGGCAGGCCAGCAGCATGGTTCAATTCCCGTACCAGTACCAGCCTCCCCGAACAGGCGCCGGAATGTGGCGACTTGGGGCTTTTCACAGTAACTTCATTTGAAGCCTACTTGTGACAATAAGCGATTTTCATTTCATACAGCTTTACTGAACTAAAGATATTTGCTTCATCCTCCACCTGTTTATGTTATTTATAAACCATCAATCAAAATTGTTTCAAAATAGCCTTCCATCTTTACTTCTTGATTTCTGCTCCTCCTGTCTCAACCTGTAGCTTTGTTACCTTGGGCGCAATTCAACGGAAATATTTCAAATTCCGGTATTGGACATGTTTGGCAGGATGTTTCGCAACGGCCGCATTGGCAAGATTGCGGCCCGTATTCAATGGCACTTAGTGCCCAAAATGAGCCCCCATGACATTCTCAAAATTACTGTCTGTCTCGCTGTTTGATTCGCCCAACTCGCGCCACAGTAGCTTTCCGCTAATAAGGGGGAGCTTCTTTTAAATGCTCCCTCACAACTCACTCCCAGCCAACACACGAGCATGGCAGTGCTCGGACTTGCTCGTGCTTTGCGACTAGTGATCTGGCCAGGCTTCTCGATGCTCTGGATGAGAGACGGGCCAGCCTGTTCCTCCGAGGGGGTCGGAGGACCAGCAGCAGGGTCAACAGTGCTGCCTGGGAGGCAGTGGCAGTGGCTGTCAGTTCAGGCAGCATGACCAGGAAGACCGCCGCCCAATGTAGGAGGAAGACCTCCACTGAGCTGCAAGGTTAGTTACCACCTCTTTCCTGGCTCCAGTTCCACCTGCCACCCCTCAAATTCCCAAAACCCCCAATCCACTGGCTGAGACCTTGCACCCTCCCCACATCTGGGGCGGGATTCTCCACAATCGGCGCGATGTCCGCCGACCGGCGCCAAAACGGCGCGAATCAGTCCAGCATCGCGCCGCCCCAAAGGTGCGGAATTCTTCGCATCTTGAGGGGCCGAGCCCTCACCTTGAGGGGCTAGGCCCGCTCCGGACTGATTTCCGCCCCGCCAACTGGCGCGGAAATGACTTTGCCGTGCGGCGCATGCGCGGGAGCGTCAGCGGCCACTCATGGCAACCCGCGCATGCGCAGTGGAGGGGGTCTCTTCCACCATAGTGGAGACCATGGCGAAGGCGGAAGGGAAAGAGTGCCCCCAAGGCACAGGCCCGCCCGCGGATCGGTGGGCCATGATCACGGGCCAGGCCACCGTGGGGACACCCCCCGAGGCCAGATTGCCCCGCGCCCCCCCCAGGACCCCGGAGCCCGCCCACGCCGCCTTGTCCCGCCGGTAAGAGAGGTGGTTTAATTCTCGCCGGCGGGACAGGCATTCCAGCAGCGGGACTTCGGCCCATCGCGGGCCGGAGAATCGCCGGGTGGGGCCTGTCAACCGGCGTGGCGCGATTCCCACCCCCGCCAAATATCCGGTGCCGGAGAATTCGGCAACCGGCGGGGGCGGGATTCACGCCAGCCCCCGCCGATTCGGGGTCGGAGAATCCCGCCCCTGATCTTCGTGCTTGTACCTCAGAACCCTCTGACACCCATCAGCACAACCCCTTCATGTCCAGGTGCAGTGCCGACACATGCCACCTGCTATATACACCCTGACCCATCAAGCTTGCGGCTCTCTTTGTCCCCGCAGGAGAAGATAGCTCATAATAAGCAAGAAAGGGTCAAGATGGGGGGTAGAGTCTCAGAGCTTCGAGTCCTCATTCCCTATGAGAAACGGGCCCTGAAAGTTGTGGGGTTACCTGAGGAGAAAGAAGTCACTGACAGGGAGTTGGCCTGCACCAGAGAGGTGAGGATCCACTGCCCCTTCACCCAGGTGATCTGTCTCAAGTGAGTTGTTCATGTCAGACAAAACGATCCTTCCCTCTGACTGACCATATGTCCATTTTCTCAAAGGATCTCCATCTGATTAGACCAGGCCATCCGGAGGTGTTCCTCCCCCATCACCAAAGACACCACCTTGGAGGAGAGCTCTGAGAACACCGGTGATGCGTCACACCTATCACCCACACCTTCCAACAGCGCAGAAACACACACCTCGGTGGGAAACATTAGTGGGTTTCAGGGGCACAATCTGCTGGGCACCACACATCTGCTGATCACATGGAGGGAGGAACATTCAAGGGAGGCAGCTGTCAGAGGTCTCCTAGATCCCATGACTCAGCTGGGTCTCAGTCAGATGCCGAGCCGCTAGACAAGGTTATCCCAGAGCTGATGCAGATGATAGGACACAGCCATAACATTCAGAAGCGGGTTGTCAGTGACATTCCAGTGACTGCAAGGCCGACTGGAGGAGTCACAATGCTGCAGGATCAGGAGGTGGTGCCGACAATGCATGGCACCGAGGCCAACACCACTAAGGTGGCGATCGCAGTGAAAAACCTGGAGCACAGCGTCCACGTCTTGAGTGGTGGTGCCCAAGGCATGGCTCAGTCTATGATGACCATGGCTGAGGGTCTCGACATCATGTCCCAGTCACTGAGGGATGTGCCATAGACGCAGCTGGATATTTCCGAGGCACCGCAAAGCATGGTTCAGTCACTGAGGAGCATCAATATTGGCATCGTTACCATGGTGCAGACACTGAGGAGGTGCCAGGTGACTCACAGGCCTCTGGAGTTCATTCCTGTTGCCCTCCACTCCATATCGTCAGGGAGGAGGAAGCACTGGAGGCCAACCTGGGGCCTGCCACCAAGGATGCAGCAGCGGTCTCCAGTTCTTTTGAATCCCCTCCCTCGTAACGCCTCAAGAACAGTGGGCACAACAGGGTGGCACAGCGACGGCAGTGACACCAGTATGAAGTTGGACACCCGGCTCCAGGCCCTCCAGAGGACGTTCGTGGAGTGCATCAAAGGCCACAAGGCGTGGAAAGCAGCAGGTACCTTCTCCTCTGATATGCATTCTGGGGACACACCCAGATGTAGCAGCAGAGCACCAAAAACCAAGAAGAGTGAAGAGCACCGAGTGGGCACTGGTGTGGTCACTGTCTGTAACCAGTGGGAATGGAAATCTGTCACAGTAAAAAGTTCACTCTTAAAACATGCCACACATGTGACTAGTGAACTAATTCATAATCATCTGCCATTTCTGCTGCCTAACTAGCAGCTTTAACCCTTTGCTCTTCCACATGAGTTCTCACTTCTGTGAGAAATTAAACTATAAATTCCTCCAAAATAACCATTTCCCTAAGCGTCTATTTGTAATGCTCTCACCCACCTATTAAAATTATTGTTTGATTCTTTTAAATTCTATATTTTTCTGACCTTGTTCTTTCCTTAGATTTCTAAAATTCTATCTGTAGGTTTCTGGCACTGGTTCATATGCACTTAAAATTGACTTTTCTCACGTCATCATAATCCTAGATATCTCCTCTGATAATGACACAAACATTTCAGTATCTATACCTACCCATTGTGATTGAATCAACAATGACGACATGGTTTTTGGCCAATTCAATTGTTTAGCTACTTTCTCAAATGAGACAAAAAAAAGGTTCCATGTATTTCTCATCAAACGTTGGCAGTGCGTGAACATATTTAAACATATCCCCACTAGTATTTTGAGTAGGAGGTGTTACTCCTCCCTCTGGACTTTCCTCAATGTCTGCCTATAACTGCAATCTTTTAAATTGATATTTTCTATGTTTTTCTGATTCCCTCCCCCTCAGTTCCATTCTCCAAAGTTCAAAACCTCTCACCTTGTCGTTCTCTCGTTCTTGCTCTGCCCTCTCTTTTCCCTTTTCTTTTGCCATGGCCTCTGTTTTCTTCTCCTTTTCTTCTGCCATTGAGCTCTCTCCTCATCTTTCTTTCCTTTGCTTTTAATTCCAATTCAAGCTGTGTAAGTTATTTATCATGTCACGACTGTTTCATTTACACCTGGATCCTAGCCAATTCCGATGAATCAGACTGTGTCTCTTCCAAATTTAAAAGCTGAGCTATCACTTTAATTATCTTTACCTTCCTCACCCCTTCAGGTAAAGTCAAGTTCAGCTTGTCCTCCAAATCCAAAGGCTTTATTTTAACACCCTTTGTAAACCAACCAGACTGATCTCTTCAACACCTACGAATATCTTAGCCACTGAAAGAGCCATTTTACAAGTCACCCCCTACTTAAACTGACAAGAGTATCAGCACCTGAAAGAACACACCAGCCCCTCACACTCACTGGTTTTAAGTTCAATAATCCCAAGCCAAACAAGGAATTATATGTTTTTTCTAAATCACGTCAGTGAGTCCCCAATTTTTGTTTGGTTCCCATGCGAGAATCCCAACAATTTTGCAATTTGTAAGACTGAGGGAAGACTGCTAAACCACAGGAGTGTTGACTCTGACCAATAGGTATGGAGTGCTACAACAGTATAGAAGATGTGTAGAGAGATCAGTTCAGTCCATAAGAGGGCCATTCAGGAGTCTGGTAACAGCGGGGAAGAAGCTGTTTTGAGAATCTCTTAGTGCATGTTCTCAGACTTTAGTATCTTCTTACCAATGGAAGAGGTTATAAGAGAGCATAACCTGGGTGGGAAGGGTCTTTGATTATGCTGCCCACTTTCCCAAGGTAGCGGGAGGTGTAGACAGAGTCATAGATTATCATAGAAATTACAGTGCAGAAGGAGGCCATTCGGCCCATCGAGTCTGCACCGACTCTTGGAAAGAGCACCCTACCCAAGGTCAACACCTCCACCCTATCCCCATAACCCAGTAACCCCACCCAACACTAAGAGCAATTTTGGACACAAAGGGCAATTTATCATGGCCAATCCACCTAACCTGCACATCTTTGGACTGTGGGAGGAAACCGGAGCACCCGGAGGAAACCCACGCACACACTGGGAGGATGTGCAGACAGTGACCCAGCGGGGAATCAAACCTGGGACCCTGGAGCTGTGAAGCAATTGTGCTATCCACAATGCTACCGTGGTGCCAATGTCAATGGATGAGAGGCCGTTTGTGTGATGGGCTGGGCTGTGTTCATGACTCTCTGTAGTTTCTTACGGTCTTGGGCCGAGCAGTTGCCATACCAGGCTGTGATGCAGCCAGATAGGATGCTTTCTATGGTGCATCTGTAAAAGTTGGTAAGAGTCAATGTGGACATGCCGCATTTCCTTAGTTTCCTGAGGAAGTATAGGCGCTGTTAAACTTTCTTGGTTAAAAATTTCTTACATTTCTTAAGAATCAAATTTTATTACCTTGTTGAAGTTTTTTGAAGATGTGGCAGAGAGGGTACATGAGGAAAATGCTATTTATGTGGTGTACACGGACTTCCAAAAGGCATATGATCTGGTCCCACACAACAGACCTGTGAGCAAAGTTATCACTAATGGAATAAAAGGGAAAGTAACAACATGGGTGAGATTCTCCGACCCCCCGCCGGGTCGGAGAATCGGCGGGGGCTGGCGTGAATCCTGCCCCCGCCGGTTGCCGAATTCTCCGGCACTGGAGATTCGGCGGGGGCGGGAATCGCGCCACGCCGGTTGGCGGGCCCCCCCCGGCGATTCTCCGACCCGGATGGGCCGAAGTCCCGCTGCTAGAATGCCTGTCCCGCTGGCGTGGATTAAACGACCTCTCTTACCGGCGGGACAAGGCATCGCGGGCGGGCTCCAGGGGGGGACGCGGGGCGATCTGGCCTCGGGGGTGCCCCCACGGTGGCCTGGCCCGCGATTGGGGCCCACCAAATCCGCGGGCGGGCCTCTGCCATGGGGGCACTCTTTTCCTTCCGACTTCATCACGGTCTCCACCATGGCGGAGGCGGAAGAGACTCCCTCCACTGCGCATGCGCGGGGATGCCGTGAGCGGCCGCTAACGCTCCCGCGCATGCGCCGCCCGGCAATGTCATTTCCGCGCCAGCTGGCGGGGCACCAAAGGCCTTTCCCGCCAGCTGGCGGGACGGAAATCAGTCCGGCACGGTCCTAGCCCCTCAAGGTTAGGGCTCGGCCGGTCAAGATGCGGAGGATTCGGCACCTTTGGGGCGACGCGATGCCAGACTGATTTGCGCCATTTTTGGTGCTGGTCGGCAGACATCACACCGATTACGGAGAATTTTGCCCATGGATAAAGTGGCTGATTGTCAGGAAACAGTGAGTCGTGGTTAATTAATGCTTTTCCGGCTGAGGAAGAAATGGGGGAAGAGCACCTCAGTGGTGAGTGTTGGGGGACCTGATTTTCCTGCCATATATTAATGACCTAGACCTGGGTGGCGCAGTGGTTAGCACTGCTGCCTTACGACAACGAGGACCTGGGTTTGATCCTGGCCCCGGGTCACTGTCCATGTGGAGTTTATGCATTCTCCCAGTGTCTGCGTAGGTCTCACCCCCTCAACCCAAAGATGTGCAGGTTAAATGGATTTGCCACGCTAAATTGCCCCTTAATTGGAAAAAAAGAATTGGGGACTCTAAAAAATTATTAAAAAGGAAGAAGAGAAAACAAATTAATGACCTAGACCTTGGGCACAATTTCAAAATTTGTAGAAGATACAAATTTGAAAGTCAATTGCGAGGAGGATAGTCTAGAATTTTAAGGGGGCATTAAGTTGGTGGAATGTGTGAATGAAAAACAGATGGGAGATGAAATTCAATGAGGAGAAATGTGAAGTAATTAATTTTGGTCATTTTGCAAGGACATGAACAAACACTATAAACTAAAGGGTACAACATTATTATATAATAATAATCTTTATTGTCACAAGTAGGCTTCCAATAACACTTCAATGAAGTTGCTGTGAAAAGCCCCTATTCGGCACATTCCGGGGCCTTTTCGGGTACACAGAGGGAGAATTCAGAATGTCCAAATTAACTAACCGCACGTCTTTCAGCACTTGTGGGTGGAAACTGGAGCACCCGGAGGAAACCCACGCAGGCACAGGAAGAACGTGCAGACTCCGCACAATGACCCAAGCCAGGAATCGACCCTTGGGACCCTGGCGCTGTGAAGCAACAGTGCTAACCATTGTGCTACTCTGCCGCCCTTAAAGTGAGGGGCCTGGGTGTGTATGTGCATTAGGCATTGAAGTGCCAGGAAGAAAACATTGCTAAAAAAAACATGTATTAGCTTAGACCTGATTAATAGGGATAGAAAGTAAAAGAGCTAGAAGGTTATGTTAAACGTATGGAAGATACTAGTGCCTTGATCAGCTGGAATATTGCATCCAGTTCTGGATGGGAGGCATTGGAGGGAGTACAGAAAAGATTCACAAAAATAGTCTGAGGGATGAAGTACTTCAGCTATGAAGGTAGATTGGAGAAGTTAGGACTGTTTTCCTCAGAGAGGAGAAAGCTGAGTGGAAATCCAATAGAGATATTCAGAATCATTAGGGGTCTGGGGAGCCTTGATGGTGAGAAAATGTTCCCACTCATGAATGGATCAAGAACTCATGGGAATAGATTTGAAGTAATTTGCAAAAGAATCAAAAAGCAATATGAGTAAAGCCTTTTTCACACAGCGAGTGGTCCGAAATCCACTGCCTGAAAGTGTGGCAGGGACTGGTTCAATCGAGGCTTTCAAAATGAAGTTAGACTGTTATTTGAAAAGGGACAATGTTCAGGCTTGTGCGAGGAAGGCAGAAGAATGATTGTGAGCAAATTGCTCATTCGGAGAGTCAATGTAGACACAATGGGCCGGATGATCTCCTTCTGTTTTGCACACTTGGTGGAGGTCGTGATACTGTGGGTCAGACTTGTCTTCAGGCAGAGACAATGCACGAAGTAGAAGGAAGCTTGATCTATACTTTCATGATACTCTGTGTGGCTTAATATAAATGGTGGTCCTGATCTTATCTCTCTACACCATAGATCTCCTCATCTACTTCCTACTGGAACACATCCTAGCTCATTTTAAGGCCAAAAGGTAGATATAGAAATTTGTACCAGCCAAAGGTTTTGTTGTTTTGTTGAATGTTGTCAACGCCGAATATTCCTTGTCAAACGTCACATTCCAGGAGCGATTCTTGGCATCAAGCTTGCTAAAAACATTTGCCCCTCCCAGTGCTGGTGTGATCTCTTCTAGCATTGGAATGGGGTCGTGATTCCTCTTTATTTCTTGAATAAGATCTTTTTGATCCAGGCAATTTGTAGCCACTCATTCGGCTTCTCGCACTCACTCTGATGGAATTTACCCTATCTGTAGGCTCTGTGAGTCTGACAATCACCTTGTTTTCTTCTGTCTCTTGAATCTCTCTTTCAAGCTTTCCTTTTAATTCTATTGGTACGTCCCATGGGGGATGAATTATTAATTTCATTATTGGGTTAATTATAATGTGATATCAAAATCTTTGAAGCATCCAACTATCTTGTCAAAATGCTCTGGCTATGTTTGCACTAATTATTATTTGCTTCTGATCAGAGAATGTTTTTCATTGGGTGTACGAACTTCAACCTTCAGTGTTATCCCCTTCATCGCACAACTTACTGAGATAAACAGCAGCCCTTTGCAAATGCTCAGCCCCAGGATAGCAGTACCATCTGTTTCAGTGATGTCGGAAACACAGTTAACATCCTTTTCTTTCTGTGTTCCTCTAATTTGGGTGGTTCCTAGCTGTTGAATCAAAGTTACCCTGAATGCTGTCAGCATGATGTTGCTCTACTTCAGAGCAGCTTGGATAGAATAGAATCCCTACAGTGCAAAGGAGGCCATTTGGCCCATCAGGTCTAGACCGACCTTCTGAAACAGCACACTACCTAGACTCACTCTCCCGCCCTATTCCTGTAACCTCATAACCCCACCTAACCCAACCTTTGGACACTAAAGGACAATTTGGCATAGCCAATCCACCTAACCTGCACATTCTTTGGACTGTGGGAGGAAAACAGAGCACCCGGAGGAAACCCACGCAGACACAGGGAGAACGTGCAAATTCCACACAGTCACCCAAGTTCAGAATTGAACTCTGGACCCTGGGGCTGTGAGACAGCAGTGCTAACCACTGTGCCACCCAACCTTTCCTTTGGTATCCATTACAATTCAAATTTTCAGGAATGATCTTCCAACATAGCCCGGGTGGGATGTTACTCTATACACTGGTATCAAGATTCTGGCTTCAGATTTATGTTTGAGGGTTTAGTTCACACCCATTTCCTTGGTTGTCTGAAGTTCTTTACGTTGAGAATTGCCACATCCAGCCACTTCAGATAGTTGAGTTGACTTGATTTGATTTATTGTCACATGTACCAAAGTACAGCGAAAAGTATTTTTCTGCGGCCGAGGGAACGTACACAGTACATACACAGTAGACAAAAAGAATAATCAACAGAGAACACTGACAAATGGTACATCGACAAACAGTGATTGGTTACAGTGCAGAACAAGGGGCCAAACAAAGCAAATACATGAGCAAGAGCAGCATAGGGTGTCATGAATAGTGTTCTGACAGGGAACAGATCAGTCCAAGGGGGAGTCGTTGAGGAGTCTTGCAGCTGTGGTGAAGAAGCTGTTCCTATGTCTGGATGTGCGGGTCTTCAGACTTCTGTACCTTCTGCCTGATGGAAGGGTCTGGATGAAGGCAATGCCTGGGTGGGAGGGGTCTCTGATAATGCTGTCTGCCTTCCTGAGGCAGCGGGAGATGTATACAGAATCAATGTGGGGGTCGCAAGCTTGTGTGATGTGTTGGGCTAAGTTCACCACTTCTTGCGATCTTGGACTGAGCAATTGCCATACCAGGCTGTGATGCAGCTGGATAGGATGCTCTCTATCGCACATCTGTAGAGGTTTGTGAGAGTCGATGCAGACATGCCGAATTTCTTTAACTGCCCTCGGAAGTAGAGACTTTGTTGGGCTTTCTTGACTGTTGCATCAACGTGGGTGGACCAGGACAGACTGTTGGTGATGGTGACCACCAGGAACTTAAAACTATCGACCATCTCTACTTCGGAGCCATTGATGCAGACAGGAATGTGTGTCGTGCTACGCTTCCTGAAGTCAATGATCATTCCCTTGGTCTTTCCGATATTTAGAGAGATTGTTTTCAGTACACCATGCAACCAAGTGATTTATCTCCCTCCTGTAGTCTGATTCATCATTGTTTGAGATATGGTCCACCACAGTCGTATCATCCGCAAACTTACAGATTGAGTTGGATTTAAATCTTGCCACACAGTCGTGTGTATAGCGAGTACAGTAGAGGACTGAGCACACATTCTTGCGGTGCTCCGGTGTTGAGGACTAATGTGGAGGAGGTGCTGTTGCCTTTCCTGACAGATTGCGGTCTGTTGGTGAGGAAGTCGAGGATCCAGCTGCACAGGAAGAGTTCAAGTCCAAGATTGCAGAGTTTGGTTATTAGTCTTGTCGGGATAATGGTGTTGATTGCGGAGCTGTAGTCGATGAACAGCAGTCTGAAGTAGGTGTCCTTGTTGTCGAGGTGTTCGAGTGTTGATTGCAGAGCCAGGGAGATAGCATCTGCTGTGGACCGGTTGCGTTGATAGGCAAACTGCAGTGGATCGAGACCACCTGGGAGGCTGGCAGTGATCCGTCTCATGACTAGCCGCTCGAAGCACAACAGCAGTCGCCTGTTGTGCTGGCAAACTCTTTGCCGTCTCCCAGGGTGTGGATGTTTAGGTTCACTGTACTTCACGTTCACCCTGGTGTTATGTTTCTGATAATTCATTGACAATCTTCTTTCTTTGGTCCGAACATCTTTTCCCAGTGATTGGTTTTCCACAAGATCTGTGGTTTATTCCATATGTGGATATTTCCTTTAGTCTGTGAATCCAATGCTGAATTTAATGGCCTCTCAGTCGTCATGTTAACGGTTGTGGGGGAAGGGCAAATATGACAGGTGGCAAGCCGATGGCTGACACCGCCCCCCCCACCCCCGCAACATCATTCCGCCACCGCCCTACCCACCTCAGGACTTTCTGCATCACTCTCCCCCAAAGTACGAGAGTACCCCGACCACCCCCACCGACTTCCGATCAGAGACCCCCACCAGAAACCCATGACAGATATCCCCAATGACAGTGACCCCCAACAAAGACTCCCCAATTATTGAGACCCCACCACCAGAGATGCGACTTTGATGTGGTTACAGGAGCTGCCAATCATGGCTAAATGTTAACAAACATTGCGGTTAGTTTCACAGCTGGGTATCTATAAGCCACTCAAGCATTAAGGGTAATAACTGAAACAATGCAGACAGCTGTGTGTGTGTGGAAGCTGTCAATCACTGCCTGGTTAAAGCAATTTCACATAGATATGAATGAATGGTTTGCAGGTCAAAGATCTGAGGAGGTTTAACCCTAGCTGACTGGTTTTCTCTTTCCAGGAATTGACAGGTGCTGCTTCCTGTGCCTGAGTCAGCAGGTGTATTACCCAGGTAACTGTTAAAGCAGTGATTTTTTTTTCATTGCCTCTGTCTGGACTCCTCTCGAGCTTCCAGGCAGGGGTCTCTATTATAGGAGGGGGGGGGGGGGTTTGTGGTGGGGGTCTTCTTATGGGGGGGTCTCTACTGGGGGGTTTCTCTTGTGAATGGTCTCTGGTGTGAGTCTCTGTAATTAGGGTGTCTCCGGTGGAGGGCTCTCTCATGGGTGATCTCTGGTGGGAGTCTCTGTATTTGGGGCATCTCTGCTAGGGGTCTCTGGTGGGGGTGTGGGAGGAGTCTGGTCACCATCGTACTGTGGGGCGGGGGTGGATGACTCAGAAAATCCCAGAGTGGAGGGGCGGCAGCGTGATTGTGCTGTGTTTTGTTGTCTTCACTAAGCTCCCAGCTACTAAGTAACTTCAACCCTTTATCTTCTTTCCACTAAAGGATGTAGTTCAACCTTTGTTCTATACTAGTTCTTTTAGTAGGCTACTGAATATCAGTCTGCAGCTTTGTTTAAGCTTCTCAAGTGCCTCTATGAGATCAATCAGCTTCCCAATTCATCATGAGCTGGAGCAATGACCTTACTGCTGTGGTAGCCATTTCACCTTTCCACAATTAATTCTGTTTCCTGACTCTCTCTGGCACTAATTCAGATTGATTTTTCAATCTGATTCAACATTAAATCTGCGCTTTTACTCACAAATAACCACGACTGTTTTGTTAGTTTTTTCAAAAATCTTTCCTGGGATGTGGGCATCGCTGACAAGGCCAACATTAGCTGCCCATCCCTGGTTGCCCTTGAACTGAATGACTTGTCACACCACTTCAGAGGGATGTGGCTCAGGAATCATGTGTAGAGAAGACCAGGTAAGGACAGCGTATTTACTTCTCAACGCAGCACCAGTGAACCAGATGGGTTTTTACAACAATCAACAATGGTTTGAAAGTAACCATTTCTGAGACTAGCTTTTCAATCCCAGGTCATTCATTGAATTTTAATTCCACCATTTGCCATGATGGGATCTGTCCCCGCTCATTCGCTTGGGCTTCGGTACTAATAGTCCACACCACCGTTTCCCCCATAAGTTAGAAATAATCACATGTTGGACTCAAAAGTGCAGTGGCACAGTGGTTAGCACTGTTGCTTCACAGCACCAGGAACCAGATTCGATACCAGGCTTGGGTCACTGTGTGGAGTTTGCACATTCTCCCCATGTCTGCATGGGTTTCCTCCGGGCACTCCAATTTCCTCCCACAAGTCCCGAAAGATGTGCTGTTAGGTGAATTTGACATTCTGAATTCTCCCTCAGTGTACCGGAGCAGGTAGCAGAGTGTGGCGACTAAGGGATTTTCACAGTAACTTCATTCCAGTGTTAATGTAAGCCTACTTGTAGACACTAATAAATATTATTATTTTTGATTATTAAATGCTGGAATTTCACTGAGTGCATTTCTTTCAGCTCCCTTTGTGTCTTTGGACTGATGGGTTTGATACGTTGGGGGCGCCTCTCTGACCACGTTACGCCCGCCGCAAATCCTGTTATGTTGGAAGAATTGCAGGAAATGGGATTTGAGCCAGGCGCAAATCAGTTCCCCATTTTCCTGGCCTGCTCCAGGGTCTCACCCAGAAAGTCATGTTTTGGGAGAATTCCACCCATTGTTACTTGGCACATGACTGAAACGCGACAGCAAAAATGGCACCCTTGGTTATAGATTCACATCACTGTTAGTTCCTAGTTATTTATGAACAATATAACAAAATAACAGAATTTGTGCTGCAGCTGTATAAAGCTCTAGTTAGGCTGCAGCTGAAGTGGTACATCCTCTGGACACCACATCTCATGAATGATACATTGGAATTGTAGGTGGGGCGAGCACAGGACCACCAAAATGATGGCGGAGCTATGGAGGTTAATTTATGAGTGTCAGTTACAGAGAGAAGACTTGCAATCCTGCCAGTATTTCAGTAGAGGAGGTGAAAGTTATTTAATTGAGTGGTTTAAGATGATTGAAGGAATCTTAGGGTAGACAGGGTGAAATTATGTCCTTGAGGGAATGGCCAGAAGGAGAGGACATAACCTTAAGGATGGGTGTTGTCTATAACCATATATATTGCTTTATGTTTACTACATTAATGTAACATGCAATTAAACCTGCAAAGAAAAATAATTCTTTGTGATATATATACGCACATCATAATACCCATTTCGATTACAAAATGTGACAGACTTTTATTAAAAAGGGTCTAAACAGCTTGTTTTTATTTATCATAAAAAGTCTCACATATATAGAGAACATAAAATGGCCATGCAGAGCAATATGCTTCTCATTTCCTTTGAGTGTAAATGGGATAAATCCTATGGGAAATAAAAGACAGATTACATGCCAGTCTGAGCTCTGTATTATCCTTTACTCAGCATCAGTGCTGTCCTTCATGACATTGCAGCGGTTCTTTGAAAAACAAAAGTTAAAGCTTCACCACATATGATTCAAATAAAGATTTATTGAAACTACCTCCTGATACCATTGGATTTTAATCTAATCTAGGAGATGAAACATTGAAGAAAGGAATAAAGTTAGAATACATGTGGCTGCGCTATAAAACTGCTGTGGTGGGGAAAATGAAAGTAATATGGCTTATGAAATTTGCTAATGTCTTAACACTGAGCAATGCTAATGCTTACCTTCAGCATCTTCTTTAGAGCTGTGTTTCCATTGGAAAGGCTGTGCACAAAGAGAGTTTCAAGGATTTGCTTGATGTAGTGAAGAGAGTGGCAGATGCAAGCCAAGCTTGTGGAGGAAGAGAAAATTCAAAAGTAATTTGGAAAGGAAGCATATGTTTGTGAAGATTTTTATACAGTGCGATTGATTCAGGACTGAATGCCCATTTCTTGCCACTTGAGTTATTACATGAATACTTATATCTGAGTTTCTGTTGTTCCACTCACTATTTTGGAAGCTGGAAGGTATATTTGATTATAGAAACTGTCTCCGGTTGGCAGGCTAACAAATTTTACAGAATCCTAAACTCATTGGAGCCAAAGGCATTATTCACAGATGGCAATATAATCTCCCAAGATAAAGGAGAGATCTTTATCTGTCATAAATAGATCCCACTGAAACACTGGAAAATAGTATAATCATCCAATTCGAACCTGCTCATTAACACACTTCATAACACACACATCTGTCTGACAAGCAGTCATTATCTCAAGTGGCAGTCAGCCATTGCCTTAATGGTTGTCGTCCTGTCCCAGGGGTCAGGCACTGAAAAGAACTGAAATTCAGTTCTTGACTACCCTGGACAGTGGAGATTGGAGTTCTCACAATAGATTCCGTGCTGGTATCAGGGCAGCACGGTAGCACAGTAGGTAGCACTGTGGCTTCACAGCGCCAGGGTACCAGGTTCGATTCCCGGCTTGGGTCATTGTCTATGCGGAGTCTGCACATTCTCCCCGTGTCTGCGTGGGTTTCCTCCGGGTGCTCCGGTTTCCTCTCACAAGTCCCAAAAGACGTGCTGTTCAGTAATTTGGACATTCTGAATTCTTCTTCAGTGTACCGGAGCAGGTACCGGAGTGTGGCGACTAAGGGATTATTATTATTATAAGTGGGGATTTGGGCGTTGGGTGAATGTGGGAAAGATGCCTCATCATATGGGATGTGTTAGTCCAGAAAGCCGTCCAATTATTAAGGTCCAACCACTCTATAGGCTGATATAATAATGGTTTAGGCCACGGAAGGATCCTTCAGATCATATCCTATCAGATTGCTAATCAACTTGCGAATACTTCCACCACGTCACACTCTTCTATATGGGAAGAGGGCAAGGACATGAAAATGAACAATTCTCTCAAGTTAACTTAGTGTCGGTGAATCTTATCCCAGCAGTGACTTCTGATCAGTTCAGATTTGTCATTGATTCATTCTCTCTCAAAGCTTTATATATCTACTCTTAGAGTCACATTCTGCCTCATCTGTCTTGCTGAAGTTTCATGGCAGTTTGCAGAAGTGACACTGTTTAGCAATTTAACTGATCTCGGGCGACCAAACTTTGGGTTATGTTCGAATGCAAAGGAGTGCCCAGGGCATGAGATCTGAGCGATGGGCCTCAAGCCTATGATACAAATCACAGAATAATAGAATTTACAGTCCAGAAGGAGGCCATTCGACCCATCGAGTCGGCACCGGCCCTTGGAAAGAGCACCCTATCTAAGCCCATACCTCCACCCTATTCCCGTAACCCCACCTAACCATATTTGGTCACTAAGGGCAATTTAACATAGCCAATCCACCTAACCTGCACACCTTTGGACTGTAAGAGGAAACCGGAGCACCCGGAGGAAACCCACGGAGACAAGGGGAGAACGTGCAGACTCCGCACAGACAGTGACCCATTGAATTGAACTGGGACCCTGGAGCTGTGAAGAAACTGTGCTAACCACTGTGCTACCATGCAGCAATGAAAACTTGCTTGTAACCTATTGTGGGCAATTCACATATTGCACACAACATTCCCAATTGCTTCTTTAAAAAAATCAGGACACATGTACGAACACTCTGCTTGTAGAGATCCATACAATTTGTTAGTCATGCAAATAGACTTAACGAAAATGCTTTATCCAAGTTTGAAACCAATCGGTGTCTAGTTTTAGGTGTCTGTAAACATCCAACCTAAAGCTGGATGAGGCAATCTTGGGGTGCAGGATGATGACTGAAACAGGTCCCATTCTTAGTCATAAAATAGATGAAACAAAGTCGAATTTCAAAGTCAAAACTTCCTCAACCGGACTCCACACAACAATGATAGTTTTTAGCCAGGTTAGAAAAAGAGGGGGATGATGGAAATGCTTGGCTTTTGGATCTAAATCAGTCATGGCAGAAAGGGCTGGACAGAAGAGTTGGCCACCATGTTATTAATAATAATAATCGCTTATTGTCACAAGTAGGCTTCAATGACGTTTCTGTGAAAAGCCCCTAGTCTCCACATTCCGGCGCCTGTTCAGGGAGGCTGTTATGGGAATTGAACCCGTGCTGCTGGCCTTGACCTGCCGCTGTTTAGCCCACTGTGTTAAACCAGCCCCTAGACAGATGTTGAGCTTGTGTCTGCTCCTAAAGCCATACATTGGGGTTATTTTCCAAGTTCATGCTGTCAAGGAACCTTGGCTATTGCACATTATTTTCTAACAATTAATTCTTTCATGGTACATGCATGGCCAGTGAATGGAGTTCCCTGCCGACAGGTTGAACTGGTGGAATTGTCCCTTCCGCTAACAGGCACAGGGACTTTTTGCATCAAGGTAAATTTTAAAATAAACCATTTTACTGGTCTTCAATAGGTCTGATCCCACAAGGTCTCAAATCCTGACCAGCTTGTCAGTAACAAACAACTCATAATTGCCTTTCCATAATTAGTATTTTTTCCAGACAATATTTAATCAACAGAACTAATGCAATTGGCGCCTATCAAGTTTTATTAATAACATACACTTCTACAGACATATACAAAACAAATAGAAGTTAATTAATGAATGACCCTTGGGTAACTGCTGGCAGGAAGTGCCTTGTTGGACACTGCGGAACATATCTGCCAAAACATTAAAATGTTCAGAAAACATGATAGTGTTTACTGATTTGCCGGTGGGTGGGTGGGTGGGTGGGTGGATGGGGGTGGGGGGATGGGGGGGGGGGGGGATAGCATTGAAGTTAGTGGCACAGAAAATATTCATTCACAATCTCCAAACCTTATCATGTCATGCAGCTACAATACATCATAAATTTTTTCTCAATTCTTAAATTTGTACTTTCTGATCGTACATTTCAAAGTTACTTCCACACACTGTCCCTTCAACCAAGTGACAATAATTTGACCCCCAGCACACTCCAAATCTTAAATCTTCCCTGGACACTTTGGAACTGTGGCTTAAAATTAAATTGCCCGTACTTGGCAGAAACCAGTTTGGGGAGGGTGGGGAGCTGGTTACAATATAATATAATAATAATCTTTATTGTCACAAGTAAGCTGACATTAACACGGCAATGAAGTTACTGTGAAAAGTCCCGAGTCACCACATTCCGGCACCTGTTCAGGTACGCAGAGAGAGAATTCAGGATGTCCAAATTACCTAACGGCGCATCTTTCAGGACTTGTGGGAGGAAACAGGAGGAAACCCATGCAGACACAGGGAGAACATGCAGACTCCGCACAGACAGTGACCCAAGCCGGGATTCGAACCTGGGACCCTGGTGCTGTGAAGCAACAGTATTAACCACTGTGCTACCCTGCTGCCCGATCGGATGTAATCGGATGTCACCAATCGTGTAACAGCCAAATAAGTATTTTTGAAGTAGAAAATTTAGCAGGTGATATGCCCACAGTAAGCTCCCCCAATCAGCAATGTGATAATGCGAAATTTCTCTTTTGTTGATATTGAGCAGGATTTAACCAAAATGTTTCTAAGTATAGTAGCGAGCGGAAACGGCTGCGAGCCTCCCGACGCTCAGCCTGGCGAGGCCGTCATTGCGATAAAACATTAATTGGTCCAATAAACCCACGCAGACACAGGGAGAATGTGCAGACTCCGCACAGACATTGACCCAAGCCGGGAATCGGACCAGGGACCCTGGAGCTGTGAAGCAACAGTGCTACCCACTGTGCGTTGCCCAAATAATGCAAATTACTCACCCCCTCTAATTCTGATGACATTCTGCCACGTACCCAGTGGGTTTCCTCAAAATAAGGGGAAGTAGATTTAGGACTGAATTTAGGATGAACTTCTTCACCCAAAGGGTTGTGAATCTATGGAATTTCCTGCCCAGTGAAGCAGTTGAGGCTCCTTCATTAAATGTTTTCAAGATAAATATAGTTGGTTTTTGAAGAATAATGGAATAAAGGGCTCTGGTGTTCGGGCGGGAAAGTGGAGCTGAGTCCACAAAAGATCAGCCATGATCTCATTGAATGGCGGAGCAGGCTCAAGGGACCAGATGGGGAGCAGAAAACCAGCAGCTTGGATAAAGGGTCAGAAGCAATAAGTACAACTTGGCATGCGGAAGATTGGATCAAGGGCATCTCTAGGGGCAAAAGGAGCATGAGCAATGTGGTTTTGGGTTGAGTTGGGACATAGCAGTGCCTGCCGTCAGGGTGGTCACAGGGGCAGCCATCAGGAAATGCAAAATAAGAGGCTTAAAGGGCTGGTTCTGCAATGTCTAATATTAGGTCCTAAATGTCGAAGAATCAAAACCACCTGCCATGGGAAAAGTGGCGGGGAAGGGGGGGGGTGAGTGTGTGTGTGGGGGGGGGGGTGTTTGTTGGGGAGGGTGGTGGTAGGTGGTTTGGGAAAGTTGATGTGGTACAAGGATCAGTCCAGTTGGAGAGTTGGAGGGAGGAATAATGGAATGTCTCAGAGAGCTAGTCAAGAGATTGCAAGAACACATCAAGGATGGTGGGAGGAGCATCTAGAATCAAGAAATGGAAGAAATGGCATGTTCACTGTCACAGCTCCGAGTTTCAAGGGTGATAGAGGGAAGGCAGTCAGTGATGCTCAGATAGTCAAGGGTGATGGGTTCTAGGTGGAGGGTGATTCCAGTTCTGTTCCTGGCCACTGCTCAAAATTTAGGATTAAGCTGGCAGGAGGCCAGGTCCAAGTGGGAAGAGGACAAGAGGGGAGGTCGAGTCTGTGGGAGAACTTTTGGATGTGGTCCATGGGAGGATATGAAAAATTCATTGCTCAGCACCTGTCTGTATGAAAGCCATGTACACAGAAGTGCCCGTACCATTGCCTGCCTTCTGCACACAGTTAACTTGATGGATTCATTATGGGCCTAAAAAACCCATACTCTTGTAACCTCAGGGCATGGAGGATGTTTCAAAGCGAGGTTGCTGTTGGTCAATAACAGAAGCTACAGCTAGGCCAGCATCAGGCAGCACCAGGGGTTGTGGGGTGGAAGTTTGCTGGTCAGGAGACAGGCTTCCTGGCAAGGCCTCATTGAAGATGGCCCCTGGTGCATCATTGTCATAGCGTCATAGAGGTCTGCAGCACAGAAAAGGCCCTTCGGTCCATCGGATCTGTGCCGGACAAAGACAACTACCTCAGTATTCCATCCCATTTTTCTTCGCATTGTGTCTTCAGGATGAAAATTAACCGCCTGCAAGTATCAGAGAGGCAATGCCAGAGATGGCTGACAGGTGCTGTCCACAGAGGATTGTGCGGCAACACCTGTAGCCATGTGGATTTGGCAGGAAGCCCATGTCAGTGGCCGTCAAAGTGATTCTGCCACTTCTTTTACCAGCATTTGTTTCCAGGGTTCCATGGGTGCTGGCTTGCTAATGACAGGGAAGAGTCACTCAAACAAAAAAACTGCCATAAAAATCAGGAAAGAGACGGGTGCAATTATGACAGGTGGCTTTGAGAGTTGCTGGACAATAAATCAAATGGAAAGCAAAGATGCCATTACTCTGTTGTGCGTTCCAGCCACAACCCATCCTCATGGGTGGAGCTTCAGAAACAAAGACAAAAACGGTTACCATGACACTCATCCCAGGTACAACAGAAGAAGAAAGTTTGAAGGGATCGTGCCAGAATATCCACAAAATTACCCAGTCCTAATTGCAGCTGACCTACTCTCTGTTACCAACAGGAGATGGTTCATTTAAACAATCCTGATTTCTCCTCTCATTACCCATTGGTAAGCAGAAAGGTGTTTTAAGATTTTTGATTTCCCCCTTTTTAAATGGTACCAAATTTTCCCAACCTTAAATTTGGAATGTTCCAATTCTCTATGAATAACTCGTAAAGCAAAATCAAGATGAGAAAAAAAAAGATTTTGTTTATTTCACACACACACACAACAAGCAGAAAGGGATTTTGCAACATCTATCCCTTTTTGAACGCAAACAACAAAAGAGGGATAAAGGGAAAAAGTGGTGCAGGACCACACCATAATAAAAATACAAGTTATGGACAAGTTATGGTTTTATGTGAGTCCAGAATCCAGAATCAAAAGTCTAACGGAGTGTTTCTTCTGAGGATGCGTCCGTCATTTGTCACAGGGTGATCCGTCTTTCCAGGAGTGAGACGTCCATGAGGGGAGAAGGCACAGGCACCTTGAGTTGAATTAAGTTTGAAAGCTCCAGTTTCAATGTTCCATTCGTTCATAGTGTAGATGAGGACCAGGCCGTTGTACCTGGACAGAGCTCTTTCTGCTGCTACCTGTCCGATTGTAAGATGGTAGACAGCGCAGTCTGCTGACTGGAGTTACTGACTGAAGGTAACTTTCAACAGTTTATTAATTAAAGGAATTAAGACAGCTTAAGACTCATTTATGTAACAACATTGTCATAATATACACCAGTATATCATGGTGCAGACACACACTGATGGACACACAGTGGGACCAATCAACATACACAACACCACAGACAATCACCAGTGAGAGCACACGCACTATAAAGACAGGGAGCATCAGAGTTCCCGCTCATTTGAGTTGCAGCTAGCTAGGAGGACAGAGCTCACAGCCTGCAACATAAACATTCACCATGTGCTGAGTGCATCGACTGGTTAGGACACGGCAGAGGTCTTTAGTTAAAGCTAGCATTGTATTAACCCAGTCTAAGTATGTTTAAACAGTTAATGATTCAATAAAATAGTGTTGCACTATTTCATGTGTTGGTGACCTGTATGTGATCCAGAACACCCAACACATCATGATACCAGGGGTGGTGGGATACTAGCACTTCTTAGACCTACCTGCAAGTGATCTGCCTTCCACCAGCATTCCGTCATCCTGCAACATGGACAACATCAGCCCGCCGCCTCTCCGCATCGCCGGCAACCTCGGGGCCAACTGGAAGATTTTCAAACAGCGCTTCCAGCTCTTCCTCGAAGCCACGGACAGGGAGGGCGCCTCGGACAACAGAAAGATTGCTCTTCTCCTCTCCACGGCTGGGGACAATGCCATCCACATTTTCACCTCTCTCACCTTCGCAGATGATGAAGATAAGACGAAGTTCAAGACGGTCCTCCTCAAGTTTGACACTCACTGCAGCATAGAGGTGAATGAAAGTTTTGAATGCTACATGTTCCAGCAGCGTTTGCAGGGTAAGGATTAACCTTTCCAATCCTTTCTCACGCACCTCCGCATCCTTGCGCAATCTTGCAGCTACGGGCCCATCTCCGACTCCATGATACGTGACCAGACCGTTTTCGGTGTTCAGTCGGACCCCCTACGTCAGCAGCTCCTCAAAGTAAAGCAACTCACCCTAGCGACCGCCATCGAGACCTGTGTCTTACATGAAAGTTTGAAGGGATCGTGCCAGAATATCCACAAAATTACCCAGTCCTAATTGCAGCTGACCTACTCTCTGTTACCAACAGGAGATGGTTCATTTAAACAATCCTGATTTCTCCTCTCACTACCCATTGGTAAGCAGAAAGGTGTTTTAAGATTTTTGATTTCCCCCTTTTTAAATGGTACCATATTTTCCCAACCTTAAATTTGGAATGTTCCAATTCTCTATGAATAACTCGTAAAGCAAACTCAAGATGAGAAAAAAAAAGATTTAGTTTATTTCACACACACACACAACAAGCGGAAAGGGATTTTGCAACATCTATCCCTTTTTGAACGCAAACAACAAAAGAGGGATAAAGGGAAAAAATGGTGCAGGACCACACCATAATAAAAATACAAGTTATGGACAAGTTATGGTTTTATGTGAGTCCAGAATCCAGAATCAAAAGTCTAACGGAGTGTTTCTTCTGAGGATGCGTCCGTCATTTGTCACAGGGTGATCCATCTTTCTAGGACTGAGACGTCCATGAGGGGAGAAGGCACAGGCACCTTGAGTTGAAAAAACGCCACGAGTCGGTATTCCCATATACAAGCGGCTGAAACGGCGCGGCAAGGTCCCCACAAGGCGGAACAGATCCAAGTGATTGAACAGCTCCAGGGCCTCAGCTTGGATGAGGGTGGCCATTTCGGCGCTTTTCGCGGACTCCCGCGCTTGTACGCACCAAACGAGGGGACGGCGACGTTGAGGAACGTAATGCGCAAGCGTGCACCACGCACGACCGCACCGCGCATGCACGGTGCTGCAGCGAACGTGCTGACGTCACGACGTGCGGCAACTGTGGCTCCGCTCATTTAAAGCGGCAATGCCCCCCAAAATCTCAACAATGGCTACGATGTGGAAGACTTAGCCACTATGCTGCCTTCTGACGAGCAGCTCAGCCTGCCAACTCCCATCACTTCAGCCAGCCTCGCAAGATGGTTCGGGCAATTCAACCCACGGTCACCGAATCCGATGCGGACCTCCCACACAGCAGTGACACCGAGGACTCGAAGGCGCCTTTTCGAGTCGGTGTCGTAACGAAAAACAGGCTGTCCCTGAAGCAAAGACACCAGCCACTGTTGGTATACAGCATCGATCCAGACGATGAGTGGTGTGCCACCCTGACGGTCAACCGGTCCCAAATACGATTCCGCCTGGACACTGGTGCCTCCGCCAATCTCATGGCGTGGTCTGCTTTCCAAAGCCTTCATGTCAAACCAGCCATCCTTCCATCGGCCTGCCAGCTATTGGACTACAATGGCACCATCATTCCTGCTACCGGCTTGTGCATACTTGAAGTGACGCACAAGTCACGGAAAGCAATCCTTCCTTTCGAGATTGTGGGCTCCTCGAAGGACTCCCTGCTTGGTGCACAGGCTTGCAAGCTGTTGAACCTCATTCAAAGAGTTCACTGTCTCTCTCCTGATGACTCGCCTGCCTTCCAGGACGCTGACTTCAGGGTGCATCCCGACGCCATCATCGACCAGCACCATGACGTCTTCGAAGGCATGGACACGCTCCCATATACTTACAAGATCCTACTCAAACAGAATGCCACACCTGTGGTGCATGCACCTCGCAGAGTCCCAGCACCCTTTAAGGACCGCCTTAAGCAGCAGCTGCAGGACCTCCAGGACCAAGGAGTGATCTCAAGAGTTACGAAACCAACCGACTGGGTCAGTGCCATGGTGTACGTAAAAAAGCCTTCCGGCGAGCTGAGAATTTGCATTGATCCCAAGGATCTGAATCGCAATATCATGAGGGAGCATTATCCAATTCCCAAGCGCGAAGAGATCACATGCGAGATAGCTCGCACCAAGCTCTTCATCAAACTTGACGCCTCAAAAGGATTCTGGCAAATCCAGCTCGACAAATCCAGCAGGAAACCGTGTACCTTTAACACCCACTTTGGCAGATATTGTTACAACAGGATGGCGTTTGGGATCATATCGGCTTCAGAACTGTTCCACAGGATCATGGAACAAATGATGGGAGGCATTGAAGGTGTTCGCATCTATGTCGTCGACGTAATCATTTGGTCCACCTCCCCGCAGGAGCATGTCAGTTGCCTCCAGCGCGTGTTCAAACGCATACGGGAGCAGGGCCTACACCTCAACAGAGCCAAATGCTCCTTTGGTCAGACGGAACTCAAGTTCCTAGGGGACCACATCTCGCAGTTGGGTTTGCGGCCGGATGCGGACAAGGTGGCTGCTATCACAGCCATGAAAACTCCAGAGGACAAGAAGGCAGTCCTCCGATTTATGGGCATGGTCAACTTCCAAGGGAAGTTCATCCCGAGCCGAGCCTCTCATACCACGGCTCTCAGGAACCTGGTCAGGAAGACAACAGACTTCCAATGGCTTCCTGCCCACGAGCGCGAATGGAGAGAACTCAAAACCAAACTCACCACGGCCCCTGTCTTAGCCTTTTTTGATCCAGCAAAAGAGACAAAAATTTTGACCGTTGCCAGCCAATCTGGCATTGGGGCAGTGCTCCGGCAACGCGATGAGGCCTCATCATGGGCCCCCGTTGCATACGCGTCACGCGCCATGACCCCCCACAGAACAGCGCTACGCGCAGATAGAAAAGGAGTGCCTGGGACTGTTGACCGGTGTTGTCAAGTTTCATGATTATGTGTACGGCCTTCCCCAATTCACCGTCGATACCTACCATCGCCCGCTGGTCAATATAATACAGAAAGACGCGTATTCTGCTCAAGCTCCGACGTTACGGCTTCCAGCTGGTATACACCCCGGGCAAAGACCTAATCATTGCCGACGCTCTCTCCAGGGCAGTCAACACTCCGTGTGACCCAGCGGGATTCGTCTGCCAGGTTGACGCCCATGTGGCCTTCGTGGCCTCCAATCTACCTGCCACGGGTGGATGCCTCGTCTAAATTCACCGCGAGACAGCGGCTGACCCTTTGCTACAGCATGTCATGCGCCACCTAACAGACGGGTGGCTCAAGGGCCAATGCCCGCAGTTCTACAACATCAGAGATGATCTGGCGGTTGTCGATGGTTTTCTCCTGAAACTGGACCGCATTGTTACCCCGCTCAGCATGCGCGAGCTCGTCTTCGAACAGCTACATGAGGGCCATCTTGGCGTGGAGAAGTGCCGAGACGGGCCCGAGAGGCAGTGTACTGGCCCGGCATCAATGACGACATCGCCAACACAGTGCTCAACTGCCCCACTTGTCAGCGCTTCCAGCCGGCGCAACCATGTGAGACCCTACAGCCCCATGAGTTGGGCACGTTCCCTTGGTCCAAGGTCGGCATTAACCTTTTCCACGCGCTGGGCAGGGACTATGTCCTGATTGTAGACTACTTTTCAAACTACCCAGAGGTGGTACGTTTACACAACATCACATCGTCTGCAGTTATCTGTGTCTGTAAGGACACCTTTGCTCGACACGGCATCCCACTCACTGTGATGTCGGACAATGGCCCCTGCTTCGCAAGCCAGGAATGGTCCAACTTTGCCAGGAGGTACAACTTTGTGCATGTGACATCCAGTCTCCTATACCCCCAATCCAACGGCAAAGTGGATAAGGGCGTCCACATAGTCAAACGGCTCCTCTGCAAGGCTGCCGATGCTGGGTCCGATTTCTACCTCACCCTCCTGGCCTATCGCTCGGCCCCGCTGTCCACTGGCCTGTCGCCAGCCCAGCTGCTCATGGGTCGCACCCTGAGGACGATGGTGCCGTCCATTCATGTCCCAGACCTCGACCACGTTCCGATCCTTCAACAAATGCAACTGTCTTGTGCACAGCACAAGGCGGCTCATGACTCTTGTGCAGCTGATCTCCCTGCTCTGGCTCCAGATGACAATGTCCGCATCCATCTTCTGGATGTTGGCTGGTCTGCAACCGCAGTGGTTCTTCGACAGATGGTCCCCCGCTCGTTCCTGGTTTGTCTACTGGATGGCTCCATTCTGCGCCACAATCGACATGCCCTTCGTCTCGTTCCGCGCTCGCTACTTGATCCTCCACCAGTGCCACGCCCTCGTGTTGACCCTGACCTGGACTATGCAGAGATTCCCGTCACTCTGCATCCTCCTCACTCTGACGCAGTCCAGCCCGCTCCTCAGCCGGCGGCTCCTGACCCACCCTTGAGGCGGTCAACCAGAATTTGTCGCCCAGCTCAGAGACCTAATTTGTGAACTTTGTGGACTTATGGACTTTCTGATTTGTTCTGTTCTTCCGTTTAATCGTTCAAGTGGTTTGTATATAGTGTTCATCTCGTTATTCTTGTGACACACTGTTTTTTTCTGCACCAGGCACCTTCCCATGTAAATAGCTTAGTTTTTATGTGCATCGTCCTGTAAATATTTTGCACGCATGTAGTCAGGAACATTCACCATACACTATTTATTGCCACGCAGGTACATTTTTTATAAAAGGGGGGATGTCATAATATACACCAATATATCATGGTACAGACACACACTTATGGACACACAGTAGGACCAATCATCATACACAACACCGCAGACAATCACCAGTTAGAGCACACGCACAATAAAGACAGGGAGCATCAGAGTTCCCGCGCATTCGAGTTGTAGCTAGCTAGGAGGACAGAGCTCACAGCCTGCAACACAGACATTCACCATGTGCTGAGTGCATCAACTGGTTAGGACAAGGCAGAGGTCTTTAGTTAAAGCTAGTATCGTATTAACCCACAATCTAAGTATGTTTAAACAGTTACTGATTCAATAAAATAGTGTTGCACTATTTCAAGTGTTGGTGACCTGTATGTGAACACCCAACACATCAAACATGGTTTTGGATAACCAACCAGGCCCCCCCTTCACCTCCCCCCCCCCCCCCAAACCCACCCACCCCATTGAAACTCATTGTTTTGGGGTGTAGGTAACTGTCAAGCCATTAACATCACCGTGGCATATTATAAGTCACAAATAGTTGCTTTTGTTTATTGTGGGTTGGGAAAAGCACTGTCTCCAGGGCTGGTATTCTGCCTTAGAAATACAAAAGGTGTTCATGTATTTCTCTTGAATTTGATTGTCAGCATTCACAGAGGGCATTAGCACCTTCTTACAGATATCTAATGGTTTGAAATTCCCCTATTATGAGTCATGGCTCATCATGGAAAGCTTTGCTCATTTGAAAAAGAAATGATTTATTTCCCAGCCCATCTCAGCTGGGACTTAACTAAATTCAAATTGCTTAAACAGAGCGAATGGTTTCTTGATTCAGGTCTGTCTGAACCAGACAAGTAAACCATAAAAAATTGCCGAGCCACTGGGAATGAAGGTCCACACAGACTGAACACATCAGAATTAACAGAAAAAGAACTGAAGGATCCTAAAAAGCTAGAGATGGATGACATTGGAAAACCGGTTCCGAATCAGGAAGAGATTCTGTGGTTAGCACTGTTGCTTCACAGCGCCAGGGTCCCAAATTCGATTCCCACCTGGGTCACTGTCGGTGTGGAGTCTGCACGTTCTCCCGGTGGTCCATGTGGGTTTCCTCCGGGTGCTCCGGTTTCCTCCCACAAATCCCGAAAGACGTGCTTGCAAGATGAATTGGACATTCTGAATTCTCCACCAATGTACCCGAACAGGCGCCGGAATGTGGCGACTAAGATCCAATTCACCTAATAAGCACCTCTTTCGGGACTTGTGGGAGGAAACCGGAGCACCCAGATGAAACCCACGCAGACACAGGGAGAACCTGCATACTCCGCATAAACAATGATCCAAGCTGGATCCCTGGCACTGTGAAGTAACAGTGCTAACCACTGTGGAGATTCCAGAGAGAGGGAGGGTTGTAGGATTGGAGGAGGTTGCAGAGCGTGGGAGGGTTATAGGGGCTGGAGGAGCTTTAAGGGAGGAAAGATGGTAGGGCATGAGCTACACGAGGGGGGAGTTGTAGGGCTGGAGGAAGAACAAAGAGAGGAAGGGCTGTGGGCCTGAAGGAGGTTATGGAGATGGGGAGGGTTGTAGGGCCCGGAAGGAGTTACAAAAAGAGTGAGGGCTAGGGGCGGCACAATTGTGCAGTCGTTAGCACTGCTGCCTATGGCACTGAGGACCTGGATTCGTATCCAGGCCCCAGGTCACTGTCAGTGTGGACTTTGCACATTTTCCCCATGTCTGCGTGGGTCTCACCCCCACAACCCAAAGATGTGCAGGTTAGATGAATTGGCCATGCTTAATTGGAAAAAAATAATTGGGTACTCTAAATTTATTTTAAAAAAAGAGCGAGGGCTGTAGTACTGGGGAGTGTTTCAGAGATAGTGCAGGCTGAAGGCGATGGAGGAGATAACAGTGATAGGGTGCTACTAAACGATGCACATAAATGTGAAGCAATATTAAGCAAGTCTGGATAGCCTGATAGGTCCTAAGTACAATCCCAATTGTTGTAAAGTCGCCATAGTCCCAGGTGGCCATAGGCTGCTTTCCCCTTTGAGCGGGGAGCTGACTGATAGTGATTTAACCACACTTCAGGTGAGGGGCAAGGTTGAGAGGATGGGGCCTTCATTAATAACCTCAGCCAGTGCAGGAATTGAACCTGTGCTGTTAGCCTCCCTCTGCATCACAAACTAGTTGTCCAGTCAACTGAGCTAAACCTGCCCCATGTTTGCGTGGTGACCCATTCACTAGAACACAAATCTAACAAGACATATGGAACGTGTGGGCTTCTGTATGCACCAAGGAATCATTAATTCTGCAAGGTTTTTATCAGAAAGGGCCATTGGCAGCTGCAGTGCACTAGAGCAAAGACTGATGCAGCTACAAAGAGCCATGCACTAATCCAACCAGATCGTACACAATGGGTACCTTCAAATACGAAGACAACCATCCAGTATCCCACCAGAAACATCTGCATGAAGCGATTTGACAAACCAGAAAATGACGATGGCTTGTACTATGAGGTGAAGTGTGGTGAACATATGGTTCACACCTTCAATCTCATGGAATGCTGCCATACCGTCTGAAATGTTTGCCAAGATTCAAATGATCTGTCATAAGAAAGTTGGTAACTATTCATTATTAGCCAAGATTGACATAGGGATAAGTACCAACACACTGCCTCGGGAATTCTAAAAGACATGTATCAACAGAAGGTCATGGCGAAACGTGCTACCGTGAAACTTTCAGCATACAATGGTTCACTAATAGCACAGTACGAAGTCTTACAACACCAGGTTAAAGTCCAACAGGTTTGTTTCGATGTCACTAGCTTTCGGAGCGCTGCTCCTTCCTCAGGTGAATGCAGAGGTCTGTTCCAGAAACACATATATAGACAAAAATATATAGACTAATAGCAGGTGCAGGATCCATAGTCCCGGAATGCAATATTCCTGGGCATCAAAAATTTTCTACTTGCGGAAACTTAAGGTCCAGGGATTGCAGGTCTATCAGTAAACTGTGATAACAGACCCTGGAATCAGTCAGGCATCAGCAGGTAGATCAACCTCAAAAACTGCTCTTACCACCTCAATTCATGACGTAACATCGAAATATCCAGAATGTTTTGACAAATTTTGCAGTTTCGAGGGAGTTGCAACATTAAACTTCCAGGAAAATGCAAGCTGACAGGTCATTATAACAGAATCTTTGTGACCTGATATTTTTCAACAACTTCATCATTCACGTAAGGACTTAGGTTGGACAGAGGACTCACAAGAGACTATCTATAGGCCATGTATGAACAGTGACAGTGAAGTCATGATCAAGAATCATAGCATGCATCATCGGAAGGATAGTGTTAAACTAGAAAAAGTGCAGAAGAGATTTACGAGGATTCTACCAGAACTTGATGGTCTGAGTTATAAAGAGAGGCTGGATAGGCTGGGACTTTTTTCCCCTGGAGGATAGGAGACTTAGGGGTGTTCTTATAGAGGTCTATAAACTAATGAAGAGCATTGATAAGATGGATAGATAGTCAACATCTTTTCCCAAAGGTAGAGGAGTCTAGAACTAGAGGACATAGGTTAAAGGTGAGAGGGGAGAGATACAAAAGAGACCAGAGGGGAAATTTGTTCACACAGAGGGTGGTGAGCACCTGGAACGGGCTGCCAGAGGCAGTGGTAGAGGCGGGTACAATTTTCTCCTTTAAAAAACAGTTAATTACATGGGCAGGGTGGGTATAGAGGGATATGGGCCAAATGCGGACAAGTGGGACTCGCTTTGTGATAGATACTGGGTGACATGGACAAGCTGGGCCGAAGGGCCTGTTTCCATGCTGTAAACAACTATGACTCTACGACTCTAAGAAGTGTGAGGCATCTCAAGAACATATACAAAGTCAGCACAAAATATAATTGATTCCACATGACATTTCTACCCATCCTTGGTTCAAAGTCACATCGGACCTCTTTCATGTCCATGGCACTGACTTCATCATCACCAACTACTTTACCATGTACCCCATTATCCAACATTTGCAAAATACATCAAGCACAACTGTTGCACACAATCTTAAAGTGTTATTTTCATCTTATTTGGTGTGTCCAGAGAGACCATAATGAATGAAAGTCCACAAGTCATTGGCAAGCCATTTCAGAATGTGTGTAAGAAGTGGAATTGCGATCAAAATACTTCTCCTCATAACCCTAGATCTAACGGCCAAGCTGAATGAATGATTTGCACTTTGAAATCCCAAATGTAGACAGACCAGCATGATCTACTCATTGCAATGTTACCCTAGAAGTGACATCTTAAGTGCAACCGTTCCATCACTGGCAGAGCTCATGTTTGGTAGAGCAGCACTTAAACATTTACCTACTGTTACCCATTCTACTCTCTCCGAAACTGGGGATCAACTTTTAAAACCACAAGAGAAGAGTACCAATGTGCACAATAATAATGTGGGTACACAATTGCCACGTTTACAGTTGGGACAGCAAGCTCACGTCCAGGATGTCACAGAAGGTATTTGACAACCAACTGAGGTGACAAGAATCTGGGGCGTGAAGCCAGGGGCTGGCGTGAATCCCGCCCCCGCCGCGTCGCAAATTCTCCGCCACCGGTGTTTCGGCGGGGGGCGGGAATCGCGCCGCGCCGGTCGGCGGGAATCCCCCGGTCCGCGATGAGCCGAAGTCCCGCCGCTGTCAACCCACGCCAGCCGGCGTCGATTGAACCACCTTTGGGACGGCGGGGGACGGCGGCGCGGGCGGACTCCGGGGTCCTGGGGGTGTGCCGGGCGATTTGGCCCCAGGAGGTGCCCCCACGGTGGCCTGGCCCGCGATCGGGGCCCACCAATCCGTGGGCGGGCCTGTGCCGTGGGGGCACTCTTTTCCTTCCGCCTTCGCCATGGTCTCCACTATGGCGGAGGCGGAAGAGACCCCCTCCACTGCGCACGTGCGGGGATGCTGTGAGCGGCCGCTGATGCTCCCGCGCATGCGCCGCACAGCAAAATCATTTCCGCGCCAGCTGGCGGGGCACCAAAGGACTTTCCCGCCAGCTGGCGCGGTGGAAATCAGTCCAGCACGGGCCTAGCCCCTCAAGGTAAGGGCTCGGCCCCATAAGATGTGGAGAATTCCGCACCTTTGGGGCGGCGCGATGCCGGACTGATTCACGCCGATTTTGGCGCCCGTCGGCAGACATTGCGCCGATTACGGAGAATCCCACCCCTGTTCAGAACCAAGGTCCTATGAAGTCATTACAAAGATGCTATGTTGAGGCATAACCGAGGACAAATCAGATTAATTCCAACCACTGTATAGTCCAATTGCATCTAGGACAAGATCAAAATGCAACCAGAAACAACATCCAAGAATGACAATCTCAAAAATGACTGTGAACAATTGAAGAAACCTACAAACAATGTTACCATTACAGGATCAGGGCAGACTAGCAGATTACCGTTACATTTTAAGAGACTGATGAGTTCATCAGTTCTATGCATTGGTGTAATGGTAACTAAAGATGAACATGTATTGTAAATAGTTATACTCATTTGGAAGGGGAGAATATCTCAAAAGGCATATTACAACATCCCCCTTTCTTTTTAAGGGATATTGTCATGACATCACTAGAAGTGAATTGTGTCATGTGATCCAGTCTGAGTCACTCATTTGCTTTGAACAGTACACACACAACTCTAATGCCTTCAAGTTTTATATGTATGTATAACTGTTCTCATGTGCCTAGTCTTAATAAATAAATGTACAGCATGCCTATCCAATCCCTTATGATCGGTGGTTGTTACCTTGTGTTTTGTACAGTAATTAAGCTCATAATAATAACACAACAATAGGTACATCAGAGAAACCTCAGAGTAATAAAGAAAATGGTACAAATTACTTACTGCATCACGGGGTGGCAGCTCCGGTGGTTTATAGCCTCCATACCATACAGATTTAGTAAGCGAAAATAAAACATCAGGTAGAGTAAGAGACACCCAGTATATTCTGTTAGAAATACCTAGAAAGAGAGGTCATGTATTTCAGCTTCATTCGTTATGAACAAGGTTTCAGAAGAGATTGATTTGAAAAAAAATCATATCAAGATTTCTATTACTAGGCAGGCAACAGTGAACCTGAACTATTGACAGGAATAAATCAGTGCAGTATGTTATTCCCAGAACTATGCAATTTATAATTATTTTTCACTCAGAGGATGTCCAAGACACAACTAGTGAACCAAGACGGTCTGTGATTTCCCTTTCTTTGGCCTGTGAAACCATTTGTCTATTTATTTTATTCAAAGATGATTTGATTTGTTTCAGCCCACTAGGCTGAGAGAACCAGAACATAGTTGCTATCTGATGGGTGTGCATGGATTAAGCTAGGGGTTACCGACCTGGGATCAGGCCTGTTGACCTAGACTCTTTAAAGAGCAAAAGCGTGAGCTTCCATGTTTCTGTCTTTGTGGAAGATGAAGGACTTCGGAGGAGGAGGAGCAGTCTCTGACAGGGAGAGAACCTGAGAACATCTAAGACACTCAGAAGGTAAGAAGGTAAGTAAGTGATTTTTACTCATTTTTACTTTTATACCTTTTTCAAATTGTGTGTGTCGGGGGGGGGAAACTGAAGTGACATCATAGAAAAGCTGTGGCCTGAGTGGCTGGTTGGGAATCGACACTAAATTTAAAAAATTAAGCATTGGTAACTAATTAAACATAATTACTTAATTATAATTTAGAGGGGTATCTGAGCCAGAGATCGGAGAGTACTAGATTTAGCTTTCACATTTATATTAGAAATCTAGTGCTAGGAAACAGATAGTTAACAGGAACATTAAAAAAAAAAAATTTTTTTTTAAACTTTTAATTTTAATTAATTGATGCAATGTCAGTTAGAGGGGTGCAGTGCTCTGAGTGCGAGATGTGGCAGGTCCGGGGGGCTTCCAGTGTCCTGGATGACTTTATCTGCAGAAAGTGCACCCAACTGGAGCTCCTCACAGTTCAGTTCGGTTGGAGCAGCAATTGGATGCACTTAGGAGCATGCAGGTGGCGGAAAGCATCATAGCTCGCAGTTATATAAATGTGGTCACACCCAAGGTGCAGGCAGAGAAATGGGTGACCACCAGAAAGGGCAGGCAGTCAGTGCAGGAATCCCCTGTGGTTGTCCCCCTCTCGAACAGGTATACCCCTTTGGATACTGTCGGGGGGGATAGCCTATCAGGGGAAAACAGCAGCAGCCAGAGCAGTGGCACCACGGCTGGCTCTGATGTTCAGAAGGGAGGGTCAAAGCGCAGGAGAGCAATAGTAATAGGGGACTCTATAGTCAGGGGCACAGATAGGCACTTCTGTGGACGTGAAAGAGACTCCAGGATGGTATGTTGCCTCCCTGGTGCCAGGGTCCAGGATGTCTCCGAACGGGTAGAGGGCATCCTGAAGGGGGAGGGCAAACAGGCAGATGTCGTTGTACATATTGGTACTAACGACATAGGCAGGAAGGGGCATGACGTCCTGCAGCAGGAGTTCAGGGAGCTAGGCAGAAAGTTAAAAGACAGGAACTCTAGGGTTGTAATCTCGGGATTACTCCCTGTGCCTCGTGCCAGTGAGGCTAGAAATAGGAAGATAGAGCAGCTAAACACGTGGCTAAACAGCTGGTGTAGGAGGGAGGGTTTCCATTATCTGGACCACTGGGAGCTCTTCTGGGGCTGGTGTGACCTATATAAGAAGGACAGGTTGCATCTAAACTGGAGAGGCATAAATATCCTGCTTGCGAGGTTTGCTAGTGTCACACGGGAGGGTTTAAACTAGAATGTCAGGGGGTTGGGCACGGGAGCAATAGGTCAGAAGGTGAGAGCATTGAGGGAGAACTAGGGAATAGAGACAGTGTGGCTCTGAGGCAGAGCAGATAGGGAGAAGTTGCTGAACACAGCGGGTCTGGTGGCCTGAAGTGCATATGTTTTAATGCAAGAAGTATTACGGGTAAGGCAGATGAACTTAGAGCTTGGATTAGTACTTGGAACTATGATGTTGTTGCCATTACAGAGACCTGGTTGAGGGAAGGGCAGGATTGTCAGCTAAACGTTCCAGGATTTAGATGTTTCAGGCGGGATAGAGGGGGATGTAAAAGGGGTGGCGGAGTTGCGCTACTGGTTAGGGAGAATATCACAGCTGTACTGTGGGAGGACACCTCAGAGGGCAGTGAGGCTATATGGGTAGAGATCAGGAATAAGAAGGGTGCAGTCACAATGTTGGGGGTTTACTACAGGACTCCCAACAGCCAGCAGGAGATAGAGGAGCAGATAGGGAGACAGATTTTGGAAAAGAGTAAAAACAACAGGGTTGTTGTGATGGGAGACTTCAACTTCCCCAATATTGACTGGGACTCACTTAGTGCCAGGGGCTTAGACGGGGCGGAGTTTGTAAGGAGCATCCAGGAGGGCTTCTTAAAACAATATATAGACAGTCCAACTAGGGAAGGGGCGGTACTGGACTTGGTATTGGGGAATGAGCCCGGCCAGGTGGTAGAAGTTTCAGTAGGGGAGCATTTCGGGAACAGTGACCACAATTCAGTAAGTTTTAAAGTGCTGGTGGACAAGGATAAGAGTGGTCCGAGGATGAATGTGCTAAATTGGGGGAAGGCTAATTATAACAATATTAGGCGGGAACTGAAGAACATAGATTGGGGGCGGATGTTTGAGGGCAAATCAACATCTGACATGTGGGAGGCTTTCAAGTGGCAGTTGAAAGGAATTCAGGACCGGCATGTTCCTGTGAGGAAGAAGGATAAATACAGCAATTTTCGGGAACCTTGGATAACGAGAGATATTGTAGGCCTCGTCAAAAAGAAAAAGAAGGCATTTGTCAGGGCTAAAAGGCTGGGAACAGACGTGTAGCGCACAATGACTTACGAGAGAGCCGAGTAGAGATGAAGTCGATGAGGCTTTATTAAGCGAGACTTGTCCCCAGCAGTTCAGCAACAGAATGGAGCGGCGGGGAGAAGCTCGGGTTCTTATACTCCGCCTTCAGGGCGGAGCCAGGAGTCAACAACCAACCAGGACCTGGGATCTGTCAGCCAATAGCATCACGGCTTCACAGTCCCACATGACCCCTAATACATACTACCACAAGACGAAGCCTGTGTGGAATATAAGGAAAGTAGGAAGGAACTTAAGCAAGGAGTCAGGAGGGCTAGAAGGGGTCACGAAAAGTCATTGGCAAAGAGGGTTAAGGAAAATCGCAAGGCTTTTTACACGTACCTAAAAAGCAAGAGGGTAGCCAGGGAAAGGGTTGGCCCACTGAAGGATTGGCAAGGGAATCTATGTGTGGAGCCAGAGGAAATGGGCGAGGTACTAAATGAATACTTTGCATCAGTATTCACCAAAAACAAGAAATTGGTAGATGTTGAGTCTGGAGAAGGGTGTGTAGATAGCCTGGGTCACATTGAGATCCAAAAAGACGAGGTGTTGGGTGTCTTAAAAAATATTATGGTAGATAAGTCCCTAGGGCCTGATAGGATCTACCCCAGAATACTGAAGGAGGCTGGAGAGGAAATTGCTGAGGTCTTGACAGAAATCTTTGGATCCTCCCTGTCTTCAGGTGATGTCCTGGAGGGCTGGAGAATAGCCAATGTTGTTCCTCTGTTTAAGAAGGGTAGCAAGGATAATCCAGGGAACTACAGGCCGGTGAGCCTTACTTCAGTGGTAGGGAAATTACTGGAGAGAATTCTTCGAGACAGGATCTACTCCCATTTGGAAGCAAATGGACGTATCAGTGAGAGACAGCATGGTTTTGTGAAGGGGAGGTCGTGTCTCACTAACTTGATAGAGTTTTTCGAGGAGGTCACAAAGATGATTGATGCAGGTAGGGCAGTGGATGTTGTCTATATGGACTTCAGTAAGGCCTTTGACAAGGTCCCTCATGATAGACTAGTACAAAAGGTGAAGTCACACGGGATCAGGGGTGAGCTGGCAAGGTGGATACAGAACTGGCTAGGTCATAGAAGGCAGAGAGTATCAATGGAAGGATGCTTTTCTAATTGGAGGGCTGTGACCAGTGGTGTTCCACAGGGATCAGTGCTGGGACCTTTGCTGTTTGTCGTATATATAAATGATTTGGAGGAAAATGTAACTGGTCTGATTAGTAAGTTTGCAGACGACACAAAGGTTGGTGGAATTGCGGATAGCGATGAGGACTGTCAGAGGATACAGCAGGATTTAGATTGTTTGGAGACTTGGGCGGAGAGATGGCAGATGGAGTTTAATCCGGACAAATGTGAGGTAATGCATTTTGGAAGGTCGAATGCAGGTAGGGAATATACAGTGAATGGTAGAACCCTCAAGAGTATTGAAAGTCAAAGAGATCTAAGAGTACAGGTCCACAGGTCACTGAAAGGGGCAACACAGGTGGAGAAGGTAGTCAAGAAGGCATACGGCATGCTTGCCTTCATTGGCCGGGGCATTGAGTATAAGAATTGGCAAGTCATGTTGCAGCTGTATAGAACCTTAGTTAGGCCACACTTGGAGTATAGTGTTCAATTCTGGTCGGCACACTACCAGAAGGATGTGGAGGCTTTCGAGAGGGTGCAGAAGAGATTTACCAGAATGTTGCCTGGTATGGAGGGCATTAGCTATGAGGAGCGGTTGAATATACTCGGTTTGTTCTCACTGGAACCAAGGAGGTTGAGGGGTGACCTGATAGAGGTCTACAAAATTATGAGGGGCATAGACAGAGTGGATAGTCAGAGGCTTTTCCCCGGAGTAGAGGGGTCAATTACTAGGGGGCATAGGTTTAAGGTGAGAGGGGCAAGGTTTAGAGTAGATGTACGAGGAAAGTTTTTTACACAGAGGGTAGTGGGTGCCTGGAACACGCTACCGGAGGAGGTGGTGGAAGCAGGGACGATAGTGACATTTAAGGGGCATCTTGACAAATACATGAATAGGATGGGAATAGAGGGATACGGACCCAGGAAGTGTAGAAGATTGTAGTTTAGTCAGGCAGCATGGTCGGCACGGGCTTGGAGGGCCGAAGGGCCTGTTCCTGTGCTGTACATTTCTTTGTTCTTTCTTCTTTGTTTTTGACTTAAAGATTTTTTTTTTTTTGAGGCAAATGGGGTTTCTTATCCTTGGTAAACCTCATGCAAACCTTTCTAAGGCCTTTCCATCCTCCCTGAATTGTGGTGGTTCGAATTTTCCCAGTTCTCCAGCTGAGGCCCAACAGGTGATTTAGAACATGATCTCTTTGACTTTTTGTTCTATCCCTACAATTATAAACTCAAGGAGCCCAAATGCTTTTTTAGCCACTTTACCTTGTCAATTACCCCAGATTACTCTACCACCTTTCAGGATTTGCGTTGGCAAACACCAAGATCTTGTTGCTCATCCGAACTTTCCAGAATCATTCATTTACAATACAGTGGGTGGTGATCTAACGGCTGCGTCGCGCCGGTCTCGAATCTGAGCGAGCTGGTTAGATAGCGGGAGAGTATGAAATCAAGAACCGCGTCGGACGGCGATCGATTTCCGTCTAACTGGTCCGCTCCCATTGGTGAGATCTGGATCTGCCTTGGTGTGGCGAGAAACCAATAATCACCAATTAAGGCCAATCCCTAACTCATTAACGGGAAGAACCCCCTATCTAACGGACTCCCGTTGTCTAATCAGATCCCCAGCGAGCGGTCACGAGAGCTCCCATTAGCGCAGTTATTTAAAAACATGAAGCTAGCGCAGTGGCAGCTGTGGGGATCGGAGGAGATGAGTGGGCATCTTGGAAAATGGGTAGTCCGCCCAGTCCTAGTTCTGTTCCCAGCAGGCGTCTGGGGTTCGGTGCCCAGAGGCTCCTGCTCCGGCCGGAGTTGTATGTGTAGGGTGGGGTACCGCAGCACAACCAGCTCATTGGATGGCAGCCTGAGAGATGGCAGGGATGTAAGGGTGGGTGAGGCTTGGGGGATTCAAACTACCGGGGTGGAAGCCCTAACTGATTGTCTGTCTCACAAGTTATTCAATTGCTTACAGATTATCACATTATGGATGATATTGTGGAGCCCGCAGCAACTGCTCTCGCAGTGGTGGTGGTAGTCCAGGTGGCCAGATGCCAGAGAAGGCAACATCAACATTGTCAACAGAGGCTTCAGAGGCAGCCCATATGCAGGGGCCCGTCCCACACCCTGAAGACCCGGCTGCCCATCAGGCTGGGGAAAGACTCAGAGGGGGAGGCTGGCGATAGGCCAAGGTGTCCAGGCATCGCTGGTCATTTGAAGTGGTGTCAGACAGCACATCCTGCAAGAGGCTTCGCCTCAACAAGGGTACGGTGAGGCAGCTATGGCATGTCCTTGCGGACTTGGCACCACCTGGAGGAGGAGGATACTCACTCCCAGTGGCCATCAAGGTCACCGTGGCCCTGAACCTTCACACCTTGGTTTTATTCCAGGGCTCGAGCTGGGACTTGTGCGGCATTTCACAGCCAACAGCCCACACGTGCATTTGTGAAGTCACGGCTGCTCTGTTTTCCCGGGTAGCTAACTACGTAAACTTTGACCTGGACCAAGCCCATCAAGATGCCTGGCAGCAGAATACTCCATCATAAACAGGATGGCCCATGTCACCTTGCACACACCGGACGGTCCAGGAGTGTCCTTCGTAAACAGGAAAAGGGTCCACTTCCTGAACGTGCAATTTGTGTGCGACCAACACCACCTCAAGATCATGCACGTGTATGCACGCTTCCCAGAGAGTGCGCATGACAGCTACATCCTGTGGAAGTCGGACACCCCGGCGTCTTCGAGGGACACCCAGGGTGACCGGTTGGTTCTTGGGCGATAAGGACTACTTGCTTTGGACCTGGCTAATGACGCCCGAGTGGAGGCCCGTGACCGATACGGAAACCTGATACAATGAGGCCCATGTGGCCACCCAGACTGTCATTGAGCGATGCATCGGACTGCTGAAAATGCGGTTCCAATGCCTCGACAACTCTATGGTGCACTGCAGTACATCCCCCCGGAGGGTCGAAGGCTTTGTGGTGACCTGCTGAGCCCTCCACAACCTGGCACAGCAGCAGGGCGACATGCTATTGGTGGAGGAGGAGGAACATGTGGCCTCGTCAGAAGAGGAGGATGAGGAGGGGCCGGACCAGGAGGGGCTGTGTCATGATATGCAAACATGCAGCTAATGAACACATAGAATAGGGCACGACCAATGAGCAGTCAGGACACTCAAGGGTGGTATCTCAGTATAAAAGGGATGAGGCACTCACACCCCACCTCTTTCCACAGGCCAACATCTACAGAGTGAGACAGGGGACTGGATTCTCCGCAAATTGGTGCGATGTCCACGACCCGGTGCCAAAAATGGCGCGGATCACTCCAGCATCGGGCCGCCCCAAAGGTGCGGAATTCTCCGACCCTTTAGGGGCCAAGCCCTCACCGTGAGGGGCTAGGCCTGCGCCGGAGTGGTTTCCGCTCTGCCGGGTGGGGGGAAAGGCCTTTGGCGCCACGCCAGCCGGCGCCGAAAGGACTTCACCGGGTGACGCATGCGCGGGAGCGTCAGCGGCCGCTCACGGCATCCCCGCGGCATGCTCATGGCATGGGCAGGGGAGGGGGTCTCTTCCGCCTCCGCCATAGTGAAGACCATGGCGAAGGCAGAAGAAAAAGAGTGCCCCCACAGCACAGGCCCGCCTGCCAATCGGTAGGCACGATCGCGGGCCAGGCCACCGTGGGGGCACCCCCCCCAGGCCAGATCGCCCCGCGCCCCCCCCAGGACCCCGGAGCCCGCCCGCACTGCCTGCTCCCGCCGGGAAGGTAGGTGGTTTAATCCACGCCAGCTGGAGAGACTTGACAGCGGCGGGACTTCGGCCCATCACGGGCCGGGGGTGGGCCCGCCGACCGGCGCGATTCCCGCCGACTGGCGAGGCGTGATTCCCGCCCCCGCCGAATCTCTGGTGGTGGAGAATTCGGGGCACGGCGGGGGGCGGGATTCACACCAGCTTCCGGCGATTCTCCGACCTGGTGGGGAGGTCGGAGAATCGCGCCCAGGGTGCATCCTCAGCATCACACCCCAGCACGTGACTTAGTGCAAGGATGGTTCAGTTAGACTGAGTTACTACATTTAGATTAGCAGAGAGTCGAACTCATTGAGAACTGTGCTAATAGTTCAATAAAACACATTGAACTCACTTCAAAGTCTGGAGCATCTTTTACTCAAAACTGCATCAAGTGGGAGCTTGTGTCATTCCAAATTACATAACACAACATGATACCAGGAGTCTGTTCAATCTAGTTAGTTCAGCTCAGCAAGATCCGTGACGACCAGCGAATGTATACCGGCACAATGGAAATGATTCAGGCTCCTCACCAGCTCAGGACCCCTGACAATCTCAGTGCCAACTAGCAGACATTCAAGCAGAAATTTCAGCTTTACGTCGAAGCATCAGACCTCAATGGTGCGTCTGATGCACGGAAGATAGCTCTTCTCCTCATCACAGCAGGTAATCATGCCTTGGAAATATTCAACTCCTTTCACTTCGCTAAAGACCAGGACAAGACAAAGTTTCAGACCATCCTGGACAAGGTTGACAGCCACTGTGAGGTGGACACCAACAAAATCTTCGAGCGCTAAATATTCAAGCAGCGATTGCAAGATAAAGACGAATCCTTCAACTCATATTTAACTAACCTTAGACTGCTAGCGCAATCCTGCAACTTCGGCGATATCAGAGACCAAATCATTTTTGCAGTTCACTCTGACCCTCTGAGAGAGCAGTTACTGAAGATCAAGCATATGACTCTGCCGGAGTGGGCAACAACGCCTCCAGGATTCTGATCCCGGCAGTGCAACGGATCCAGATACTGAATGCCTGGACAACGCCTACCGTGTGGGCATTATTACAAAGTATGAATATGCCCAGACTCATCGCAAGTCCAATCGATCCTAGCTGTGGATTCCGAGGACGAATGGGGAAGAGTCATGAAGGTCATCCACTGCCCCATCCAGTTCAAGCTGGACACAGGTGCCTCTGCCAACCTCCTCTCACAGGCAGACTTCAGACGCATTAAGAAGCCCCCCACTGTCCTTCGAGCTGCCTGCAAGCTCCTGGATTACAACGGGAATGCCATCACGGCACTGGGATCCTGCCATCTGCAAGTATCCAACCGACACACACAAGCACGGTTACGCTTTGAAATTGTTAAGCCGGACAGGGCATCCCTACTAGGTGCGCATGCCTGCAAGCAGCTGAACCACATTCAAAGGGTTTACACCACGACATTCTCCCATGTGGATCTTCAGGCCGGCATCGACGACATCCTCGCCCAGTATCCAGATGTGTTCAACGAGATGGGCACGTATCGATATAAGATTCTGCTACGGCCTGATGCCAAGTCAGTGGTCCATGCACTACACCAAGTCCCTGCTCCACTGAGAGAGCGCCTGAAGGCACAGCTCAAGGATCTTCAGGAACAAGGAATCATATCCAAGGTCACTGAACTGACTGACTGGGTCAGCTCAATGGTGTGTGTAAAGAAGCCCTTGGGGAACCTGCGCATCTGCATTGATCCCAAGGATCTTAATAAGAATATCATGCGGGAACACTACCCCATCCCGAAGCGGGAGGAACTCACGAGTGAGATGGCACACGCGCGCTTCTTCACCAAATTGGATGCGTCACAGGGATTTTGGCAAATCCAGCTGGAAGAGTCCAGCAGAAGGCTCTGCACCTTCAACACGCCTTTTGGCAGATACTGCTACAATCGCATACCATTTGGCATCATCCCGGCATCGGACATATTCCATCGCATCATGGAGCAGATAATGGAAGACATTGAAGGGGTTTGTGTGTACGTGTACAGCATCATCATATGGTCCACGACCCCTGAAGAACATGTGTCCCGTCTCCAGAAGGCATTCCACCGTGTACATGCCAACGGGTCCAAATGTTGTTCTGGCACATCGACGCTCAAGTTCCTAGGCGACCAGATCTCACAGCATGGTGTGTGCCCGGACACAGACAAAATCAAGGCTATCGAGGTGATGAAGGTCCCTGAGGAGGAGTGCTTGGGTCTTCTCACCGGCATCCTCAAATTTCATGATTCTGTCTACGGCCTACCGACATTCACTGTCGAGACGGATCATAGGCCTCTGGTCCACATCATCCACAAGGACTTAATTAATAGATACCAGTGACAGCCTCGACAGGTCAGCCATCAGGAAACACCCAGCAGTTTCCGTTCGCTACCACACTGATAAACTTTTCCGTTCAACCGCGCCCACTGTCCTTCACTATCACTGCTCCCCTTATGCAATGCACAATAACTTCTAAGACACCCACTTTGGAGCAGGGTTATCAAAGCTGGATAGAATACTCCTGATGCGATCTCAGAAACTCACATGCAATTTTAAAATCTTCTTTAATGTATGGCACATCCTTTGTAACATCTTCCTTATTCTCTTTGTGACTTCTGAGCTCTGGTATAATGGTCGAGCTTTCCTCACCATTGAACAACAATTAGGGTGATTCTCAGAAATAATTCAATTTCCAGAAATGGCCAGTTATTAATAACTAATAAGCTTTTATCAAGAAGGAGGAAGTCAGAAAATGCAAGGACAAAGTCAGCTGCCTAATCGGTAATATGTTGATTGTAATTATTAAGTGTTCAGGAAATATTGAAACCACCAACAAAACCTCATTCTATCTTTTTACACGTAATTCTTTCGAGAAATGATAATTTGCATGAGAAGCTCAATGACTTTTATCAGTGCTGTAGCTATTAGTAGATTGGCATAAAATAGTTAGCGAGAATATATCTTCATGGCAGATGTCTGGGGGAACAATAGACCATTACAGCGCAGTACAGGCCCTTCGGCCCTCGATGTTGCGCCGACCTGTGAAACCAATCTAAAACCCATCTACACTATTCCATTATCATCCATATGTTTATCCAATGACCATTTAAATGCCCTTAATGTTGGCGAGTCCACTACTGTTGCAGGCAGGGCATTCAACGCCCCTACACTCTCTGAGTAAAGAACCTACCTCTGACATCTGTCCTATATCTATCTCCCCTCAATTTAAAGCTATGTCCCCTCATGCTAGCCATCACCATCCGAGGAAAAAGGCTCTCACTGTCCACCCTATCTAATCCTCTGATCATCTTGTATGCCTCTATTAAGTCTCAAGTCCCTCAGCCTTTCCTCATAAGATCTTCCCTCCATACCAGGCAACATCCTGGTACATTTCCTCTGCACCCTTTCCAATGCTTCCGCATCCTTCCTATATTGCGGCGACCAGAACTGCATGCAATACTCCAAATGCGGCCGCACCAGAGTTTTGTACAGCTGCAACATGACCTCATGGCTCCAAAACTCAATCCATCTACCAATAAAAGCTAACACACCGTACGCCTTCTTAACAACCCTATCAACCTGGGTGGCAACTTTCAGGGATCTATGTACATGGACACCGAGATCTCTCTGCTCATCCACACTGCCAAGAATCTTACCATTAGCCCAGTACTCTGTATTCCTGTTACTCCTTCCAAAATGAATCACGTCACACTTTTCTGCATTAAACTCCATTTGCCACTTCTCAGCCCAGCTCTGCAGCTTATCTATGTCCCTCGGTAACCTGCAACATCCTTCCGCACTGTCCACAACTCCACCGACTTTAGTGTCATCCGCAAATTTACTCACCCATCCTTCTACGCCCTCCTCCAGGTCATTTATAAAAATAACAAACAGCAGTGGCCCCAAAACATATCATTGTGGTACACCACTAGTAGCTGAACTCCAGGCTGAACATTTCCCATCAACCACCATCCTCTGTCTACTTATAGCTAGCCCATTTCTGAAGCCACTAAATCACACTCAATCCCATGCCTCCGTATTTTCTGCAAAAGCCTACCGTGGGGAACCTTATCAAACGCTTTACTGAAATCCATATACACCACATCAACTGCTTTACCCTCGTCCACCTGTTTGGTCACCTTCTCAAAGAACTCAATAAGTTTTGTGAGGCACGACCTACACTTCACAAAACTGTGTTGACTATCCCTAATCAAATTATTCCTTTCTAGATGATTATAAATCCTATCTCTTATAATCCTTTCCAAGACTTTGCCCACAACAGAAGTAAGGCCTATAGTTACCGGGGTTGTCTCTACTACCCTTCTTGAACAAGGGGACAACATTTGCTATCCTCCAGTCTTCTGGCACTATTCCTGTAGACAATGACGACATAAAGATCAAAGCCAAAGGCTCGTCAATCTCCTCCCTAGCTTCCCAAAGAATCCTAGGATAAATCCCATCTGGCCCAGGGGACTTATCTATTTTCACACTTTCCAGAATTGCTAACACCTCCTCCTTGTGAACCTTAATCCCATCAAGTCTAATAGCCTGTATCTCAGTATTCTCCTCGACAACATTGTCTTTTTCCTGTATGAATACTGATGAAAAATATTCATTTAGCACCTCTCCTATCTCCTTGGACTCCACGCACAACTTCCTACTACAGCCCTTGACTGGCCCTACTCTTACCCTAGTAATTCTTTTATTCCTGACATACCTATAGAAAGCTTTTTCCTTGATCCTGCCTGCCAAGGACTTCTCATGTCCACTCCTGGCTCTTCTTAGCTCTCTATTTAGGTCCTTCCTGGCGAACCTGAAACTCTCAAGCGCCCTAACTGAACCTTCACGTCTCATCTTTACATAAGCCTCCTTCTTCCTCTTGACAAGTGATTCAACTACTTTAGTAAACCACGGTTCCCTCGCTCGACCACTTCCTCCCTGCCTGACAGGTACATACTTATCAAGGACATGCAGTAGCTGTTCCTTGAACAAGCTCCACATTTCAATTGTGCCCATCCCCTGCAGTTTCCTTCCCCATCCTATGCATCCAAGTCTTGCCTCATCGCATCATAATTGCCTTTCCCCCAGCTATAACTCTTGCCCTGCGTTATATACCTATCCCTTTCCATCACTAAAGTAAACGTAACCGAATTGTGGTCACTATCACCAAAGTGCTTACCTACCTCCAAATCTAACACCTGGCCTGGTTCATTACCCAGTACCAAATCCAATGTGGCCTCGCCTCTTGTTGGCCTATCTACATATTGTGTCAGGAAACCCTCCTGCACACATTGGACAAAAACTGACCCATCTAAACTACTCGAACTATAGCGTTTCCAGTCAATATTTGGAAAGTTAAAGTCCCCCATAACAACTACCCTGTTACTTTCACTCCTATCCAGAATTATCTTTACAATCCTTTCCTCTACATCTCTGGAACTTTTCGGAGGCCTATAGAAAACTCCCAACAGGGTGACCTCTCCTTTCCTGTTTATAACCTCAGCCCATACTACCGCAGTAGACGAGTCCTCATCAAACGTCCTTTCTGCCACCGTAATACTGTCCTTGGCTGACAATGCCACACCTCACCCTCTTTTACTACCTTCCCTGAGCTTACTGAAACATCTAAACCCCGGAACCTGCAACAACCATTCCTGTCCCTGCTCTATCCATATCTCCGAAATGGCCACAACATCAAAGTCCTAGGTACCAACCCATGCTGCAAGTTCAAACCACCTTCCTGGGGGACAGAGGATGGGCAAAATTCCCAAAAGTTGGAGCTTCTACTCTTGCTCCTCTGATGGGAATTAATACTTGTGCAACAGCCAGAGTGTCATGTATGTGGAGGTGTACTGGCTTCCCCCTGGGATCCAAGTCGGGCTAATGGACTCGATCCATTTTTTAAAAATTGTATCAGATTGTCACCCACAGCTTAGTTGAGGAAAATATGGATGGGGTTGGAGCGGGGTGGAGGGCTAGGAAACCACTTTCCATTGTGAAAGACCACGGCTGGAGGTTCCATGACTATGGTGCCGGTGTGTATGAAACAAGGGGTACTGAACATAGGACAGGTGAGTGCTGAGAATGGGTCAGAGGTGTACAGCGCATGGACAGCTAAGTGCTAAACATGGGTCAGATGAATGCTGGATATGGACCTGGTGGGGGCTGCCACACAAGTGACCATAGTGGGGTTGGTACCTTCTTCTGACATATTATTGTGGTTCCCTCCGATAAGCGATCCACACTATAAAGCGGGTTAGCACTGAGGGCAACATCAGGTGTGATTAAGACATAAACACTGGAATTCCGATTTGAGGAATTTCTGAGCCGATGATCTTTTGCTCCCATTCCTGAACCTTGAGTATTAAATCATAATCTAAAGTCAACTTTTTAAACATAATTGTGAACTCTTTGAATTGAGCAACATTTTTCTTTGAATGTGACATTAGGCGAAATTTACTTCATTCTCACATTTTGTTTATTCCTGCAAAATAAGACAGATGTTAAAGGCCTGAGATCTCCCAGAGAGTTCTGATGATCAGAAGAGCAGGAATATTGCCGGAAGGATAATTCTCTTGATGAATTAGCATGCATGTCATATTAAGTCTGTCAATGCTGAATATTTCAGCGGTGCAGAAACAACAAGAGCAGAAAACAATAGCTGGAAGGTTCCACACCATAGGATGTAGACGTCAGGACTTATTATGATGTGACATCTTCTTGGATTTGGGTGAAGAAAAATATGTAAGGCCTTGTTAGTTCCTGTCACCAGTCCTGCAGCAACAGAGCAACATTCTGATGGCATTTGCAACTTCTATGCCACCAGCTTATTGCAGGTGTCAAGAGCAGGCACGTATACTGTTCATTGTTGCATCATTGAGATGGCAGTTGGTCTATTCTGTCACATGTCAGCATATATCAGGTTCATTTGTGGCATCAAACACTAGCTGGAGTGGCAAAGTTAATTTCACCATTTGTGTAACATTACTTGAGAATGAAGCCACATTCACTGTAGTCACACTGGGATTTGAGTGCAGCAGGAAGTCCCTCCATTTTATTGACAAATACAATTACTACACTCTCACCATTCAAAGAATGTACATTCACCGTCAAAATGTTGAAAGACACCTTAGAATTCCATATCCCAATTATCAACACTGTTGTTTATCCTTAAACATTTTTAATGGATGTCACTTTTGCACGAACCTTTGAACATATTAATTTGTTCAAGAGTGTGGGTTGGGTTCCTAATCCAACAAAATAAGTAGTTATTATGATCCGTATTTTAATAAGGACATTGGGAGTCCACACCAAGTAAAAAATAAGAACAAAGTTTTATAAACAAACGAGATATGTACACTTCCCGGTAGAGCCCTACAGGGTTTCTCCCTGGTCGGTGCTTTACTGGCCAAACTCATATCACTTGGGTAATTGGGCTACTGGCAGGGGAGCTCGTACTTTGCAAGAGGCACAGTACATGGGGTATTCCCATCCCGTATGTCCCATGTGGAATATTATATTCTTCCCACCCAAAGTCTGAAGACTCCATCAACGAGCGATGGGATGGAGAAGGAGCAGCAGGTAGATGGCGTTGGAGTCTTTTTGACTCCAGTAAGTTCTCGTGGAGCTGATGCTGGATCAATCGGCGTACACCGTTAGGGGCAGGGCGATATAGCGGTCAATCATCAGGAAGTGGCTGAATCATGGAGTCAGCGTCCGAAACCTCCAAGGTCAGCATCTCCATCTCGGAGTCGGACGACACTATGTCGTGCATGTCGGTGTCGAGAGAGACTGGCAACGTCACAGCAGGCTGGTTCAGCAACGGAGCTGGAGGATCCAGGGCCGGCTTCTCCCGAGGCAATTCACGAGGGAGCAACCACCGTGAGCGAATGTGATCCAAGTGTAGTTTCATTAGTTGCTCCCGGACCCGAACTTGGTAAAAAACTGGTTCCATTGGACTGACGACAATCCCAGAGAGCCAGCAAGCACCGTCATTGAAATTCCGAACAAACATCGCGTCGTCAGGTGCGAAGAGGCTGAAGTCAAACTGGGCAACGCCCTTGCGAATCTTGGTGATGATGCACCTTTGCGCCGATGACCAGCAAAATCAAATTCAGTTATGTACAAAGTCTACGACCCATCAACATCTCTGCAGGGCTATCCCGGTTACTGCCTGCGGCGTGGTCCTATATGCAAATAAAAACCTTGCCAGTCGTGTGTTGAGATCCTTCAGCACGGCAGCCTGTCCCTTCGCCACGACAACAGGAGGATACCATCCTCCACGCTCAACTCAAACAACTTTGAGGAGAACGTCATCAACTCCGCTGCTAGCTGCCGATGCTACCCACCGTACAGCACCAGGTGATGCATCTTGGCAAGCAGAAAGTCAGCCTAAGTCCAGTATTATGGGCGAGGCATTTTCAGAACCCCAAAATGTATCATGGAGTTCAACCAACCTCTCCCTTTAATGGATTTGTTACTTTTCCTAGCACACGGCTTTTTCCCTAGGTGTGGGATTACAATTATGGACACATGGGTTTTTAAACACAAAACACTATGTATTCCATGAACTCAGCTTAACATCTTAAATAAACATTGGATCTCTTAACACCCCTTACTTCAAAGATAACTCAGAATATATTGCAACAGTAAATAATTCCTTAAAATGTTCTTTCAAACTTCCAAGAGACTTAACACCTTTAAAAAAATCACATCAGGTTAAAGGTTTTACTAATATGAGTTTAAATCACCCAAATGATCCAGAGATGGTATTTTTTGCAGAGATCCAGCTCACTGCAAAACACAGACACACACCCAGCTCTTTTCCTCCAAACTTGCAGTTCTCTGGAAATACACAGACACTCCCAAGCTCTTTTCAAATTGGCTTTCTCCTTTTAATCAGCTCACAGCGAAACAGCCAGGCACTTTGAAGCTGCTCTCAGCAAAACCAGCCAGGCACTTCTCAAAACTAAAACTTTAAAATTAAACTTCCAAAATCAGCCCCATCCACTCTGTGACATCACTGATTCCTTAAAGGTACATTGCTTAAACATCCATGTCTTAAAAGTACCCTGACATGACACCTCCACCAAGAAAAAAAAAACCCCATCAACTTCAAGATGGTTTCATTTTTCACTTTTGCACCATCCACTAAGAAATGTACACAGTAAATATACCTTTGAATTTAAAAAAAAAATAACACATGCAAACAGGTATAATAATATAGTCCATTTTTCTTTGTTCTTCTTCCTCCAACCGAAATCCTTCTCAATTGATCACATTCGTGACAAAGCATCGGCTATCACATTTTCCCATCCTGCCACATGTACTATTTTTAAACGGATAAACGCCAACGAAACAGCCTTGCATTGTTATTCCGGAATCGCTCCAAAAACATCAAAGGATTATGGTCAGTATATATAATGGTGTCAGATGGTTTGCTGGTCACATAAATGTGAAAATGTTGCAAAGCCAGCACCAAACGCAAAGTCTCCTTCTCAATCGTCAAATATTTTTTCTGGTGAGAATTCAATTTCTTTGAAAAATAACCAACAGGCCGCTCTAGCCCTTCGTCGTTATCTTGTAGAATCACCGCACCTACACCGACATCGCTCACATCAACAGCCACTTTGAAGGGTTTGAACATAGAACATAGAACATAGAAAATACAGCACAGAACAGGCCCTTCGGCCCACGATGTTGTGCCGAACCTTTGTCCTAGATTAATCATAGATTATCATTGAATTTACAGTGCAGAAGGAGGCCATTCGGCCCCTTGAGTCTGCACCAGCTCTTGGAAAGAGCACCCTACCCAAACTCAACACCTCCACCCAACACCAAGGGCAATTTGGACATTAAGGGCAATTTATCATTGGCCAATTCACCTAACCCGCACATCTTTGGACTGTGGGAGGAAACCGGAGCACCCGGAGGAAACCCACGCAGACACGGGGAGGACGTGCAGACTCCGCACAGACAATGACCCAAGCTGGAATCGAACCTGGGACCATGGATCTGTGAAGCAATTGTGCTATCCACAATGCTACCGTGCTGCCCTTAAGAACAAATAAATCTACACTATATCATTTTCCCGTAATCCATGTACCTATCCAACAGCTGCTTGAAGGTCCCTAATGTTTCCGACTCAACTACTTCCACAGGCAGTGCATTCCATGCCCCCACTACTCTCTGGGTAAAGAACCTACCTCTGATATCCCTCCTATATCTTCCACCTTTCACCTTAAATTTATGTCCCCTTGTAATGGTGTGTTCCACCTGGGGAAAAAGTCTCTGACTGTCTACTCTATCTATTCCCCTGATCATCTTATAAACCTCTATCAAGTCGCCCCTCATCCTTCTCCGCTCTAATGAGAAAAGGCCTAGCACCCTCAACCTTTCCTCGTAAGACCTACTCTCCATTCCAGGCAACATCCTGGTAAATCTTCTTTGCACCTTTTCCAGAGCTTCCACATCCTTCCTAAAATGAGGCGACCAGAACTGTACACAGTACTCCAAATGTGGCCTTACCAAGGTTTTGTACAGCTGCATCATTACCTCATGGCTCTTAAATTCAATCCCTCTGTTAATGAACGCGAGCACACCATAGGCCTTCTTCACAGCTCTATCCACTTGAGTGGCAACTTTCAAAGATGTATGAACATAGACCCCAAGGTCTCTCTGCTCCTCCACAATGCCAAGAACTCTACCGTTAACCCTGTATTCTGCATTCATATTTGTCCTTCCAAAATGGACAACCTCACACTTTTCAGGGTTAAACTCCATCTGCCACTTCTCAGCCCAGCTCTGCATCCTACCTATGTCGCTTTACTCTGGGATGACTAACACAGGAGCAGTGGTTAACACAGCCTTTAGGCCGTCAAATGCCTGTTGACACTGCGCTGTCCACTGGAATTTGTTACGCTTCTTGAGCAAGTCCGTCAGTGGAGCGACCACACTGCTAAAATTTGGTACAAATTTCCGGTAAAATCCACTCATACCAAGAAATTGCATTATTTCCCGTCGTGTTGAGGGTATCGGAAACTCCCCAATAACTTTCATTTTCACATCCCGTGGGACCAGTCGACCCTGTACGATTGTATGGCCAAGGAAAGTGACTTGGGCTTTTCCAAATTCACTTTTGGCTAGGTTTAATCACCAAAACCGCCTCCTGAAGTCGATCGAATAACTCCTTCAGATGTTTTAAATGTTCTTTCCATGTCTGGCTGAATACTACCAGATCGTCGATGTATGCCGCACAATTGGGTAATCCTGAAACAACTGTATTAGTTAACCGTTGAAATGTTGCTGGGGCGTTTTTCATGACAAATGGCATAACTTTGAACTGGTATATACCATCTGGAGTCAGAAAAGCTGAAATCTCCTTTATCCTTTCAGATAAAGGTACTTTCCAGTAACCTTTCAGTAAATCCAATTTGGAAATAAAAGCGGATTGTCCCACTTTCTCAATGCAATCCTCCAAACGTGGGATAGGATAAGAGTCCGTTCTTGTAATTGCATTCACCTTTCGATAGTCCACACACAACTGTTGGGTACCGTCTGATTTAGGTACCATCACTATGGGTGAGTTCCATTGGCTGCAACCCACTTCAATTATGCCATTCTTCAGCATACTCTCAATCTCTCTGTTAACCTGTGCCAATTTTGAAGGATTAAGTCTATATGGATATTGTTTGATAGGAACAGCATTTCCCACATCTACATCATGTATAGCCATTTTAGTACTTCCCAATTTATCTCTACAAACTTGCCCATGTAATATCAATAACTCTTTCAGGTCAGTTAGTTTTTCCTCTGGAAGTTGACTTAACAATTCACCCCAATTTTTTAGAACATCCTCATTTTCCAATTTAATTTGAGGTATGTCAAATTCACAGTCATCTGGATTTGGTTCGTCACTTTGAGTTAGAATCATTAAAACCTCCTTTTTCTCTCCTTCCCTTTCAAAGTACCTTTTAAGCATATTCAGCCAGACATGGAAAGACATTTAAAACATTGGATGGAGTTATTCGATCGACATCAGGAGGCGGGTTTGGTGATAAACCTAGCCAAAAGTGAATTTGGAAAAACCCAAGTCACTTTCCTTGAGGAGATTCCAATACCCTCAAGACGAAGGGAAATAATGCGATTTCTTGGCATGGGTGAATCTGATCGAACATTTGCGCAAAGGTTTTGTAGTGTGATTGCTCCATTGATGGACTTGCTGAAGAAACTTCGAAAATTTCAGTGGACAGCAGACTTTCAACAGGCATTTGACGGCCTGAAAGCTGTGATAACCAATGCTCATGTGTTGGAGAATTACAAGGCACTCTATGATCAGATTGAACTAAAATATCTGACTTTAAAGACAAATGCCGAGGCATAGAGAAATGGATGGATCGTGCAAGGACCTTCTTGTTCAAAGAGACTGTCAATCGAGAAGGATTTCAGTTGGAGGAAGAAGAATAAAAGAAAATGGACTATATTATTATACCTGTTTGCGTGTGTTGTTTTTTGAAATGAAAATATATATTTACTGTGTGCATTTCTTAAAGAATGGTGAAAAAGTGAAAAATTAAACCATCTTGAAGTTGATGGTTAATTTTTTTTCTTGGGGGGAGGTGTCATGTGAGAGTACCTTTAAGAAATGGGTGTTTAAGAAATGTACCTTTAAGAAATGGATATTATCAGTCATGTCAGAGCGTGGGTGGAGCTGAGCTGTCTGTTAGCTTTTTATTTTCATTTTTGAGCAGGCTGCAGGGTGTGCATTAGTTTCGTTTTCAGTGTTGGAGCTGGAGCCAGACAGAGTAGGTGTACTGTTGATCTCTCTGCCATGAAAAGACTATCTCTTGATCATTTAGTGAATTCAGAATTATAAATGTTCTCAGTAGTGAATGTAAACCTAATGTGCTTCTGGTAAAAGGTGTTTTAAGTCTTCTGGTTGCTAAAAGGAAAGCTTAAAGGGTTACTTAGTGTTGTAGTCTTTGGGGTTTGTACTTGAATTGATGGTTTCTAAGATGTTCACTGTATGTTTCAAAAAGGTTAACTTGAGTTCATAGAATAAACATAGTTTTGCTTTAAAAAATACTTTTCTATTTCTGCTGTACCACATCTGTAGAGTGAGCCATGTGCTCCCCATACCCCAATCTCTTAAAAGTTGTGGGACAGGTGAACTCCATGGTACTTTGGGGTTCTCTAAACCCTGGCCCATAACACCATTAAAGGAGGATGGGTGAGGTTTGAAGAGTGGCATGTGGTAAGGAGGGCGCTCAAAGAAATTCTAAGGGTACGATCCACCGGCTGCATTGCATTCTCTGTTGAGCGCAGTGCAGCCAATGAATTCCAGGAGAGCCTTCTTGTGGGCTTTCTGACAGCCTTCACACCTCATGGGATTCACCTAAGTCCCGCGAGGCGTCGGAGTCTGAAGAGGGACCAAACGTTGTGCACAGAGGCTGGTTTTAAACCGGCTTCGGCGAATCTATCAAGCATCAACCAGCCTCCCTCGATTCTCCGGCCCAGTAAGGCTGAAGCTGGGATAAATTCAGCACTGGACCACACAAACGTGGACCAGGCGGAATGGAACTCAGGGGGGAGGGGCGGAGGGGTGTCTCCTGGGCCATAGAAACAAACCCCTGGGTGGTCAGAATAAGTGCAGGGTGGCTCCCTGGCCCTCCCCGGCATGCAGGCACCTTGGCACTGCCAAGGTGGCATGAACAATGCCTGGATGCCAGGGTGGCAGTGCAAGGGTGCCCACATGCCAGGGTGGCACTGCCAAGGGTCAGGAGCTGAGGGGGGCCATGCCCATGAAAGGAGGGTGGAGGGGTTTGAAGGGTGGTGGTGTGCAAGGCAGGTAAGTAGAGGCCTCCGGGAGGTTTGAGGGTGTGGGGGTCCTGGAAAATGGGGCCTGTAAAGGAGCTTGGGAAGGACTGAAGAGGGGGCCCCCAGGGACCCCATAACGAGATGACCTCACTTGGAGGTGTGGTGAGGTGCCCATGTGTGTGTGGGGGGGTGACATTGCCCATGGGTGGGTGGTATGGGGGACCCACAAACTCAGTTAAAGATCGGGATAGCCTTGCAAAATGACAGCCCGATCTCTGTTGAGCTCGCCAGTGCTAAAAACGTGTGGGCTAAACCGGTGAGAAACTTCCCAGGAGCCCAGAAAAGTGAGTAAGTGACAATGAATAGAAGTGAGGGACTCGTTGGTATAGCCAGCGGGAAACTCACTGAAAAACATGACACAAATGGTCATTGCAATTCACTTTTCCTGCCCGCAATGCACCCCCGCCCGCAGGTTTCATAACAGGGGTCGTTACAATGGGAAATCCCATTGGCAAGTTAGTTTCTGGGAGATAAAAATTATCCACGTTTGATGTATTTGATGGTACCTCTGTAGAACTCCCAGAGGCCACAAGGAGTGGCATAGAAACATTCCAGAAAAAGCGTGGCATGGTGGCGTAGAAATATTCCTGAAAAAGGGTGGCATGGTGGCACAGTGGTTGGCACTGTTCCCTCACAGAGCCAGGGCCCCGGGTTCATTTCCAGCCTTAGATAACTGTCTGTGCGGAGTTTGTACGTTCTCCCCGTGTCTACGTGGGTTTCCTCCGGGTACTCTTGATTCCTCCCACAGTCCAAAGGTGTGCAGGTTAGGTGGATTGACAATACTAAATTGTCTCTTCGTGTCCAAAAGGTAAGACGGGTTTACTGGGATAGGGGGGAGCTGTGGGTCTAGGTGGACGCACTTTTTGGAGGGTCGGCCTCCATCTGCACTGTAGGGATTGCATGATTCGACATACATTGTGAATAAGAGTGGATATTTCTTTTTAGATTTCTGGAGCATGTAAATTAAAAATATTATCTGACCATTTGTGCAAAGGGCTGAGAGGAAATATAGCACCATCTTTACAAAACCTGCTGGTTCACTTGACCCTCACCACCTCCAGTTTCAGAGATAGATGAATAGTTAACACTGTTAACTATAATACATCGGATTATAATTATTAATTTTGGTGGATTAGGAGCTTAACATAACATGTACAAATCTTGAGTACGCATTAAACATTTTCAGTTAGGTAAGATGTTCTGGGTTCGTCATGTGTGTGGCTCTTAATTCTACAGTGCTGCTATAACTTACCGTGATCCAGCTTACTTGTGTCCCCAGATCTCTGAAATACAATGTAATGATGGAGGATGCTGCAAGGTTCTTAATGACTTCTGTTTCTTTCAGCAGAGGACCAGCTGTGAACAGGCAAGACCAGGAACAACATTATATTTATGTCATTGCACAAAAGACAGAGCGAACACTGCGACCATTACATTACCACAACTGTCAAACTAAACCAACGTTGGAAAAATGTTGCTCATTTCAAAGCATAAATGGTGACCAGACAGAATGCATTGTCACATTGAATGTTGAGAAGTCTTGAGGTTTTTAACAAGAGGCTGAATACAAACCAAAGAGTAGAGGGAATTGAAGAATGAAGGGAGATAGGATGGAGCTCATATGAAGTGTTAGCATTGATATTGACTCGCTGAGTTGAATAGTTTGCTCCCAAGCTGTAAGTTCTACCTGAATTATTGAAGAAAAAATTCTATGAATTACCATCAATAAATGTGCACCAAAAGAAAACATATGACACGTTTCTACATTCCAGACACATTGAAGTACCAGTGGGATGGACAGTTTTGTCATTTGTGTGCTTGATATCCATATATTACCTGAAAATTGGCTTTCAGCGTGACTGATTGATATAATGAATGAGTTTGACTCGGCACGGGACCGCCCCAAGTTGAATTGCTGAAGATCTTGGCACAGGTGGAATGAGCCAAGTGGCCTCTTTCTATGCCAGAAACATGCGATGATTCTAAATGATTTGAGGACATCTACATTTGTCAAAACAAGCATAGATACAAACTGTGCAAATGCATCCACAATGTGCTTCGAACAGGAAATAGACTTTATGAGGACTGGGTATTAAATATTCCTGGATCCAAGTTGTTCAGGGCAGATAGAGAAGGAACAATTGTTTGGCAGTATTGATTAAGGATTATTAAGGAATGTGGCAATATTGATTACACTGCTGGACAGAGAGGATGGCCTGGTGAGGGCCAATGATATTGGTTAGAATTAAGAAACAAATAGAGGTACAATTACACTGTTGGTTTATTCTAAAGGCCATCAACTAGTAGGGAAGATATACAGAAGCAAATTTTCTGGGAAATTATAGAGAGGTGTAAAAACCTTAGAGTGGTGACAATGAGGAACTTTATCCCAATATGGACTGGAGTAGAACATAGAACATTACAGCGCAGTACAGGCCCTTCAGCCCTCGATATTGCGCCGACCTGTGAAACCACTCTAAAGCCCATCTACACTATTCCCTTATTGTCCATATGTCTATCCAATGACCATTTGAATGTCCTTAGTGTTGGCGAGTCCACTACTGTTGCAGGCAGGGCATTCCACGCCCTTACTACTCTCTGAGTAAAGAACCTACCTCTGACATCTGTCTTATATCTATCTCCCCTCAATTCAAAGGTATGTCCCCTTGTGCTAGACATCACCATCCGAGGAAAAAGGCTCTCACTGTCCACCCTATCTAATCCTCTGATCATCTTGTATGCCTCAATTAAGTCACCTCTTAACCTTCTTTTCTCTAACAAAAAGAGCCTCAAGTCCCTCAGCCTTTCCTCAAAAGATCTTCCCTCCATACCAGACAACATTCTGGTAAATCTCCTCTGCACCCTTTCCAATGCTTCCACATCCTTCCTATAACGCTGCGACCAGAATTGCACGCAATACTCCAAATGCGGCCGCACCAGAGTTTTGTATAGCTGCAACATGACCTCATGGCTCCTGAACTCAATCCCTCTACCAATAAAAGCTAACACACCGTACGCCTTCTTAACAACCCTCTCAACCTGGGTGGCAACTTTCAGGGATCTATGTACATGGACACCGAGATCTCTCTGCTCATCCACACTGCCAAGAATCTTACCATTAGCCCAGTACTCAGTCTTCCTGTTATTCCTTCCAAAATGAATCACCTCACACTTTTCTGCATTGAACTCCATTTGCCACCTCTCAGCCCAGCGCTGCAGCTTATCTATGTCCCTCTGTAACATCCTTCCGCACTGTCCACAGCGCCACCGACTTTAGTGTCATCTGCAAACTTACTCACCCATCCTTCTACGCCCTCTCCAGGTCATTTATAAAAATGACAAACAGCAGTGGCCCCAAAACAGATCCTTGTGGTACACCACTAGTAACTGGACTCCAGTCTGAACATTTCCCATCAATCACCACCCTTTGTCTTCTTCCAGCTAGCCAATTTCTGATCCAAACTGCTAAATCACCCTGAATCCCATGCCTCCCTATTTTCTGCAGTAGCCTACCGTAGGGAACCTTATCAAACGCTTTACTGAAATCCATATACACCACATCAACTGCTTTACCCTCATCCACCTGTTTGGTCACCTTCTCAAAGAACTCTATAAGGTTTATGAGGCACGACCTACCCTTCACAAAACCGTGTTATAGAACATAGAACGATACAGCGCAGTACAGGCCCTTCGGCCCACGATGTTGCACCGAAACAAAAGCCATCTGACCTACACTATGCCATTACCATCCATATGTTTATCCAATAAACTTTTAAATGCCCTCAATGTTGGCGAATTCACTACTGTTGCAGGTAGGGCATTCCACGGCCTCACTACTCTTTGCGTAAAGAACCTACCTCTGACCTCTGTTCTATATCTATTACCCCTCAGTTTAAAGCTATGTCCCCTCGTGCCGGCCATTTCTATCTGCGGGAGAAGGCTCTCACTGTCCACCCTATCTAACCCCCTGATCATTTTGTATGCCTCTTTTAAGTCTACTCTTAACCTTCTTCTCTCCAACGAAAACAACCTCAAGTCCATCAGCCTTTCCTCATAAGATTTTCCCTCCATACCAGGCAACATCCTGGTAAATCTCCTCTGCACCCGCTCCAAAGCCTCCACGTCCTTCCTATAATGCGGTGACCAGAACTGTACGCAATACTCCAAATGCGGCCGAACCAGAGTTTTGTACAGCTGCAACATGACCTCCTGACTCCGGAACTCAATCCCTCTACCAATAAAGGCCAACACTCCATAGGCCTTCTTCACAACAAGTGTTGACTATCTCTAATCAAATTATTCCTTTCCAGATGAATATACATCCTATCTCTTATAAACCTTTCCAAGATTTTTCCCACAACAGAAGGCTCACTGGTCTATAGTTACCGGGGTTATCTCTAATCCCCTTCTTGAACAAGGGGACAACATTTGCTATCCTCCAGTCTTCTGGCACTATTCCTGCAGACAAAGATGACTTAAAGATCAAGGCCAAAGGCTCAGCAATCTCCTCCCTAGCTTCCCAGAGAATCCTAGGATAAATCCCATCCGGCCCAGGTGACTTATCTATTTTCACACTTTCCAGAATTGCTAACACCTCCTCCTTATGAACCTCAAGCCCTTCTAGTCTAGTAGCCTGAATCTCAGTATTCTCCTCGACAACATTGTCTTTTTCCTGTGTGAATATTGATGAAAAATATTCATTTAGCACCTCTCCTTTCTCCTCGGACTCCAAGCACAACTTCCCACTACTGTTCTTGACTGGCCCTACTCTTACCATAGTCATTCATTTATTCCTGACATATCTATAGAAAGCTTTAGGGGTATCCTTGATCCTACCTGCCAAAGACTTCTCATGTCCCCTCCTGGCTCTTCTTAGCTCTCTCTTTAGGTCCTTCCTAGCTAACTTGTAACTCTCGAGCGCCCTAACTGAACCTTCATGTCTCATCTTTACATAAGTCTCCTTCTTCCTCTTGACAAGTGTTTCGAATGCTTTAGTAAACCACGGTTCCCTCGCTCGACCACTTCCTCCCTGCCTGACAGGTACATACTTATCAAGGACACACAGTAGCTGTTCCTTGAACAAGCTCCACATTTCCATTGTGCCCATCCCCTGCAGTTTTCCTCGCCATCCGATGTATCCTAAGTCTTGCCTCATCGCATCATAATTGCCTTTCCCCCAGATATAACTCTTGCCCTGCGGTATATACCTATCCCTTTCCACCACTAAAGTAAACGTAATCGAATTGTGGTCACTATCACCAAAGTGCTCACCTACCTCCAAATCTAACACCTGTCCTGGTTCATTACCCAGTACCAAATCCAATTTGGCCTCGCCTCTTGTTGGCCTATGTACATACTGTGTCAGGAAACCCTCCTGCACACATTGGACAAAAACGGACCCATCAAATGTACTCGAACTATAGGGTTTCCAGTCAATATTTGGAAAGTTAAAGTCCCCCAGAACAACTACCCTGATGCTTTCGCTCCTATCCAGAATCATCTTTGCAATCTTCTCCTCTCCATCTCTGGAACTTTTCGGAGGCCTATAGAAAACTCCCAACAGGGTGACCTCTCCTTTCCTATTTCTAACCTCAGCCCATACTACCTCAGTAGACGAGTCCTCATCAAACGTCCTTTCTGCCACCGTAATACTGTCCTTGACTAACAATACCACCCCTCCCCCTCTTTCACCACCTTCCCTGGGCTTACTGAAATATCTAAATCCCAGCACCTGCAACAACCATTCCTGTCCCAGCTCTATCCATGTCTCCGAAATGGCCACAACATCGAAGTCCCAGGTACCAACACATGCCGCAAGTTCACCCACCTTATTCCGGATGCCCCTGGCATTGAAGAAGACACACTTTAAACCACCTTCCTGCCTGCCGGTACACTCCTGCAACTTTGAAACCCTACTCATGACCTCACTACTCTCAACCTCCTGTATACTGGAGCTACAATTCAGGTTCCCAAGCCCCTGCTGAACTAGTTTAAACCCTCCCGAAGAGCATTAGCAAATTTCCCCCCCAGAATTCCCCTCCGGTCCAGGTGTAGACCATCACGTTTGTCGAGGTCCCACCGACCCCAGAATGAGCCCTAATTATGAGGAAATCTGAAACCCTCCCTCCTGTACCATCCCTGTAGCCACGTGTTCAACTCCTCTCTCTCCCTATTCCTCATCTCGCTATCACGTGGCACCGGAGTAGTCGTCAAATTTGTAAAAGGCAAAATTTCTAAAGTTTGTTCAACAGAATGTGCTTGCTCTGTTTCTGGTCCTTTAGATTCATACTTTGCAAAGGCATCAAACCATGTATTCAAGTTCTGAAGCTTTAGCACGTCTTATAACCCCAAGTACCAAAGTTCAGATTCTAAGCAAACATTGGTAATCGCGACGTACATATTTACCTGTTGAAACTGTAATGCAACAGCCAGAAATCCAATACATACCTGATAAGGTGCTTGGATGTGAGAATTATTTTGTTTAGGAATTGTGCTTTGTAGTATTTTAGGAGCTAATATCAGACGACAGGGACCAATTAAAGATTAAGTATGTGCCCTGGTAACTGGTCAGTTTGCTTAATATTTTTTAAAGGAGGAGGTTAATTAACTGTTTAGGGTAAAAAAAAACGTTTTGGAATAGCATTGGTTGTAGATATCTGTTGAGGAAGTCTTCATAGTATTCTGTACATTAACAGCAGGTTTTTATAAACTATTTGTAACTATATACAAATACACATAAAAGTACAGGACTAGAGCTATCTCCATCTTAGGCCTTAACATGTCTCTGGCCAACACCACATTGACCCTTGGACTAGGCCATGTGCCTTCTTGCATCACTGTGTGGATGGTACTGTACTCAGTCCCCTTCAAAGTGGCACTGGAAAAGATGGAGCAACGACTGGAGGCGCAGGAGAAACCATCAGGGAGCTGAAGAAGGCAGCAACCGACCAGAGCGACCGGATCACCTCATTGGAGACGGACGTAGCAAGGTTGGTGCCAACCCATGGGACTCTGAAAAGGAAGGTCAAGGACCAGTAGAACTAATCGCGATGCCCAAATCTACGCATTGAGGGCCTACCAGTGGCATCAAGGTCAGGAGCCCCATGGAGTACGTGGCCGAGATGCTGGAAAACCGGTCAGAGGGGAGAACTTCCCCAAACCCCCAGAGGTAGACAGAGCCCACAGTTAATGCCAGCTGAGGCCTAAAATGTGGGAGAAACCCTAGGCCTTCATCACAAAGCTGCAGCAGTACTAAGACAAGGAAAAATCCTGAACTGGCCAATGAACACATGGTCCTGTAAGTGGAAGGGGCAATCGAATCATGTGTACAAAGACATTGGGGCAGACATGGCCAAGCATCGGGCTGAATACAACACAGCCAAAGCAGCCCCACACAAGAGCAAGGTGTGGTTTGTAATGCTGTACCCGGGAGGTGGGGGTAGGCCCACAGGGGCATGGACGGTGGGGGGAGGGGGGAGTGGGGGTAGACAGGCCCTGTGGGGGAATCGGGAGGTGGGGGTTGGGGGGGGGGGGAGTTGAACGCTGGCTACGACTGGCTTACATCTGGCTTACATCTGCAAGGTAAGTATAGTTGCCCCACAGGAAGGGGAGGACAGAAACCCCCATCAGAATAGTTACCTGGAACATCAGGTCACAAATCCCTGATATAACCTCAGACCGACTCATTATGATGGGGCGGGGGGATCTTTAACTGTGTACAGGTCCCACAGGCGGACAGGTCCAGCCCCAAATCAGGAAAATGATCAAGCATGGCGAGAGAGTTGAACACCTTCATGGAGCAGATGGTGTAGTGGATCGCTAGAGGTTCACACATCAGGGGAGCAGGAGTTCTCCTTCTCCTTCTTCTCCCAGGTACGCAGGGTCTACTCCAGGATCGACTTCTTCGTAGTGCATGCTTCTAGGGATAGTGGGAGCGGAGTACTCCACAACCATAAATTCTGACCACGCTCCACACTACTTGGATGTGAGGTTGGAGACAGCCCGGGCACAACGTTCGCACCCCCCCCCCCCCCCCCCCCCCCCCGCCCCCGCCCCACCACCCCCCATGAAGGCTGGACAAGGCCCTCCTTGCCGATAATGCTTTCTGTGAACAGAAATCACAGGCCATAGATGGGTACATTGCCAACAACCGGAATGGAGAGGTCTCACCCTCCATGTTCTGGGAGTCACTGAAGACAGTGATAAAGGGTGGAAATTATTGCATTCATAGAAAAGATAGGACTGAGAGGATGATGAGGCAACAGCCGGTTGACTCCATACTGGAGGTACATAGATACATACATACATAGAAGATAGGAGCAGGAGGAGGCCTTTTGGCCCTTCGAGCCTGCTCTGCCATTCATCATGATCATGGCTGATCATCCAACTCAATAGCCTAATCCTGCTTTCTCCCCAGAGCCTTTGATCCCATTCTCCCCAAGTGCTTTCTCCAGCCACTTCTTGAACATATTCAAAGTTTCAGCATCAACTACTTCCCGTGGTAATGAATTCTACAGGCTCACCACTCTTTGTGTGAAGAAATGTCTCCTTATCGCTGTCCGAAATGGTTTACCCTGAATCCACAGACTGACCCCTGATTCTGGACACACCTATCATTGGTAACATCTTCCCTGCATCTACCCTGTCTAGTCCTGTTAGAATTTTATAAGTCTCTATGAGATCCCCCCTCATTCTTCTGAACTTCAGTGAAAACAATCCCAACCTAGTCAATCTCTCCTCATATGACAGTCACGCCATCCCTGGAATCAGTTTGGTAAACCCTCGAGAGCAAGAACATCCTTCCTCAGAGAAGGAGACCAAAACTGCACACAATACTCTAAGTGTGTTCTCACCAAGGCACTATACAATTGCAGCAATACATCCCTGCTTCTATACTCAGAACCTCTTTCAATGAAGACCAACATACCATTAACCTTCTTTACCGCCTGCTGCACCTGCATGCTTACCTTTAGCGAATGGTGCGCAAGGACACCCAGGTCCCGCTGCACACTCCCCTCTCCCAATTTACAACCATTCAGGTAGAAATCTGCCTTCCTGTTTTTGCTTCCAAAATGAATAACCTCACACTTATCCAAATTATACTGCATCTGCCATTGGTTTGCCCACTCACCCAACCTGTCCAGATCTTTCTGTAAGATCCCTGCACCCTCATCACAATTCACCCTCCCACCTAATTTGGTATCATGTGCAAACTTTGAGATGTTACATTTTGTTCCCTAATCCAAATCATTAATATATATTGTGAATAGCTGGGGTCCCAGCACCGATCTTTGTGGTACCCCACTGGTTACTGCCTACCAATTTGAAAAGGACTCATTAATCCCTACTCTTTGTTTCATCTCTGCCAACCAGTTTTCTATCCACCACAATACATTTCCCCAATCCTATGCGCTTTAATTTTGCACAATAATCTCTCATTCGTCAAACGCCTTCTGAAAGTCCAAATATACCACATCGACTGGCTCCCCCTTGTCGACTGTACTGGTAACCTCTTCAAAGAGTTCCAACAGATTTGTCAAGCATGATTTTCCCTCACTAAAAGATTTGTTTCTTAGGGGTCGGTTTGCAGTGCTGAAGGAGCTGGAAGCGAAGTATGGGCTGGAGCAGGGGGAAATGTTTAGATACATGCAGGTACAAGATTTTGCCAGAAAGGAGATACAGAGCTTCCTGGTGGAGCCGACCTCCACATTGCTGGAGGAGGTGCTGACGACAGATCGAATGGAGAAGGGGGTAGTGTCAGCGGTTTACGGAGTTATTTTGGAAGAGGAGAAGGCACCACTGGAAGGGATCAAAGTAAAGATGGAGGAGGAGTTGGGAGAGGATATGGAGGAGGGGTTCTGGTGTGAGGTGCTCCGGAGAGTGAATGCCTCCACCTCGTACGCGAGGTTGGGGCTGATACTGCTGAAGGTGGTATACAGAGCACACCTCACGAGGGTGAGGATGAGCCGATTCTTTGAAGGAGTAGAAGATTTGTGTGAACCTTGTGGGTGGAGCTCCGCTAATCACGTTCATATGTTTTGGTCCTGTCCAAAGCTAGAGGATTAGTGGAAGGAGGCTTTTAGGGTAATTTCTAAAGTGGTGCACGTGAAACTGGACTGGGCCCCCGGGTGGCCATATTCGGGGTGTCAGACCAGCCAGGGTTGTAAACGGCGGAGGCAGATGTTGTAGCCTTTGCCTCGTTGATCGCCCGAAGGCGGATCCTGATGGAGAGCAACCTCTCCACCCTGTGCTCTGGCGTGGCGGGGGGACTTGTTGGAATTCTTGACTCTTGAGAAGGTTAAGTTTGAACTGAGAGGAAGGACGGAGGGGTTCTACAATTCATGGGCATTATTCATCATGCACTTTCAAGAATTGGATAACATCGAACATTAGTTGGGGGGTGTGGGTGGGAGGGTTGGGGGGTGGGGGCCGGTGTGTGTTGATGGTGACTATGGGTGATTCCTGATTCATTTTCGTCATTTGTTTATGTGAACATGTGGACTAATATTTGGGGTTTGGTGGGAGGATGGGATCGTTGTTATTGATATGGGGATTGAATATTTGTTACTGATTATTGTTTGTTGTTGGTTGGTGTAAATTTGGGAGAAAATGTGAAAAAGGAGAATAAAAAATATATCTTTTTAAAAAGCATGATTTTCCCTTCATAAATCCATGCTGACTCTGACTGATCCTGCCACTGCTTTCTAAATGTTCCGCTATAAAGTCCATGACAATGGATTCAAGCATTTTCCCCACTACCGATGTTAGGCTTACTGGTCTATAATTCCCTGCTTTCTCTCTACCTCTCTTTTTGAATATCGGAGTGATGTAAGCTACCCTCCAATCTGCAGGGACAGTTCCAGAGTTTATAGAATGCTGGAAGATGACTACCAATGCATCCACTATTTCCAGAGCCACCTCCTTAAGCACTCTGGGATGCAGAGTCTCAGGCTCTGGGGATTTATCCACCTTCAATCCCATCAGTTTTCCCACCACCATATCTCTACTAATGTTGATCTCCCTCATTCTTCCCTCTCATTAAATTTCATTCTCCAACATTTCTGGGATTTGATTTGTGTCCTCATTTGTGAAGACAGAACCAAAGTATGTATTCAATTGCTCAGCCATTTCTTTGTCCCTTATTATGCATTCCCCTGTTTCTGTCTGCAGTGGGCCTACATTTCTCTTTACCAATCTCTTTCTCTTCACATATCTGTGAAACTCTTAGTGTCAGTCTTTATGTTCCCTACAAGCTTCCTTTCGTACTTTCCCCTTCTTAATCAATCCCTTCGTCCTTCTTTGCTGAATTCTAACTGCTCCCAATCCTCATTCCTATTATTTGTCTTGGCCAATCTGTATGCTTCTTCCTTGGATCGGATACTATTTCTAATTTCCTTTGTAAGCCATGGATTGGCCCTCTTACCCCCTTTGCTTTTGTGCCAGACAGGAATGAACAGTTGCTGTAGTTCCCCCATGCATTCCGTGAATGTTTGCCATTGTCTATCCACTGTCATCCCTTTAAGTAACTCTCCCCATCTATCAAGGCCAACTCACGCCTCATATCCTCATAGTTCCCTTTATTAAGATTCAGCACGCTAGTCTCCGAATCAACTACTTCACTCTCCATCTTGATAAAAAATTCTATCATGTTATGTTCGCTCATCCCCAAGGGATCTCGTACAGCCAGATTGGCAATGATTCTCTTCTCATTACACAGTACCCAGTCTAATATGGCCTGCCCTCTAGTTGGTTCCTCCACATATTGGTCAAGAAAACCATCCCGTATACAGTCCAGGAATTCCTTCTCTACGGCATTGTGGCTAATTTGATTTGCCCAATCTATGTGAAGATTAAAATCACCCATGATCACCGATATTCCCTTATTACATGCATCACTAATTTCTTGTTTAATGCCATTCCCAAACTCACCAGTGCAGTTTGTGGGTCTATATATGACACCCACTAATGTTTTTTGTCCCTTGGTATTGCTCAACTCTACCCATACAGATTCCACATTGTCAGAGCTAATATCCTTTCTCATTTTTGTGTTAATTTCCTCTTTAACCAGCAGTGCCACACCACCACCTTTTCTTGTATGCCTGTCCTTCCTAAATACTGAGAACTCTGGGACATTCAGTTCCCATCCCTGTTCACCCTGCAGCCATGTTTCCGTAATCCCAATGATATCATACCCATTTATATCTATCTGTGCGATTAGTTCATCCACTTTATTGCAAATGCTCCGTGCATTAAGGCACAGAGCGTTTAAGTTTGTCTTTTTCACAATGCTTGTCTTGCTCCCAATATTTTTCTCTACTGCCCTGTTTGAATTTTGTCCTTGTTTTCTCCACCTTTCACTTTTCTTATTCACTTTTCTACCTTTTGCTTTTGTCCTTGCCACCTCTTTCTCTGACTCCTTGCGTAGGTTCCCACCCCCGGCATATGAGTTTAAACCCTCCCCAACCGCTCTAGTAAATAGGACATCAGTTCCAGTCCTGCCCAGGTGTAACCCATCCAGTTTGTACAGGTCCTACCTCCCCCAGAACCAGTCCCAATGCCCCAGGAATCTGAAACCCTCCCCCTGACACCATCCCTTCAGCCATGTATTCACCCTATATCTCCTGTCATTTCTACTCTGACTAGCACGTGGCACCGGTAGTAATCCTGAGATCACTACCTTTGAGGTCCGATTTCTTAACTTCCTTCCTAGCTCCCTGTATTCTGCTTTTAGGACCTCATCCCTTTTTTTACCTGTGTTGTTTGTACCGATGTGTACCACGACCACTGGCTGTTCTTCCTCCCCCTCCAGAATGTCCTGTACCTACTCCGAGACACCCTTGACCCTAGCACCAGGGAGGCAACATACCACCGTGGAGTCTCGTTTGTGGCCACAGGAACACCGTCTATTCCCCTTACAATTGAATTCCCTATAGCTATTGCACTGTCACACTTATCACCTCTCCCCTCTGCAGCAGAACCAACCGTGGTGTCACGAGTTGGGTGTTGCTGTTTTCCCCTGAGAGGCCATTCCCCTCAACAGTATCCAAAGCGGTATATCTGTTCTGCAGGAGAATGGCCACAGGAGATTCCTGCACTACCTGCCTCACTCTCTTGCTCTGTCTGGTGGTCACCCATTCCCTTCCTGCCTGCGGACTCTGAGCCTGTGTGTGACTACCTCTCTATACGTGCTGTCCACGATATTCTCCGACTCGCGGCTGCTCCACAGTGTCTCCAGCCGCTGCTCCAGCTCTGAACTAGAGCTGTAACTAGAGACACTTCCTGCACACATGCTGAACCTGGGGACTGGAACTGTCCCCATCCTGCCACATGGAGCAAGAGGAGCAGACCATGCCTTGGAGCTGTCCTGCCATGATTTATTCCTTTAAATTAAACATTTGAAATGAAACTTTAGAAAGATGTTTTTGTGTCAGATTAAATCCAATCCCTGTATATTATTTAATTAGATTTTTTTAAAAAAACTGAGCATTTATCCCTCTTGATCTGACAACAAATTAAAAATAGTTATTTAATTGAAATTAAAATAGTTATTTAAATCAACTTAAAAATAGTTATTTAAATCACCCCCAAATAGTTATTTAAGTCAAATTAAAAAATAGTAATTCAAATCAATTTAAAAATAGTAATCTAAGTCAAATCAAGATTAGTATTTAAATCAGTAACTCCTGATATTCAAATTTAGCTCAGTCTGCCTTTCAGCCAATCAGGTCACAGTTTCGTATGATGTCACTTTACCGGGTTTTTTTTCAATTTTGAAACAGACAAACAGCTGTCTTACCCGAGAGTGCACTTTACTGAAGTCTCGCCCTCTCTCTCTCCGCGCTCTTTACTGAAGTCTCGCCCTCTCTCTCTCCGCGCTCTTTACTGAAGTCTCGCCCTCTCTCTCTCTCCGCGCTCTTTACTGAAGTCTCGCCCTCTCTCTCTCCGCGCTCTTTACTGAAGTCTCGCCCTCTCTCTCTCCGCGCTCTTTACTGAAGTCTCGCCCTCTCTCACTCTGCGCTCTTTATTGAAGTCTCGCCCTCTCTCTCTCCGCGCTCTTTACTGAAGCCTCGCCCTCTCTCTCTCCGCTCTCTTTACTGAAGTCTCGCCCTCTCTCTCTCCGCGCTCTTTACTGAAGTGCCGCCCTCTCTCTCTCCGCTCTCTTTACTGAAGTCTCGCCCTCTCTCTCTCCGTGCTCTTTATAGTAGTCTCGCCCTCTCTCTCCGCGCTCTTTACTGAAGCCTCGCCCTCTCTCTCCCCACGCTCTTTACTAAAGTCTCGCCCTCTCTCTCTCCGCGCTCTTAACTGAAGTCTCGCCCTCTCTCGCTCCGTGCTCTTTATTGTAGTCTTGCCCTCTCTCCCCGCGCTCTTCACTGAAGTCTTGCCCTCTCTCTCTCCATTGCTCTTTATTGTTGACTCGCCCTCTCTCTCTCCGCGCTCTTTACTGAAGTCTTGCCCTCTCTCTCTCCGTGCTCTTTATTGTAGTCTTGCCCTCTCTCCCCGCGCTCTTCACTGAACTCTCACCCTCTCTCTCTCCATTGCTCTTTATTGTTGACTCGCCCTCTCTCTCTCCGCGCTCTTTACTGAAGTCTCGTCCGCTCTCTCTCCATGCTCTTTACTGAAGCCTTGCCCTCTCTCTCGCCATGCTCTTTACTGAAGCCTCGCCCTCTCTCTCTCCGTGCTCTTTACTGAAGCCTCGCCCGCTCTCTCTCCACGCTCTTTATTGTTGTCTCGCCCCGTCTCTCCGCGCTCTTTGTTGAAGTCTCGCCCCTTTCTCTCTCCCTCCACATCTTTCCTCAGATAAGGACACCTAACCTGCACACCACACTCCAGGTGTGGCCTCACCAATGGCCTATGCTCAATACAAGCCCTATAGAAGAGGTATGCTCTGGATGAGACAAAGAAAAAGTGGGAGACAGAACGAGGCAGGGAGATAGGGGGGGACTCTGGATTAAAGCACTGAACAGGGCAAACTTCACCTCCACATGCGCAGGGCTGAGCCTAATGCAACTAAAGGTGGTGCACAGGGCACACGCAACGAGAACACGAATGAGCGGATTCTTCCCGGAGGTGGAGAACAAATTTGAATTATTCCAGGGAGGTCCGGCCAGCCACACTCACATGTTCTGGGTGTGCTCCAAATTTGTCAAGTACTGGATGTACTTCTTTGAGGCTATGGAATCATAGAATTTACAGTGCAGAAGGAGGCCAATTGGCCCATCGAATCTGCACTGGCCCTTGGAATTAGCACCCCACTTAAGCCCACACCTGTAACCCAGTAACCCCATGTAACCTTTTTTTTTGGACACTATGGGCAATTTTTCATGGTCAATCCACCTAACCTGCTCATCTTTGGACTGTGGGAGGAAACCGGAGCACCCGGAGGAAACCCATGCAGCCATGGGGAGAACGTGTAGACTCCGCACAGACAGTGACCCAAGCCGTGAATCAAACCTAGGACCCTGGAGCTGTGAAGCAACTATGCTAACCACTGTGCTACCATGCTGACCATGTCCAGGATGGAGGGAGTGTGAATGGAGCCTTGCCCACTAGTGGCGGTCTTCAGGATATCAGAGCAGCCAGAGGTCTTCAAGGGGAGGGGGATTGATGCCCTTATCTTTGCCTCCCTGATCACCCGCTGGAGACTCTTCCTCGGCTGGCGATCAGCAGCACCACTCAAGGCTGCAGACTGGCTGTCCGACCTGGCGGAATTTGTGTGGATGGAGAAGATGAAGTTCGGCATCTGTGGGTCGGAAGATGGGTTTCTCAGGATGTGGATGCCGTTCACCAACTTGTTTCAAGACCTGTTTGTAGATAAACACCAGTAGAGCAAGGGGACAGGGTCAAAGAGCAAGTCACGGAGCAAAGAAAACAAAACTGGGGGGGGGGGTGCTCAGTGGAGGGGGGAGGGGGACGATCACACCAAGAGGAACATGGGGGACAGACAGAAGGAAGGGAAACTACAAGAGACCGCTTGCTGACAAATTAGTGCAGAACCACACTGTATATAAACCACTGTCAATGTGTTTTGGCCAAGTCTGGCAATGTAAAGTCCGTAAGAGAGATCTCTTTGTTAAAGGGGGCTATTGTTATAGTCGTCCGTTTGAACGTTTTCTTTTGGTGATATATGTGTTGGTTTTGTTTGGCTTTGTGAATTTGTGATATAAAATGTAAACTGCTCAATTAAAGTATTTTTTAAGAAGTATTTTTTGTCCTCTTGTTGGTTCCCTCTCTACCTGCAGCAGGCCCAGTCTTGCAGTTACGTCCTCCAGGACTCAGTCAATTTGGTTTGTGGTGGTGCTACCGAGCCACTCTTGCTGAAGGATACTGAAGGCCCTCACCCAGCGTACATTCTGCACCCTTGCCATTCCAGTGTTTCCACCAAGTTGTTTTCAGCATGGGGGAGTACTGATACATCAGCTGAAGGGGGATTGGTCCATGGTAATTAGCAGGCAGTTTCCCTGCTCATGTATGATTTCTGTTGTGTGGATTCTTTGATAAGCAGGAGTTGTTCTTCTTTCAGAAGAGAAGGTTGACAGGAGGTTGATAGTGATGTTCAAAATCCTGGGGTATCAAGACATCAAGGTGCAATGTTTCCTCCCTGTTGTGTCTGGCACTAATCCCGTTGGGCCTCGCTAGAGAGGTCCAAAACGGGCTTCGTGTCAGGTGCCGAGCTGATCGCGAGTTCCCCCACCAGCAGTGCCCTGCACGATCTGGATCACGTCCAGCATGATCCAAATAATTATATTCAACCAAATATGAGCGGCCAGTTTGAGGTCGCATTCTTCTAGATCCCGGGAGTCACTGGCCGTACCAGCAGGGCCTCACCAAAGTGCCAATTAGTACTGGTCTCAGGCGTGATGGCCACTCCGAGGGGGCTCGGAAGTCATTGGAGTCCCCCAGTTGATTGGGGACAGGTACCCTGGCACCCTGGCAGTACCAACCTGGCACCATCAGGGTGCCAGGGGCAGCACCATGGTTCCAGGGTGCCAGGTTGGCAGGGTCAAAGGACGGAACCTGAGGGGGTCATGCCCGTGAAAGGGGGGGTATAAAGGGTGAGGGGTGAAGGGAGGTATGGGGAGGTGGTGGAATAGTGAGTGATATTGTCGCTGGACTAGAAATCCAGAGACCCAGACTAATGCTCTGGGGACCCAGGTTCAAATCCTACCACTGCAGATGGTGAAATTTGAATTCAGTAAAAATCTGGAATTAAAAGTCCAGGGATGACCATGAAACCATTGTCGATTGTCGTAAAAACCCATCTGGTTCTCTAATGTCCTTTCAGGAATGAAATCTGTCATCCTTACCTGGCCTGGCCTATATGTGACTCCAGAACCACAGCAATGTGGTTGACTCTTAACTGCCCCCTCAAGGGCATTAGGGATGGACAGTAAATGCTGGCACAGCCAGTGAGGCCCACATCCCATGAACAAATTTTTAAAAAGCCATCCAGGGACCTATGGTAATGCTCTGGGGACCGGGTTCGAATCCCACCATGACACATGGTGAAATTTGAATTTGGTAAAAATAAAATCTGGAATTAAAAGTCTAATGATGATCACAAGACCATTGTCATAAAACCCGTCTGGTTTACTAATGTCCGTTCTAGAAGGAAATCTGTCTTTCTTACCTGGTCTAGCCAACATGCGACTCCAGATCCACGTCAATGTAATGGACTCTTAAATGCCCTCAGGGAGGCGATATATGCTGGTCCAGCTGGCAACGCCCACATCCCATGAATGAATAAAAAGTAATGGAAGTGGAGGGGAAGAAGGGGGGGGGGGGGGGGGGGGGGGTGGGGGGGTGGGGGGGGGGGGGGGGGTGAAGGGAGGGCTTGAAAGCGGGGGGGAGCCTGAAAGGGGGTGACTGACATGGGTGTCCGTAAAGGTGGGGGGGCCCTCAGTGACCCCATAGTGAGGTGTGCTCATTTGGTTGGGGGAGGGGCTGATGCCCCAATGCCCTCAAGGATGGATGGGTCTGGGGCAAGGTACCCATATATCTGGGTGGTGGGGGATCTTATGTTAACATTCAGTGATGTGGGGGAGGTTGCCCCTCAGAGGTCGAGGGTTGGGGGTGTTGCCCAGATCTGCAGGATGTTCGATTCCCGGCGTGGGTCACTATCTGTGCGGAGTCTGCATGGTCTCCTCGTGTCTGCGAGGGTTTCCTCCTGATGCTCTGGTTCCCTCCCACAAGTCCCGAAAGACATGCTGTTACGTGAATTGGACATTCTAAATTCTTCCTGTGTACCCGAACAGGCGCCGGAATGTGGCAACTAGGGGCTTTTCACAGTAACGTCACTGCTGTGTTAATGTAAGCCTACTTGTGACAATAAAGATTATTTTTTTAAAAGGATGCACATCAGAGGTGGAGGAGCCAGAGGCTCTGAGGCCGGTGGGCCCCGGCGCACTTGTCAGCGGCACAAGGTCTGAGTTCCGGCTGCCCCTGCGTCATGTGGCTGTGCCAAATGTCTGCATCATGATGTTGACGCCCTCGGCAATGCTGCACAGTGCCTGGGCCATGCTCTGGAGTGCCTGCGATTGGACAAACTCCGCAGCGCCATGGCCATTCCTGTCTGAGAGCGGGACACGTCCCACATAACCTCATCAAGGTCATCCTGGTACTGGGTCACGCCCCCAGTGAGTCGGACCTTCTGCAGATGCCCTCAGCCATGGCCGTTATTGACTGCATCATGTCTTAAACACCTCCAACATTAGATGGCGTGCACCGGGCTCTCCACTGTGGTAACCACCCTTGCAGTGTTGGCCTCGGTGCCACACATTGCCGGCAACATCTCCTGTACCCGTAGTCTCTAGGGCAATCCAATCGGCTATGGACCTGCTGGAGTGTCGCTGATATCTCCCTCTCCTTAATGTCTTCATCAGCTTGGGGACAGCATGTTCCATAGGCTAAGCATCTGGCTGGGTCCTGGGATCCAGCAGACCTACGACTGTTGTCTCGCCTGGGGTTTCCTGCCTCCACCTGATGTGCATCAGCGACTGTGCAGTGCTCACCAGAATGTGACCCAGAAGACTGACCACTAAGTTGCCCACTGAGGTGTGTGTCTCTGCACTGGTGGAGGTTGTGGATGGCAGCTGTGATGTGTCGACTGTGGCATCCTTGGAGCTCTTCCCCGAGGTGGTCTCATGGGAGGGGACACCCCGATGGGCCCGCGGGTCAGATGGAGGATCTGTGGGAGAATGAACACGTGGCCAGTGGGAGGGATGGGTCAGTTTGTATTGCAATAACAACTCCCGTGTGCCAGGTCCTCTGGGTGGAGCCCGGTGGATCCTCACATCTACGCCGTGGGCCAACCTCCGCATTGGTGACTGCTTTGTCCTTGGTCACCCCTGCAACGTCTAGTGCCCGTTTTTCGAAGGTCGTGAGGATTCTGGGGCGTCATTCTCCGACCCCCCGCCGGGTCGGAGAATGGCCGTTGGCTGCCGTGAATCCCGCCCCCGCCACCGCCGAAGTCTCCGGTACCGGAGATTGGGCGGGGGCGGGAATCGGGCCGCGCCGGTCGGCGGAACCCCCCGCTCGATTCTCCAGCCCGGATGGGCCGAAGTCCCACCCAGAAATTGCCTGTCCCGCCGGCGTAAATCAAAGCTAGTATTTCCCGGCGGGACCAGGCGGCGTGGGCGGGCTCCGGGGTCCTGGGGGGGGGCCCGGGGCGATCTGACCCCGGGGGTGCCCCCATGGTGGCCTGGCCCGCGATCGGGGCCCACCGATCCGCGGGCGGGCCTGTGCCATGGGGGCACTCTTTCCCTTCCGCCTCCGCCACGGCCTCCACCATGGCGGAGGCAGAAGAGACTCTCCCCACTGCGCATGCGCGGGAAACTGTCGGCCGCCGCTGACGCTCCCGCGCATGCGCCGCATTTCCGCGCCAGCTGGCTGGGCACCAAACGCCATTTCCGCCAGCTGGCGGGGCGGAAATCCCTCCGGCGCCGGCCTAGCCCCTCAATGTTGGAGCTCGGCCCCCAAAGATACGGTCCACACCTTTGGGCCGGCGCGATGCCCGTCTGATTGGCGCCGTTTTTGACGCCAGTCGGCGGACATCACGCCGTTGGGGGAGAATTTCGCCCCTGATTCCGGCACCCCTCGCCAGTGATTGTGGGAGAACCTCTCCTACGGCGACAGAGAGAGGGCATCTTTAGCTACATGTGTGATTCACAGTGGTTGTGGTGGGGGAGGAGGGGCTGGGTGGGTTGAATGGGAGGTAAAGGGAGGGTGGGGGGGCACATGGAGGGTTGAGGGGGTTCTACCCACATGGGGGCGGGAAGGGTTCGGTGGGGGGACGTTGGTGCCCACTCTCCCGTGCTGCCCTGTGTAGGTCATTGACCTTCTTGCGGCACTGGAGGCCAATCCTTCTGGTGGTCACGCTGCCCGAATTGACAGCTGATGCCACTTCATCCTAGGCAGCACTGTCTGCCCTGTGGCTTGCCCTCCGGGATCCTTGGGGGAACAGGACATTCCTTCTGGCCTCGACTGCATCTAGGAGCCTCCCCAGGTCCGCGTCTCCAAACCTTGGGGCTGGACGTCTCGGCGTCATGGCTGCGAGCTGAGTGGGGTTGGCTGTGTAAGTGCTCTTGAAGCGCTGCTCAACCTTGTTAACGGGCAGCTGGCGAGCGCCGTCCCGGCAAATCAGCTGGCGAGCTTTCGTTTGCAGCGTGAAGCCTGTGGGGCCTCACTCAGTGGACCAATTAACGTTGTATTGCGATGCTGGCCTCGCCAGGCCGAGCGCTGGGAAGTTTGCGACAGTTCCTGCTCGCTACCACACTTGGAAATCTTTCTGGAGAATCGTGCCCTTTACCTTTTCCTTTTTTTGTGTGTACAAACCTCTGCAGATTCCAAATCTGCACCGATGGTGAACAAGTGTCTCAGCTAACAGCAGTGCCTCATAAAATGTATCCTCTGCTGTTGCCAATTCCAACAACATGCTGCCTGATATCCTGCGCATAATTCAATATCTGGTGTCAGGCATCAAACCCTATGAGACTGACAATGCTAATTAACTATTTCACCACCTCACTGATAGGAGCTAGACAACACCATGCTTAACTGAAATAAGTCCTCATAATTTAAACAAATAATTTATTCGGAATTTGCGGCCCACCCAAAATGAGAGATGAATGAAAAATATCGATGTGCACAATTGGACTTCGACATCAAGGAACAGATTCAGCTGAATTTAAATCTTTTTCAAACGAGCCAAAATCTTTCTGTGGAGCACATTTTCAGGCACCAGTCTGGCCTGCTGCTTTCCAAGTTAATTGCACAGCAGAAACATCAGAGCTGGAAGGAAAAGGCCCATTTAGGAGTGAAAAGAGCTTGGCTGACTATCAGCATTTTCAGTGATGTATGAAATTATTGGAACCAGGTCTCAAATCACTGCTCAGTAACCATTGGGGCAGAAAGTAGAACAGCTTGTTCAACAAATTTTCCTTTCAGTCCAATTTGTTTTGAACTATACGTTTTTCTTTTTGAAAGGATTGTTGATGGATTGCTCCTCTATGCAGGTGCCACGGTTGTTTGGCTGCTAAATGCAGGGTAACACATCCAATTATTAAGTACAATCACGTGCTTTTTTGCATCTTTGTTCAAATCTCATTTAGGAAATCATCTTGCAGGACAGGAGGTATACAGCATGGTTTTCCTACCGTGCCGCCTCCAGTGAATCGCAGGAGAGCCCCAAATCGGGCTCTGTGCCGGGTGCAAATCCTCACAGGAGTCACCCAACTTGTGATGCCCAGCGCGGTCTGGACCTCGCCCTCACTGGCCATGACCTAGATAATGATAAATAAATGAGCCATTAGATGCCGAGGAGTCAATGGTCTTGCCTGCAAGGCCTCAACCGGGTGCCGTTTAGCACTGGTTTCTACAATTGTGGACCAGGCGCGATGGCATTTGGGGGGTTTCGCAGGCCATCAGAGCCCTAAGGTGCTCGGGAACAGGGTAGGTTAGTACCCTGGAACTCCCACTAGCACCTTGGCACTGCCAGTGTGGCATCCTGGCAGTATCAACTGACACTGCCAAAGTGAATGGTTGGCACTGACAGGATTCCAGGGACACTGTCAGGATGCCAGGCTGGCAGTGCCAAGGTGCCCAGGTGTCAGGTTGACGCTGCCAAGGGTCGGGGCATGGGGGGCCATGTCATGAAAGGGGGGGAAGGGGGGTTTGAAGGGGCGAAAGAAGGTTGAGGGGGATGAAGGGGGGGTTTCCTAAAAATGAGGAGGGTTCTGAAAGGGGGCGAACTGTAGAGATCAGGGTAGCCTTTCAAAATGGTGCCTGGTCCTGCTGGTGAGCTCAGCTCCACAGTGCAGGAAATCTTCTAAAGTGTGGCCTCGATAGGGACAAACTCCCCGAGGGCCAAAACATGCCATTGAATAGACGTGCCATTCTCGGCACTGGAGCCGCCAAGAAACACCCTGCCAAAAGCGCCCGAAACCTGATTTGGAAATATTTCCGGTGAATCACCCTATAGTCACTTGAATTAATCAGCTTAATAACAGCATCAATGTATAATTCCGTCAGAATATTATGGTGTAATATTATGAACAAAACAGAAAGTCTGATGGACAAGAGGAGTTGTTGGATTCTCCACGAAACCTTTTCATCAATGGAGGTAAATTGACGCACATATTCAGCATGTGCTCTCAGGGCCATTGCCTCAACTGTCCGAATTCAGGGGTAAATGTCTTAAGATATCAAAAGCCCCAGGGTTGAAGGAACCAAAAAATGAAATTGATGTTGCACGTCAGGACATTGATCTCAAAATTCACACTGAGATCACACCAATGGTGAGCTCTGACACTCGCCTTCTTAAAATACGGAAGGTTAGTGGGAGCTCACCTCATGAAAAAATGCACTCACCCAGTTACACACCTGCCCTGGATGCTGTGAATTTACTCCCTTCCCGCACTCTCTCCATCTAAGCCATGTTAGGGGCTGGTTTAGCACACTGGGCTAAATCGCTGGCTTTTAAAACAGACCAAGGCAGGCCAGCAGCACGGTTCAATTCCCGTACCAGCCTCCCTGAACAGACACCGGAATGTGGCGACTAGGGGCTTTTCACAGTAACTTCATTGAAGCCTACTTGTGACAACAAGCAATTTTCATTTTCATTTCATTTCTGCAATAAGGAAATGAAAAGCCAACCATCCTCATCCAGAAGTGCCCAGTCAGTGATCCATTTTCGCCTCCCTCTGAGGTTCACGCCACCACAAATTGACTTCAGCCAATTTGATTCATTCCATGTGATGTTAAGAAATGGCTGAACATACTGGATAGAACAAAAGGGATGGAGCCTGATAACATCCCAATTGCAGTGCTGAAGACCTGTGCTCCAGAATGAGCTGTTCCAGTCCAGCTACAACACTGGCACAAAGTGAAAAATAGCTTCAGTATGTCTCTTCCACAAAAAGGACAAATCCAATCTGGCCAAATACTATCCCATCAGCCTACACTCAACCATTGGAAACATAACGGAAGGTGTCATTGACTGCGTTCTCAAATGGCACTTATTCAGTAATAACCTACTCTCTAATATTCAGTCTGGGTTTTGCCAGGGCCACTCAACTCTAAGCCTCACTATGGTCTTAATCCAAAAATGAGGGAAGAGCTGAATAAATTAAGGCAACACTTGACCAAGTATGTTGCCAAGGAGCCCCAGTAAAATTGCAGTCATTGGGAATTAGGGGAAAATGTGAACACTACTTATCACCTCAGCTCAAGCCTGATTGATAGCCAGGTTTTCATGCATACAAGCACAGACTGAAGAGTTGTGAATGGGACTGAATAACGTGTAATTACAGTGGAATCAGCAGTGAACTTTACGATGGAGATAAGGCCATTGTGAGGATGCTCTTCTGGGGAGCGATTGTGAGTGTAGTGATGTCATGGTTGTGTTGTAATTCATCGAATGACCACTAGGAGTCTCATTAGTGGGAGCTGGGAGAAAGGTTGCTTGTGCATGTTCATACTGTTATTCATCTGTTGTTATGTATATATTTGACCCACAGTTGCTTGTTAATAAATTGTTTATAGCTTTAGATACAAGTGCTCTTGCGATATAAATCAGCCATCCAACAAGAACATTACAGTGAGGTTGCTTTGAGGTTGCAGGTCCTGTTGAAGGAGGTAGCAGATACCTGTAACCATTTTCTTGGCGAATCATTAGGCATTGCTCCAAGACAAGATGCAGATCGGAGAAGTGTGCTCTGAAAATCCATGATCGGAAGAACCTTCTGTAGCAAGCACAAGGCTTCCTCCATCCAACCTCTGTTCCATCGATTCATCATGTTGTTCACCCACAGGCACTGCAAATATAGTCTCCACACCTGCAGTAGCCTTTATATGAATAGGCCACCAAATGCTCTGCCCTGCTCAATGCCCTTTTCCCAGTTTGGGTTAGCAGCCAGTAATTGTCTGACTCACCACAGCATCGCCAATACAATCCACAGTGCTTGCCCATTTCTTCCCAACAGCAGAAGTGAATCAAAAGCTCTTTTTTCGCAAGTTGGATGCCTGTCCCTTTAAATGGTGCTCGTTCGGGGTTCCTGTTGTAGCTGAACACGCACTCAGCTGTGAGTGATTGGCCCTGACACTCGGTGGACTTGTGTGGCCTGAGTTTCAAAGGTGTGTGGCATTGCAGCTGGAACCCTTTCCAGCATGGGCCACCGGGTAGACCACGCCAGAAATGCCCACAAGCATGGTGCACACCATTTTCTTATCTGAAAGATTCCTTAGTGCCGGCACAAGTGGCGCAGCACAGCTCGATTTCACAGCCAGGCAGTTTCCATTATAAATGTGGACATAGAAACTTTAATGAAAAAGGCTGACAAGAATGCATGAGGTGCATCGAGACACAAAGATTTTTCCCAGATAATTAATTTGTTTACATTGTAACTTGAAGATTTGTTAACTGAAGGTAAGCCTGAAAAATTGTTTTTATCTGAAAAGCTGTAAAATGCTCTTGTGCCCTGAGATTTTAGAATGTTCTACAAAATACAAGAATCTTTATCAGATAGCTCCTAATTGGAGCAGGTGATTCACTTTGTACTGGGTGATTTATCAAATCAGTAGATTTTTTTTGTAAACTTTCCAATTGTGCAATATTTATATTGATCCATGTATCTAGTTCAAAAAAAAATTAATGCATCTTAAAAAATCCCAAAGATTTTCTGTGGTTAGGAGATTGTTATTGTCAGTCCCAGGTGGAGAATATATTTATACTAGCTTCATGACTTTAACAGGCAAGAGGAAATAAATCTGAACAGCTTACATATTTCGTGGCACCAAAATATATGAAAATTCACCGCTGGACTCGATTTAGTCTATACCACTCCTTATTTATTGGTTTAATAGGCCATTTTCTGCTGATTCAGTAATAATTCATGAAACATGTTAATTTATTGTGTAATTCTACAGCAAGAGATCATAAAACAGCCAAAGTACATTTTTCACCCAAAGCATTACCTCCTGCTGGGTATTAAAAGTGCCCAGTGCCCAGGGTCTTGACTTGAAAATCTTTAAGGGTTGCATGCACATTTGTTGGGGGTGGTGTCCCTCAAGATTTACCAGCATTACCGGAGGGTGGATGTTGGGTAGAAAGATGGGGAGAGACAGTGGGATAGAGTGGACAAATCTCTGAATCTGGAGTGTCAAACCACTCCTTTTGTGGTGAATACCATTCAAAAACACCATGGGGGTGAATTAGCTAACCCCCACAAACAGGCATGAGATTGCGATGAAGCTGCACCTGTTCATTATGATGTAGGCAGGTTATTAAATTGTTACTGCCTGTTTTATTAAATGAATCCTGTGTGCAGCCAGATCTCCCCATGCTGCTCATTGACTGCACACATCAGGTGGCTCAATATTGCAGTGGTTAGCATTACTTAAAGGAAGTCGGGATCTCATAAAGGGGTAGTGCATTGTGACTACAGGAAGCAGTGGGAATTTTTCCAAAAGCCAGTCGGAATTGTGATTCTGTGAACAATGGCTTTGAACAGTTGAGACAGTGAGGGCATGTTTTCAGATAATTAATTTTGCCTTCTCTGCATCTATATATTTTTAATTCATTCATGCAATGGAGGCATCTTTCGCAAGGCCCGTATTTAATGTCCATTCCTAATGGCCCTTAAGATGGTGCTGAGCCACCTTCTTGACCACTGAATGGTTTGCCCACCATTTCAGAGAGCAGTTAGAGTTAACCACAATGTAATGGATCTGGAGTCACATGAAGATCAGACCAAGGAAGGTCAGCATATTTCCTCCCCAAAAAAGGTCATTAGGGAACAAGATGGTTTTTTTCTTGACAATAATCTTTTTATTGGCACTGGCATGGATAGAGAATTGACTGACTGGCAGAAGGCAGAGAGTGGGGATAAATAGGCCTTTTTCAGGATGGCAGCCGATGACTAGTGGTGTTCCGCAGGGGTCAGTGTTGAGACCACAACTATTCACGATATACATTAACAATTTGGAAGAAGGAACTGAGGGCACTGTTGCTATGTTTGCAGGTGATACAAAGATATTTGGAGGGACAGGTAGTGTCGAAGAAGCAGGGAGACTGCAGAAGGACCTGGACAAGCTTGGAGAGTGGGCAAAGAAGTGGCAAATTAAATACAATGACGAAAGATGTGAGGTTATGCACTTTGGTTGGAAGAATAGAGGCATAGACCATTTTTTAACTGGGGAAAGGCTTCAGAAATCTGAAACACAGAAGGACTTAGGAGTCGTGGTTCAGGGTTCTCTTCAGGTTAATATGCAGGTTCAGTTGGCAGTTAGTGAATTTTTTGGGAACACCCAAAAGAACATTTCTCCGCAGCTCCACTCTGCAGTTAGACACAGAAATTAATGTCTGCATTTCTTTTGAGAGGGCTGGAATACAAGAGCAGGAATATACAGCTGAGGCTGTATAAGGCTCTGGGCAGATCATTCGGAACACTGAGCAGTTTTGGGCCCTGTATCTAAGGAAGGATGTGCTGGCTTTGGCGAGGGTCCAGAGTGGGTCCACAAGAATGATCCTTGGAATGAAGAGCTTGTTATATGGGAAGCATTTGAGTTCTCTGGGTCTGTACTCAATGGAGTTTAGAAGGATGAGGTGGGGATCTCATTGCAACTTACAGAATACAGAGAGGCTTAGATAGAGTGATGTGGAGAAGATGTTTCAACTTGTAGGAGAGACTACAACCTGAGGGCATAGCCTCAAACTAAAGGGACGATCCTTTAAAACTGAGATGAGGAGGAATGTCTTCAGCCAGAGGGTGGTGAATCTGTGGAACTCATTGCCGCAGAAGACTGTGGAGTGCACGTCACTGGGTGTCTTTAAGAGAGATGGATAGGTTCTTGATTAATAAGCGGATCAGGGTTTATGGGGATAAGGCAGGAGAATAGGGATGAGAAACAAAGCAGCCATGATCGAACGGTGGAGCAGGCTGCTCCTATATCTTATGGTCCTATGGTCTCATACCAGATTTAATTCATCACATGAGTCACATGATGATCAGACCAAGAAAGGACAGTACATTTCCTCCCTGTGGTAGTATGCATTAGGGGTCATGTGGGACTGGAAGCCCTAATGTCATTGGCTGACAGATCCCGGGTCCTGGTTGGCCATTGACCTCTAGCTCCACCCTGAAGGCGGAGTATAAGAAGCCGGAGTCCTCCCCCGCAGGCCATTCTACTATCGAGCTGCGGGGGAACAGACACGCTTAATAATGCCTCATCGACTTCACTCTATTCGTCTCACGGAGTCTTTGTGTGCGACAATTTATTAAGCGTGCCTAAAAAGGACGATGGAGCTCAGGATCATCCCGGAATGCCTGAGGATCAGCCCCCACGCAGTGAACGCGGCAGCAGCCTTCAAGCACTGGCAGACTTGTTTCGAGGCCTACCTCAGAACGGCCACCGGCCGGGTCACAGAAGACCAAAAACTACAGGTCCTGCACTCGAGGTTAAGCACGGAGATTTTCTCCCTCATCGAAGACGCGGAGGATTTCCAGACGTCGTTCGCAGCACTGAAAAGTCTCTATGTCCGCCCAGTTAACCAAATCTACGCTCGCTACCAGCTTGCGACGAGACGGCAAGGTCCCGGAGAATCGATGGACGAATTCTACGCCGCGCTGCTGAATTTGGGACGATCCTGCAGCTGCCCTTCGGTGAACGCAAATGAACACACGGACATGTTAATGCGCGATGCTTTTGTGGCAGGTATGAATTCCTCCCAAATCCGCCAAAGACTTCTAGAAAGAGAGTCGCTCGGACTCTCAGAGGCACGGGCCCTAGCAGCCTCCCTAGACGTGGCCGCGCGTAATACCCGCGCCTACGGCCCCGACCGCGCGGCAGCCCATTGGGCTCCGTACGTACCCGTCGCGACAAACCCCCCCCCCCCCCCCCCCGGACACCCCACAGGCTTGCGCGGTCCAAACGCCAAGTCGCACCGGGGGCGCCCGCTGCTATTTCTGCGGCCAGGCGAAACACCCCCGGCAGCGCTGCCCGGCCCGCGCAGCAATCTGCAAGAGCTGCGGGAAAAAGGGCCATTTCGCGGTTGTGTGCCGGTCCCGCGAGGTCGCCGCTGTCCCGGGAGAACAGGGAGCCCTGCAAGCCGTTTACACTCCCCAACCCCCCCAGCGCCCCATGTACGACCCGCAGGCGCAGCCGCTCTGGGTCCCGACCACCGCGGTCCCGGGAGAACAGGGAGCCCTGCACGCCGCTTACGCTCCCCAACCCCGCCCCCCCCCCCCGTCCCCACGTATGACCCGCCGGCGCTTCCAATTTGGGTCCCGACCACCGCTGTCCACAGAGCCCCATGTGCGACCCGCAGACGCCGCCATTTTGGGTCCCGGCCACCACGAGGGGAGGAAGGGCACCGCCATCTTGGACCACCCCAGACCTGTACGACGCGTGGGTGCGGCCATTTTGTCCACCCCCGCTGCCATCTTGCGACCCCCAGCCATGTGCGATGTATGGGGGCAGCCATTTTGTTCATCCCCGACGCCATCTTAGACGGCAACAACGGACCCCAGTGTCGACGGCTCCACGGGGTACGAGGAAGACGGTCCACTACTACAACCACGTCTCGCTTCAATTACGCTCGATCAAGCTCGGCCCCGGACACTCCAGACGCCTAGTCGACTCCGGGAGCACGGAGAGCTTTATCCACCCCGACACGGTAAGATGCTGTTCCTTGACCACCTATCCCAGCGCACAAAAGATTTCCCTAGCTGCAGGATCCCACTCCGTACAGATCCAAGGTTTCTGCATAGTTACCCTAACGGTGCAGGGGAGGGAGTTCAAAAACTACAAACTACACGTCCTTCCCCAACTCTGCGCCCCCACATTACTGGGATTAGATTTCCAGTGCAATCTACAGAGCCTTACGTTCAAATTCGGCGGCCCAATACCCGCACTCACTATCTGCGGCCTCGCAACCCTCAAGGTGCAACCCCCGTCCTTGTTTGCGAACCTCACCCCGGATTGCAAACCCGTCGCCACTAGGAGCAGACGGTACAGCGCCCAGGACCGGACCTTCATTCGGTCCGAAGTCCAGCGGCTACTAAAGGAAGGCATAATCCAGGCCAGCAATAGTCCCTGGAGAGCACAGGTGGTAGTAGTGAAGACAGGGGAGAAACAAAGGATGGTCATAGACTATAGCCAGACCATCAACAGGTACACACAACTAGACGCGTACCCTCTCCCCCGCATATCCGACATGGTCAATCGGATTGCCAAATATGAAGTCTTCTCCACCGTGGACCTCAAGTCCGCCTACCATCAGCTCCCCATCCGCCCAAGTGACCGCAAGTACACAGCCTTCGAGGCAGACAGGCGATTATACCATTTCCTAAGGGTCCCATTTGGCGTCACAAACGGGGTCTCGGTCTTCCAACGGGAGATGGACCGAATGGTTGATCAACATGGGTTGCGGGCCACGTTCCCGTATCTCGACAATGTAACCATCTGTGGCCACGACCAGCAGGACCACGACGCCAACCTCCAAAAATTCCTCCAGACCGCCAAAGCCTTGAACCTCACGTACAACGAGGACAAGTGCGTTTTTAGCACCAACCGGCTAGCCATTCTGGGCTACGTAGTGCGCAATGGGATAATAGGCCCCAACCCCGAACGTATGCGCGCCCTCATGGAATTTCCCCTCCCGCACTGCTCAAAAGCCCTGAAACGCTGCCTGGGTTTTTTTTCATACTACGCCCAGTGGGTCCCCCAGTACGCAGACAAGGCCCGCCCCCTAATACAGACCACGACCTTCCCTCTGTCAACAGAGGCTTGCCAGGCCTTCAGCCGCATCAAAGCGGATATCGCAAAGGCCACGATGCGCGCCATCGACGAGTCCCTCCCCTTCCAGGTCGAGACCCGTGGCCTTTTTCTCTCGAACCCTCCACGCTTCAGAAATCCGCCACTCCTCAGTGGAAAAGGAAGCCCAAGCCATAGTGGAAGCTGTGCGACATTGGAGGCATTACCTGGCCGGCAGGAGATTCACTCTCCTCACCGACCAACGGTCGGTAGCCTTCATGTTCGATAATGCACTGCGGGGCAAAATCAAAAACGACAAGATCTTAAGGTGGAGGATCGAGCTCTCCACCTTCAACTACGAGATCTTGTATCATCCCGGAAAGCTGAACGAGCCGTCCGATGCCCTATCCCGCGGCACATGTGCCAACGCACAAATTAACCGCCTCCAAACCCTCCACGAGGACCTCTACCACCCGGGGGTCACTCGGTTTTTCCACTTTATCAAGTCCCGCAATCTCCCATACTCTTTAGAGGAGGTCCGTACAGTCACAAGGGACTGCCACATCTGCGCGGAATGCAAACCGCATTTTTTCAACACACACCCCCCCAACACCATTCACCCAACCCCCCCCCCTTCCTGCCACCGCCGCACCCCGCGACTGCTCCCTTCCCAGGAGGATCCGTTCCCCTCCCCTCAGGCCCGACCAAGAATAAAGCCCAAGCTGAAACCGTAAGTCTCCCGGAGACGACAACACCGGTACAAGCACCACCACCACCACCGGGGCCGAGGCGATCGACAGGGACGACCAGACCGCCCGACCGACTCGTGGCGTCGATCTAAATCAATATATGGACTTTTCACAAGAACATTTTGCTTTTCTCCCGATACCTTCTGTAAATAGTTGAAACAGGACAAAATTGTACATAATGTATTGCCATATGAATGTTTTCCTCCCAGGACCAGCCCTGTAAACCCTTACCACCATGCGAAGCATCACCCTGCCGGGTTCATTTTTGACAAGGGGTGAATGTGGTAGTATGTATTAGGGGTCATGTGGGTCTGGAAGCCCTAATGTCATTGGCTGACAGATCCCGGGTCCTGGTTGGCCGTTGACCTCTAGCTCCGCCCTGAAGGCGGAGTATAAGAAGCCGGAGTCCTCCCCCGCAGGCCATTCTACTGTCGAGCTGCGGGGGAACAGACACGCTTAATAAAGCCTCATCGACTTCACTCTATTCGTCTCACGGAGTCTTTGTGCGCTACACTCCCCTAAAGGTCATCAGGGAACTAGTTCACAACAATCTTGGAAGCATAGAACCATAGAAAAGTTACAGCACAGAAGGAGATCATTCAGCCCATCTTATCCATGCCTTCCCGATGACACGCAGTCACTCTTATTAATATCAAATTCTTATTCCAGATTTATTTAATATAACATTTCCAGTTGCTCTGGTGGGATTTGAACCAACACCTCCAAATAATTACTCTCGGACTCTGAATTATTAATCCAATAATATTACCACAATGTCAGACGTCACTGGATGCATCTACACAACACACCTTTCCAAGATGGCACCTGATGCACTTCCTGTCAGAAGTGTGTTGCAGATCTCAGGCCCAACATTTGAGTGTCAGGAGGTCACACAGCTGCTAAAAAGCAGATCCCAACTTCTTCCCTGGTTATACAAACAAACCTCAAACAGCTGTGTTTACTTTGCACTTACATTATGTCTTTTACATTACAACTTTGTTGACAGGGCCCTGTGAAGTTTTTGGAAACACCCAAAAAAACATTTCTCCACAGCTCCACTCTGCAGTTAGACACAAAAATATGTTAAAACTTCAAACAATTTTCCTGCCAATATTCCCAACAAATTTTCCCAACAAATGGCAAAGTGTAATTTTCGGCCAAAAATTGGTGCAATTCCCGTTGGCCCCGGTGACATGATCCAGATCAGAATCCTGAGGCACTTACAACAGTTTTTTTTGCCCCACATGAAAAATGGCATGCCTGAGGTGCAAAGAGTCTGAACCATTTGCTCCGGGGGTCATCTGAGCACTTCAGTCAACCACTGCAGGAGCGCTGCATTAAACCGCTCCACAGCAGTTCACAGCTCACCGTCAAGCCAGGAGGATGGCAGCCATAAAGCCAGATCCATGATTCACCGGGGCGACCTTCACAAGAATGTTGGATGCCATGGAGGACAAAAGGGCAATAATCTATCCTAAGACTGGCAGGAGATCCTCCAGCAAAGGTCACAAAACACACCCTGGGAGACGGTGCCAGCAACCTGACCAAGAGGATGGGAGTGCAGTGTCAGAAGAATATGAATGACCTACTACGATCAGCAAGGATAAGTGCTCCGTCTCCTTTTGGCACTCCCAGAATGTCACCTGGAACCCACGAGCTGTCACCTCACAGGTTTCCACCACTCAACCTCGGAACAGCATCGTCAAGCCCCCCGGCACTCCTCATCAGAACCACCTCCTCCTTAGACGCAGGGCCACACAGGCCAGTTGTCATTGCCTTCTGTCCCGCCAGGTGTACAGCTCATGTTATCCTGTTTTGGGTCCCTACAGGAGAAGATAGCCCACAAGCAGAGGAAGAGAAAACGGGTGGCGGGATGCCCGAAATGAGGATCCTGACTCCGTATGAGGAGAGGGCCAGGGAGCTCGCAGAGGAGGGGCAGGACTACACTGAGAGCGATCTTGGCCAGTGGGAGAAAAGTGAGGAGCCACAGCACCTTCATCCAGATGATCAGTCTTCAATGATGCTTTGCTGAACAAACCCTTGACCAGGCCATCTACTAAAAGCCATGTCCTTTGCCTTGCAGGAACATCAATCGAAGAGCCTGGCTCATCGACCAGTAATGTCTCAGCGCACACCCTTGAAAGCATCATGGAGAATATCTGGGAGGGGGACACGGATGAAGTGCCACAGCTATCACGCGCACAATCAGCGATCACAGAGACACACACCTTGGTAGGTGAACGTAACAGGCAAGCTTCTGGGTCACTCTCTGGGAGGCACCACACTGCTTCTGATGCACATCAAGTTGAAGCAGGAATTTCCCAGGGATCGGACAGTTGGTGGTCTGCTGGGTTCTAGCCAGGTGACATGCTTCTGGATACTTTTGTTCCTCAGCTGCTTGAGATGCAAAGGCAGAGTCAGGAACACCATAAGTAGCTGCCAGCAGCACTCCTGTAACAGCAAGGCCAGTAGAGTCCAGGAGAGACCAGCCCTTCTGAATTCCTCCTTCCTGGTACTGCTGTACATCAGGGGCAGTGGGCTAAACAGGATAATGCAGTAACACCTGTGTTACCCGGGGCCCTCCAAGTCCCGAAACTCCAGAGAACACCCACCAAGGATATCTCAGGTAACAGGACATAGAAGGCAGCAGGTCGCCTCCACTTTTGATGTCCATAGTGGGAATAGTGGGAGAGTTCACAAGGCTAAGAAATTGTAGAGACACAAAGTGGGCATGGGTGAAGATAGGCACAGATAACTGGGGGCCTTTATCAAATGTCACAAATGCACATGTTACCACATTTAAAACTTGTGTTCTTCACAACCTTAAGGTCTCACTGTCATTAACCTTCCTCCCAGTGGGATCACGCTTCACACCATCTGAATACAAGTCTTCTAACAGACCCTCAAAGTCAGTCAAACGGTTGGGCCCACTCAAAGTGAAAATAACATAATTCCCGATAGGGCATTAATCAGTGAGCCCTAGACTCTCACCCTTAATCTCCCTCTAGTTCTATGTGACAAAAGCATTTGGGGTTGAACCTCACTCCACATGAGCCGGGGAGTCAGCGGCTGGCAACCAAGAGACAGGAGTCAGACATAAGCAGTAGCTGAGGTACATCACACAACCTTTCTCACTGTGAGGAGTCGTCATCACCTTCCTGCATTTTCTTATCAGCAAGGACTCCCCAAGTTCAGCACTCTGATCACTAATGTTTATTGCGACCCTCTTCCTTGGTAATGGAGAGGTTACCATGGTCTTGGGGTCAGATGTGGAGGTGGGAACTTCTTCAGCTGTCAGACAAGTGTCTCAATTCCTGTCCTTTTGCTAGTTTCCACTTCCGCGACAGTTCATCCAGTGTCGCCTGTCTGCGCCCTACGTAGAAGTCCCCGACCGTCAGTGTGCCGCCGTGCCGCCTCCATCTTTTGAAGGTGGTATCTAGCATGGCTGGGGGGAATCTGTGATTGCCGCAGATACGGCCATTGGGGACACTTTGGTTATCACAAAGTGCTGTCTCAACTGGGTCCACATTCTCAGCGTGGCTGCTACCACTGGGCTCGTTGTGTACCTTGATGAAGAGGATGGGAATGCTGCTGTGGCCAGGGCCCGGAGGGTTGTTCCTTTACAGGATGCCTCCTCCATTTGTACCCAATCTGTGTCGGGTTCTTGTACCCATCCCCTCAGTTTTTCTGATGTTGCTGCCCAGTGGTAGCATTGTAGGTTCGGTAGAGCCAGGCCCCTTCTGACTTTCCCTCTTTGCAGTGGTCGGCAATTATTTTGACCTTCTTGGTCCCAGTTACTTTTAAGAAGGTGTCGGAGTGTGGCGACTAGGGGATTTTCACAATGACTTCATTGCAATGTTAATGTAAGCCTACTTGTGATACTAATAAAGATTATTATACTATTGTAAGTTCAATTTAGAGGGCATGGTATGGTCACTATTACGGTCAGGAATGGGAGGTAAATATACCAGGTTATGAGGAATACAAGAAGGAAAAGAACATGATAAAGGCATAGGACTGATTGAGGATTAAATAACTTCAATGACAAGAGAGGATTAATTAGAGGTTCATCGGCAGTGAAGACTTTCTGAGAAGAATCAAAAATAGATGTTAAGGTTGTTGTGTCCCTTATGTGTAAGTCCCCAGTAACAGCCTTAAGATCCCAACTGCCCCCTTGAATGGACAGGGAACCCGTCTTCATGCCAATTCAGGGCTCCACCATGTGACAATCTTGACGGAATTTCTTTCCCAATAGAGAAGGATCAGAGAGCCAAAATGCCAAGGGGGAAAATTCAGCCCGATATATCTTAGCTGGGAAGCTATATTCTCTTTATTCATATGAATCAGAAACTGGACCAGCCATATTAATACTGTGGCTACAGGGCAGGTGAGAAGGTAGGAATCCTGTGGCAAGTAGCTCATCTCCTGACTCCCCAAAGTCTGTCCACCATCTACAAAGCACAACTCAGGAGTGTAATCGAATATTCTCCACTTGCCTGGATGAGTGCATCTCCAACAACACTCAAGAAGCTCAACACCATCCAAGACAAAGCAGCTCAATTCCTGATTGCTACCCCTTCCATAAACATTCACTCCTTCCACCACCAATGCACAGTAGAAGCAATGTGTACCACCTACGAGATACACCAAGGCTCCTTAGGCAGCACCTTCCAAACCCATGACTACTTCCATCCCGAAGGACAAGAGCAGCAGATACCTGGGAATCCCACCATTTGGAAGTTCCCCTCCAAATCATTCACCATCCTGAAATACATCGCCATCCCTTCACTGTCGCTGGGTCAAAATCAAAGAACTCCCTCCCTAACAGCATTGTGGGTGTACCTAAACCCCATGGACTGCAGCGGTTCAAGAAAGAGGTTCACCACCACCTTCTCAGGGGTAATATTGGATCGGCAACAAATGTGGGCCTAGCCAGCGCCACCCACATCCCATAAAAATTATTTTTAAAAATAATGTTAAATAAACCCATTCATTAGTGTGCAATTTATCTCCCGAGATTGCTTTTCAGTCAGCCTTCCAAAACTGTACAAGAATGTACAGAGAAACTAGGTTCATTGCAGCTAGCCTATTAGCTAGCAGCTAGCAGCACCCCCACCCGTGGCTTCACAGGCAGCTGTGAGGCCATTTCAATACCTTAAACACAAGGGGATTATTACTCGGACCGGCAAGTTACACTATCTGTTAAATAAAAGCAAAATACTGCGGATGCTAGTTTTTAATCACACTATCTATTAATAATAATAATCGCTTATTGTCACAAGTAGGCTTCAATTACTGTGAAAAGCCCCTATTAATTGGATATTGGGTAGTAAAGGTGTGCTCCAGATCATAGAGCATCTAAAGCACCCTTGCAGAAGTAAGTCGCGATGCTAAGCATGAAAGAATATCAGGACAGACTTGTGAAATTTGTAACAAGGCATTTGAAGCTCAAAGTGTTGAATCGTTGTAAGGCACAACCTGATTATTAACAGCTGAATGTTGATACCAATCTGTTTTTTTTTTCCTATTTTTCTATCAATTTTTTTATTTACTTAGATGTCCCTTTTAGAAATATCTATTTTTCTTTTTTTATTAGTTCTGTGACAAAGAATATTACATGTTAATTTTCAATTGTCAGTACAGATATGATGTGATTTATTGAAGAACAAAGACATTTTGCCCAATTTATTTGACCACAGTATTCTGAAAATATATTTGAATGATACTGAAAAAGACAAGGGGCGGGATTGTTCGGTCCCCCAGCCATGTGATTCTCGGCGGCGTGCCGTTTGCTGGCAGTGGGATTCTCTGCTCCCGCCGCTGTCAATGCGATTTCCCATTGAAGCCACCCCAAGCCGCCGGGAAACCTGTGGGTGGAGGTGCTGCTAGCTAATAGGCTAGCTATGTTTAGAAGGATGAGAGGGGATCTGATCGAGGTATATAAAATACTAAAAGGGATTGATAAAGTAAACGTAGACCAAATGTTCCCCCTTGTGGGGCAATCTAGAATGAAGGGTCACAGATATAGGTTGAGAGGTGGTAGATTTAAAACTGAGATGAGGAGGAACTACTTCTCATAGTGGGTGGTGAATTTGTGAAACTCGTGCCCCATAGTGCGTTGAAGTCTGAATCATTAAATGGTTTCAAGAGGGAGATAGATATATTTCTGATTTAAAAAACAGGTTAAAGGGATAAGGGGATCAGGTGGGAACGTGAATTTGAAATCAGGAAGAGATCAGCCATGCTCTGATTGAATGGCGGAGCAGGCTCGAAAGACTGAATTGCTACTTCTGCTCCTAGTTCCTAGATTCCTATGTTCCTAATGAACCTAGTTTCTCTGTTGGGAGAGTCAAGAACAAGGTCATTTAATCTTAAAATTTGAGCTAGACCATTCAGGAGTGAAATTATGGAAATTTTACACAAAAGCTACTAAAAATTGGAACTCCCTTTTTGAAAAGACTGCCAATAGGGAATAATTGTTCCTTCATGACTAAGATAGGTAGACTTTCTTGAAAAATATAGGGCAATGAATCTATGGGTTCAGATAGTATCAGCCATGATCTAATAGAAAACTAAGTGGCCTTGAGGGGCTGAATGGCTTACTCTCTTTGCTAAAGTATTTCTGGTGTTTGGTGGCTTTAGCTGATCTAGGAATGTTCACACAACATCTGGGGTTGAGACACGCACAACTGAGATGGGACTCAGCATGGACCTGATGAACATCACACCTCCTTCAGCAATAAGAGAGTGAGAGACACTGATAATAGGTAAAACCATCCAGCAAAGTAATATGAGAAACTGACAGTGGAAAAAGGAAAGTTAGAAATATCATTCAGAAGGATGTTTAATAATGTGCTCATAAATGCACACTTTGGCTCACTGATAAGAGCTTACCACATCAAAAATGTTTCAAACAAAAACTCTTTTGCCTTTAACCATCTTTATTTGAGATAGATACTTTCGAAAGTGCTACGATTTTATTATTATCAATGTTCAGAAATGTTGGGGGCAATTCTCCAAAATGGAGACAAAGTGTTCGCGCCGTCGTGAACGCCGTCGCGTTTCACGACGGCACAAAACGGGCATGGGGACGACCGATTCTGTCCCCCACAGGGGGCCAGCACGGCGCTGGAGCGGTTCACGCCGCTCCAGCCTCCCTTCCCGGCGGCAAAAGGGCGCCGCACCAACCCACGCATGCGCAGTTGGGCCGCGCCAATCTGCGTGGGGGACTTCTTCAGCGCGCTGGCCCCGACTCAACATGGCGTCGGTGTTCAGGGGCCGGCCGCGCAGGAAAGTAGGCCCCGATCGTGGGCCAGACCCCATCGGAGGCCCCCCCCCGGTGAAGGAACGCTTTTCCCCGCCCCACAGGCCGCCCCCCGACCCTTCGCGTAGAGTTCCCGCCGGCAGTGACCAGGGGTGAATGGTGCCAGCGGGACTCTGTCGGATCCGCGTGGCTTCGGGCGGCCCCGCCGATTCCAGCGGCCCACGGCCGGCGCTGCGACAAACGCGCTGGCGCAAATGGCACCGATTCTCCGCACCTCGGAGAATCATGCGGCAGCGATGGGGCGTCGTGGCGCGGTTGCGGCGATTCTCCGGCCCGGCGCGGGGCTCGGAGAATCGCTCCCGTTCTTGAGAAAGGAATTACCCCCAAATAATTCACTTTTTAAAGGAATTCTTAAATTGTTTGAATGTATACCATTATTCTTATTTTTGTGGAACTCATTTTACATTATATGCCACACAATTTATAAAATAAGCCTGTGAATGTACCTGTGTAATTGCTAGTGTCAGTCCCAACTATGGGCAATTAAACTATGCAAAAAGTGACTTGAATTGAATGATCTTTGAATAATTAGTCCTGTGATGTGTGGCTGTTACTTCATGCTTGGGATTCACATGGGTAATTCAAACATGAATAAATCTCTGTCTGAACTTCCCATTTACGTTGTATTCTAAAAAGCATGATGAGTAAGGGCTGTCATCATTGGAGCATCCATGTGCTTGGCATCATCTGCCGACATTATTAGTGAGACCCAAATGTTGTCAGAGGCAGAATTATGGAGTCGGGTTGGGACCATGTCCTATTAATACTCTGTAACACATATGAAGTGGCAGTTCTCTGTGCTAACACACATATTGTGTGAAAAATGTACAAGGAGATTCCAGATTATTGTACCAAAGAAAATAAATCACACATTGTTTCAAGAACAAATTTAACGTCAGACTAATTAAAGGTTAAAGAAATTAACTAAATCCCTGAGTCAAATAATTCTCCAAGTTTGTATTTCAAACACTGCTTTAAGTCCAAGGGCACAGAGCCCAATGCCCAACTCTGAGGGGTGGATGGTTTCAAGGAATTTGGAGGGCGTAGGAGCTAGGGATGTGTGTGTGTGGGGGGGGGAGGAGGGGGTTCAGGGACCTCTGGATGGGGGTTGCAACTGGTCTGTGTTGCCCTGAAGTCTGTTGCCTGCGTCGTTTGAACATTTTTTTTAGCGCACTATGTCAGTCTGCAACTTTATTCGTAAAGTTTAATGAGCGCTGAATTAGTCAGCTGTTAGTAGCAAGGGAGAATGGGGTGCCTGTGAGTGCGGGGCTCATGAGGTTAGGGGAAGGGTGCGATGAGACTGAAGGAGGCTGGGCTAAGGGGTTGGGTCTATGACACCCTGAAAGAGAAGGCAATGTGATACCAGCCTGGGGGCGTGGCCTTGCGGTGTGGGGTGCAATCGTTAAAAATGAATGGAGTGGCTATCCAGGAGTCTTAAGTGTAAAGGCTTGACAGTGATGAGATCATGGGATGGTGCAGCCTGAGTAAGAAAGGTACCTATTAGCCATAACTATCCCTGATGCAGAAAGTAATTGTGCCCTCAAGCATTACTGAGACTCATGCTCGTCAAACTAACTGGCCCTCATGGCCAATTAACAATGTCGGCTGCCCACATTCTCAAAGTCAAGGGGCGTCATTCTCCGCCGGCGGGAGTCTCCGTTTTGCCCGCGCCCGGGGGTTTCCCGACGGCGTGGGGCTGCCCCACAATGGGAAACCCCATTGACCAGCCGGTGTTACGGAGACTCCCGCCGGCCGGTCGGGGCAGAAATGTGGCGGGGCGGGTAGGAGAATTTCGCCCCAGGAGAGGGATGGTTCAAACTCATGGTTCAAAGATAAACGCTTGGGTGGGTTTGGTCTGCGTAAGTCTGGACCCCAACACGTGCCATTGAAGATCTATTAGCCCTCAAGGTGGACAGAACCATCCAGTTGTCCCTACCCATGAGGGATGGGCGACCACAGAAACCTCCTGTCAGCACTCGCAGTGATGTTGAGATTAAGGGAAGGGACTCCCAGACAGGGGGCCAGAGGTGATTCTGAAGGAATGAGGGCATTGACCCGGCTGGTCAAACAATGGGGATGGAAGGGCGCCTTAGCTGTAAGTGATAGCTGCAGGATAAGGTGTAGGCCTGGCTGCTTCCAAGACCTGGAGGACACTAAGTGAGGGGAGGTACTGAAGCTAAGTGGATGCGCCACCAACCTGACTGTCTATCTCTCTCTTTCTCTTCTCTCTGATCCCTCTCAGCTTACCGATCAAGAACCGTATAGAGCCAGTGGAGCTGATAATTCTGCTAATTACAGCGCTGGAGGAACACAGATTCCACAAGCAATGAGTGGTGGCTCCCACACAATACCCCGCACCAGGAGACCAGGGGGTCGCAGGACAGGCCCAAGGGCCGGAGGCAGCAGCAGCTTAACAGGGGGCACAAAGTCAAAGAAGAAGGCCGAGGGTATACAGGAGCCATGTGTCCTTCATGCAGCTGTCGGTCATGTGCCGCAGGAGACTCCACCTCATTAGGGAGACAGTGTGATAACCGTGCAACATGTTGTCCAACTGGGTGCCATGTAGAGGGACACAAATAAAGCACTTCCTTCACAAAGAGACAGTAGGGTACCCTGGGGCTCAGAAAGCACACTACTAGGGGACCTGATAGGCACAAGCAGTGAGACGGGGAGGGGTGGCTATGTGGGAAAATATATGGACAGCGACTGGACATGGCCCAATCACCACTGGACGGGACCAGACAAAAATGGGAGGACGAACTGGGGACAGAGGTAGGATGGGGACTCTGGAGCGAAGCACTGAGCAGGGTGAACCCCCTGCGCAAGACTAAGCCTAATGCAGCTCAAAGTGGTGCACAGAACGCACCTGACCAGAACCCAAATGAGCAGGTTCTTCCCGGGGTGGAGGACAAATGTGAGCGGTGCCAGAGGGGCTCAGCCAACCACACCCACATGTTTTGGGCTTTCCCCAAGCTTGCTGGTTTCTGGACAGCCTTCTCCGAGGCAATATCCAAGGTTGTGGGGGTGAGGGTGAAGCCATGCCCAATAGTGGCAATTTTCGGGGTATCGGAGCAGCCAGTTACACATGGGGAAGGGGGCTTATGCCCTTGCTTTCGCTTCTCTAATTGCACACCAGAGAATCCTGCTCAGCTGGCGATCGGCAGCACCACCCAAAGCACCAGACTGGCTCGCTGACCTCTCGGAATTTCTCCACCTGGAGTATGCCGTCCGAGGGTCAGAGGCTTCCTGGATATTTGGGGGCAGTTCATCGGCCTGTTCCAAAACCTGTTCGGGGCCAGAAATCGCAGCCCCCCCTCGACACCACAAAGCAGCGCCCACCATGCACCCCCCCCCCCCCCCCCACCACACCGCAAAGCAGCCCTCCACCCCCAGATTACATGTGCAGGCCTCTTTCCCCAAGTATTGGGTTGACCAACGCGCACCCGCCCCCCCCCCCGATATTTCCTAACTAGAGAGGCACCTTCGGGGAGCCCTTAATAGGGAGACTCCACCGGGACATCCTAACTGAAGGGACCGTATTTGCTGAACTCAACATGTTTTCAAGCGTGTGGTTGCAATGCACTTACCGATCTTTGCTGTGGGTGGTGTTTGTAAAGATTGGAGTGTCAACAATTAAAGTCATTCATCTATGAAGGGAGATTAATAAATCAAGGCTGTAGCTTTATGGAAGCTGTCAATCACAGCACACTACCAGAAGTGAATGAATGGTTAACAGCTAGTGGATCTGAGTGGTTGAAACACAGGTCACAGCTGTTCTCCTTCCAGGAATGGGACATGGAGCTTCCAGGTAAGTGTTATAGCTATAATCTTTTTCACTGCCCCTGTCTGGACTGTTCTCTAGCTTCTAGACAGGGGTCTCTATTTGGCGGGGGTCTGATGGGGGGAGTCTATGGGGGGGGGGGGGGAGTTCCTTTAGTCAGGGGGTCCCTGTTGAAGGTCCCTTAGTTAGGGGGTCTCAGTGCAGGGGTTCCTTTAATTAGCGGGTCTCTGAGGGAGGGTTCCTTCAGTTAGGGGATCCTGGAGGGGTCTCCTTATTAAGGGGGTGCTGGGAAGGTGCTCCCTCTAAAGGGGAACCCTGGGGGAGGTTCCCTGTTATGGGGTTGTCTTGGGGGGTTCTCCCAATTTGGGGGTGTCTTGGGGGAGTGGTTGTGGGTTGGTGGGATCTGTTAGAGGAGGGGTGGGAAGATATTGCATTGTTGGGAGGGGATGGTTCTTGGATAATTCCTTAAGGGAGTTGACCCCTTGGCCCACTTCAAGGTTCACCACATCAAGCTCACGTTTGGTGAGGCCTGTAGTAATCCCCGTCCACGTGATTCCCGGATCAGGGGATCGGGGAATCACGGAGGGCCAGAGAATAGAGTGCCGGGCCTGCTAAATGGATGCAAATGGATTATTATGGCTCATTGACATTGATTTACATCCTCCTGTTGGTGCGTAGATGCAAACCTTGATCCCAGCAGGGGGTCGGAGCATCATGTTCGGATCTGCGCCCGCTAACGCCCAGCGCTGATCCCGATTTTTCAATTTTCCTCCACATTGGGGACCCCACTACTGGTAGGAGGAGATGAAGAATTCAGGCCTTCATGGGTCAGAGGCCTTAGTGGTTCTCAATTACAGAGGCCATGATCAACCACTGGAATCGGGATGGGACGCGGCCGGTAGATACCGAGCGAGGTCTCCCCGGGATTCCCGATAGTCATTGCGCGACGTCGTGATCTGGATTCCGCCCACGATGGGCGGGACCCAGACTTGCAGAGTTAAATGAATTTAAAAGCTCACTTAACTCTGCCAACTCCAGAGCGAACTGGCTCCCGGGATCGACCTGCCTCACTGAGGAGACCCCAGCGGGGTGCCGTTCAACACTAGTCCCCCACAATCGGGGACCAGGTGGAATAGAACTTGGTGGGTCTCCGAGGAGATCGGAGACCCCAGGTGGCTGGTATCTGGGCAGGGTGACAGCCTGGCACTGCTGATGACACCGAGGGACTTTGGTACTGCCAGCGTGGCACTCTGGCAGTGCCACCAAGACAAACTGGCAGTCATCCAGGTTTCAGCCTGGCACTACCAGGGTGCCCAGGTGGCAGTGCCAGGCTGGCAGGGGCACTGCCAGAGTGCTAGGATGGCAGTGCCAAGGTATCCGGCTGGTATTTTGTCCATGCTGGGGACCAGGCCCAGGGATGCTCGGCCCGTATGATGTGGGGTGCAGGGGCTCAAGTACTATCCAACAGGTAAGTTGGGGGGTTGGGCGAGTCCAGGAGTCGTGTTGGGGTGGTTGAGTGATGGGGGCTCCATTTGATCTCTTCGTACATCGATGGGCAAAGCTCCTCAGTGCAGGAAATGCTACTGAGTGAAGCCTCAGCGTGGTGTTCCCCATTGAGGCCCGAAAATAAAAGAGTGTCTTTAGATCGCGGGGTATTTTCCAGCGCTACAACGATGGGAACAATCCCTTTAATCCCACCCAGAAAGGACTCTGTGTTTTTTGTTTAGATCGTGCCCAAAGTCATCTCAGGTAAGCACCTTGAGGCAGAAGGTAGTCCAGCAAGCCCTAACTTGATGAAGTTGCTAAGTTGCCGAATGCTTGAGAAAACCCATCTTATTATCATACTTAAAGTTCCCCCTTATTTATTTCACCAATGGAATTTAAATTCCCCAACTGTTGGTGTAGAATTTGAATTCTGGGCCGGGATTCTCCCCCACCCGGCGGGGCGGGGGAATCCGGCGTAATGGAGTGGGAGGAACCACTCCGGTGTCGCGCCGCCCCAAAGGTGCGGAATTCTCCGCACCTTTCGGGGCCAAGCCCTCACCTTGAGGGGCTAGGCCCTCGCCGGAGTGATTTCCGCCCCGCCGGCTGGCGGGAAAGGCCTTTGGCGCCACGCCAGCCGGCGCCGGAAGGACTTCGCCGGGCGATGCATGCACGGGAGCGTCAGCAGCCGCTCACGGCATCCCCGCGCATGCGCAGTGGAGGGGGTCTCTTCCGCCTCCGCCATAGTGAAGACCATGGTGAAGGCGGAAGAAAAAGAGTGCCCCCACGGCACAGGCCCGCCCGCCGATTGGTGGGCCCCGATCGTGGGCCAGGTCACCGTGGGGGAACCCCCCAGGGCCAGATCGCCCTGCACCCCACCCAGGACCCCGGAGCCCGCCCGCGCCGTCTGCTCCCGCCGGTAAGGTAGGTGTTTCAATCCACGCCGGCTGGCGAGGGTTGACTGCGGTGGGACTTCGGCCCATCGAGGGCCGGAGAATCGCTTGGGGGAGCCCGCCGACCGGCGTGGCGCGATTCCCGCCCCGCCGATTCTCTGGTAGAATTTGGGACACGGCGGGGAAGAAATTCACGCCAGCCCCCGGCGATTCTCCAACCCGGTGGGGGGTCGGAGAATCGCGCCCCTGATCGCCGGATTGCTTAAGGTGCTAAATTGGGGGAAGGCTAACTACAACCAGATTCGGCAGGATTTGGAGGCTGTTGTTTTGGAGAGGGTGTTTGAAGATAAATCCACATTTGGCATGTGGGAGTCCTATAAGGAGCAGTTGATGGGAGTGCAGGACAGGCATGTGCCGGTAAAAGGAAAGAACAGGAAAGGCAGGATTCGGGGACCGTGGATGATCTGGGAAATTGAGAATATTGTCAAAAAGAAAAAAGATGCATATGTGAGGTTCAGGCAACCACAAACAGATAAAGTACTTGAGGAATACAAGGAAAGTAGAAAAGAGCTCAAGCAGGGAGTTAGGAGGGCAAAAAGGGGTCACGAAATGTCCTTGGCAGACAGGATTAAGGAGAAACCCAAGGCATTTTATACATGTATTAGGGACAAGAAGGTAGCTGGAGAAAGAGTTGGCCCACTCAAGGACAAAGGAGGGAAATTATGTATAGAACCAGAGGGAGTAGGTGAGGTCCTTAATGAGTATTTTGCATCAGTATTCACAAAGGAGAGGGACATGCTGATTGGTGGTGTCTCAGAGAGATGTGTAAACAATTGAGAACAGGTCGTTATTATGAGGGAGGAAGTGTTAGTTAGGTGTGTTAAAAAGCAATAAGGTAGACAAATCCCCAGGGCCAGATAGCATCTATCCCAGATTGCTGAGGGAGGCAAGAGAAGAAATCGCTGGGCCGCTGACAGAAACTTTTGCGTCCTCATTGGCCATAGATGAGATCCCGGATGATTGGAGGATAGGCAATGTTGTACCGTTATTTAAGAAGGGTTGCAAGGATAATCCGGGTAATTATAGGCCAGTGAGCTTGATGTCAGTGATAGTGAAATTGTCAGAAAAGATTCTCAGAGATAGGGGGCAAAATTCTTCACCAACGGCGCGATGTCCGCCGACTGGCGCCAAAAGCGGCGCCAATTAGACGGGCATCGCACCGGCCCAAAGGTGCGGAATGCTCCGCATCTTTGGCGGCCTAGCCCCAACATTGAGGGGCTAGGCCGACGCCGGAGGGATTTCCGCCCCGCCAGCTGGCGGAAATGGCGTTTGTTGCCCCGCCAGTTGGCGCATGCGCGGGAGCGTCAGCGGCCGCCGACAGTTTCCCGCGCATGTGCAGTGGGGAGAGTCTCTTCCGCCACTGCCATGGTGGAGGCCGTGGCGGAGGCGGAAGGGAAAGAGTGCCCCAAGGCACAGGCCCGCCCGCGGATCGGTGGGCCCCGATCGCGGGCCAGGCCACCGTGGGGGCACCCCCCGGGGTCAGATCGCCCCGCGCCCCCCTCCAGGACCCCGGAGCCCGCCTACGCCGCCTGGTCCCGCCGGTAAATACCAGGTTTGATTTACGCCGGCGGGACAGGCAATTTCTGGGCGGGACTTCGGCCCATCCGGGCCGGAGAATTGAGCGAGGGGTCCCGCCAACCGGCGCGGCCCGATTCCCGCCCCCGCCCAATCTCTGGTACCGGAGACTTCGGCGGGGGCGGGGGCGGGATTCACGGCGGCCAACGGCCATTCTCTGACCCGGCGGGGGGTCGGAGAATGACGCCCAGGATCTATGCACATTTGGAAGTGAATGGTCTTATTCGCGACAGACAGCCTGGTTTTGTATGAGGGAGGTCATGTCTCACTAATTTGATTGAATATTTTGAGGAGGTGACAAAAATGATTAACGAGAGAAGGGCTGTGGATATTGTCTACATGGACTTTAGTAAAGCATTTGATAAGGTCCCTCATGGCAGGCTGGTGCAAAAGATTAGATCACATGGGGTCAGGGGTGAACTAGCTGGATGGATCCAGAATTGGCTTGGTCATAGAAGACAGAGGGTAGCAGTGGAAGGGTGTTTTCCCGAATGGCTGTCTGTAACTAGTGGTGTTCCGCAGCGATCAGTTTTGGGACCTCTGCTCTTGGTAATATATATAAATAACTTGGAAGAAAATGTAGCGAGTCTGATTTGCAAGTTTGCGGATGATACTAAGAATGCAGGAGTTGCGGATAGTGATGAAGATTGTCACAGAATACAATATAGATCAGCTGCAAAATTGGGCAGAGAAATGGCAGATGGAGTTTAACCCGACAAATGCGTGGTGATGCATTTTGGTAGATCCAATTCAGGTGGGAGCTACAAAATAAATGGCCGAACCATCAGGAGCATAGAGATACAGAGAGATCTGGGCGTGCAGGTCCACAGATCCTTAAAAGTGGCAGCAGAGGAGGAAATGGTGGTAAAGAAAGCATATGGCATGGTTGCCTTCATAGGATGGGGTATCGCGTATAAAAGCTCGAAAATTATGTTACAATTATGTAGAACGTTGGTTACGCCATAGTTGGAATACTGGGCGAAATTCTCCCCCAACGGCGGGATGTCCGCCGACTGGCGCCAAAGCCGGCGGCAATCAGACGGGCATCGCGCCGGCCCAAAGGTGCGGAAGGCTCCGCATCTTTGGCGGCCTAGCCCCAACATTGAGGGGCTAGGCCGACGCCGGAGGGATTTCCGCCCCGCCAGCTGGCGCGGAAATGCGGGGCATGCGCGGGAGCGTCAGCGGCCGCTGTCAGTTTCCCACGCATGCGCAGTGGGGAGAGTCTCTTCCGCCTCCGCCATGGTGGAGGCCGTGGCGGAGGCGGAAGGGAAAGAGTGCCCCCACAGCACAGGCCCGCCCGCGGATCGGTGGGCCCCGATCGCGGGCCAAGCCACTGTGGGGGCACCCCCGGGGTCAGATCGCCCCGCGCCCCCCCCCCCCCCCCCCCCCCAGGACCCCGCAGCCCGCCCACGCCGCCTGGTCCCGCCGGTAAATACCAGGTTTGATTTACGTCGGCGGGACAGGCAATTCCTGGGCGGGACTTCGGCCCATCCAGGCCGGAGAATCCAGCGGGGGTCCTGCCAACCGGCGCGGCCGGATTCCCGCCCCCGCCCAATCTCCGGGAGCGGAGACTTCGGCGGGGGCGGGATTCACGGAGGCCAACGGCCATTCTCCGACCCGGCGGGGGGTCGGAGAATGACGCCCACTGTGTCCAATTCTGGTCACCACACTGCCAGAATGATGTGGAGGCTTGGAGAGAGTACAGGATGTTGCCTGGTATGGAGGGTATTAGCTATGTGGAGGGATTGAATAAACTGGGATTGTTCTCCCTGGAGAGATGGAGGCTGAGAGGCGACCTGATAGAAGTGTATAACATTATTACAGGTATAGACAGGGTGAACAGTTGGAGGCTTTTTCCCAGGGCGGAAATGACAATTACAAGGGGCCACATATTCAAGGTGAGGGCGAAATAGTTCAGTGGAGATGTGCGGCGGAAGTTTTTTTACACAGAGGATGGTGGTGGCCTGGAATGCACTGTCAAGTGAGGTAGTTGAGGCAGATAAGTTAGCGACCTTTAAGACTTATCTGGATAGGCACATGAACAGATGGGGTATAGAAGGATACAGACGGCTGGTCTAGATAGGACGCTGGCTTGGAGGGCCAAAAGGCCTGTTCCTGTACTGTATTGTTCTTTGTTCTTATTCTTTGTTCTTTGCTCAATGACACAGCAAATATATTATCACAATTGCAAATTGTTAACTAGAAATGCTTCAACCTACAGTACTACTGACTGAAAACTGGTAAACCAAACCCTAGTATTAGTATGGGTAATACTCATTTGACTGTTGGTGTTTTGTGGCTCGATAGGTAGTGTTGCTACTTCTGAGCCCAAGTTCAAGTCACACTCCTGGACTTGTTGAACACAGCAGGGGCAGATTGATAATCAATCCACTAATTCTTCCAACACTTCCCCAAAGAAGAAAGTGTGTGTGAAGATGCGAAACAATTTTTTTTCCATTTGGCACAAAAATAATGGACACAATGGTCGCATTCTATGCTGTAAATTTTCCGTGAAATGTAATTATTCAAGTCACTAATGTCTAATCTGCTTTATCATTTCAAATTATAGAACTGAATATGCATTTCCATGTGCCAGTGCACCAGGATTAACTTTCCTTCTTTTATAGTTTAAGACGCATGTGGATGTCTTCTATTCCAGATGCAAGAAGCTGCGTACATAGAAATAGGTAGTTGCAAAGAATGATAAATGATTGAGTTTTGGATAAGCAGTGCGATTTTGGTGCCCATGCACACACCAGGCACTAAAATATGGTCGGCAAGTACAAAAAGTAATGAAAAAGACGAATGGGATTTCAGCTGTGATGCTAAATGTGTTCAAATATAAAAATGAAGCACCATTTCTGAGAGTACTGCATTCAATTTGGGGCCTCGAGAAGGATACATTCGTCTTGAAGAGATTCGCCAGAATTATACAACACTTGAAGAGTTAAATTATAAGGACAAATTGCATAAACCTGATTTATTTTCCCTTGAGTTAACAACTCAAGGCGGCATGGTAGCACAGTGGTTAGCACAGTTGCTTCACAGCTCCAGGGTCCCAGGTTCGATTCCCGGCTTGGGTCACTGTCTGTGCGGAGTCTGCATGTTCTCCTCGTGTGTGCGTGGGTTTTCTCCGGGTGCTCTGGTTTCCTCCCACAGTCTAAAGGTGTGCAGGTTAGGTGGATTGGCCATGATAAATTGCCCTTAGTGTCCAAAAAGGTTAGGTGGGGTTACTGCGTTCTGGGATAGAATGGAGGTGTGGGGCGCGATTCTCCACCCCCACGCCGAAGTGGCCGTGCCGTCGTGAACGCCGTCGAGGTTCACAACGGCGCGGAACGGCCCCGGTCGCGACCGATTCAGGCCCTGACAATGGGCCAGTATCGGGGCAGCGTCATCTACCCGCGCGAGGCCTTGTCGCCCGCGTAAAAGCGGCGCCGATTAGATGACGCGGCCGGCGCCGCATAACGGACGTCATCCGCGCATGCGTGGTTGCCGTCCTGTCCACATCCGCCCCGCAAGAAGATGGGGACGGATCTTGCGTGGCGGCGGAAGGAAGGAGGTCCTCCTTCAGAGAGGACGGCCCGGCGATCGGTGGGCACCGATCGCGGGCCACCCCACATTCCAGGTACCCCCCGGTGCAGGATCCCCCCTCGCCCCCCCACAGGCCGCCCCGCCAGCGTTCACGCACCGCCCACGACTGTAGCGACCAGGGGCGTCATTCTCCGACCCCCCGCCGGGTCGGAGAATGGCCGTTGGCCGCCGTGAATCCCGCCCCCGCCCCCGCCGAAGTCTCCGAAGGGAGAAAAGTCGGCGGGGCGTTAATGGCGCCGCTGCCGCGGAGAATGTCACGGGTCTGCGCAAGGCAGCCGATTTTCGGCCTGCCGATATTCTCCCTTCCGGATGGGCCGAAGTCACGTCGACGTGATGACCGTTCACGTCGACGTGAATCAAACCTCCTTTTCATCGGCGTGACCCGGTGCTCCAGGCTCACGCCGACCAGCGAGGAGGTGAGTGACGGCCTGGGGGGTTGGCTCTGGGCAGGAAATGGCGTGGCCGCAGACTGATTGCCTGAGGAGAGGTGTGTCTCGGCTTGTGTGTGTGTGCGGCGGGGGGGGGTGGTTAGAGTAGGCTGGGCTCCGGGGGAGTGCCGGGAGGGGGTCCGTGCCGGGGTGGAGGTTGGGGGTTGTGGAGGGGGTCCATGCCGCGGTGGAGGTTGGGGGGGGGGGTTCCGTGCTGGGGTGGAGGTTGGGGGTTGGGGAGGGGGTCCGTGCCGGGGTGGAGGTTGGGGAGGGGGTCCGTGCCGGGGTGGAGGTTGGGGGTTGTTGAGGGGGTCCGTGCCGCGGTGGAGGTTGGGGGGGGGGGTCCGTGCTGGGGTGGAGGTTGGGGGTTGGGGAGGGGGTCCGTGCCGGGGTGGAGGTTGGGGGTTGGGGAGGGGGTCCGTGCTGGGGTGGAGGTTGGGGAGGGGGTCCATGCTGGGGTGGAGGTTGGGGGTTGGGGAGGGGGTCCGTGCCGGGGTGGAGGTTGGGGGTTGGGGAGAGGGTCCGTGCCGGGGTGGAGGTTGGGGGAGGGGTCCGTGCTGGAGTGGAGGTTGGGGGGGGGGGTCCGTGCTGGGGTGGAGGTTGGGGGTTGGGGAGGGGGTCCGTGCCGGGGTGGAGGTTGGGGAGGGGGTCCGTGCCGGGGTGGAGGTTGGGGAGGGGGTCCGTGCCGGGGTGGAGGTTGGGGAGGGGGTCCGTGCCGGGGTGGAGGTTGGGGAGGGGGTCCGTGCCGGGGTGGAGGTTGGGGAGGGGGTCCGTGCCGGGGTGGAGGTTGGGGGGGGGGGTCCGTGCTGGGGTGGAGGTTGGGGGTTGGGGAGGGGGTCCGTGCTGGGGTGGAGGTTGGGGAGGGGGTCCGTGCCGGGGTGGAGGTTGGGGGTTGTGGAGGGGGTCCGTGCCGCGATGGAGGTTGGGGGGGGGGGGTCCGTGCTGGGGTGGAGGTTGGGGGTTGGGGAGGGGGTCCGTGCCGGGGTGGAGGTTGGGGAGGGGGTCCGTGCCGGGGTGGAGGTTGGGGAGGGGGTCCGTGCCGGGGTGGAGGTTGGGGAGGGGGTCCGTGCCGGGGTGGAGGTTGGGGAGGGGGTCCGTGCCGGGGTGGAGGTTGGGGGTTGGGGAGGGGGTACGTGCCGGGGTGGAGGTTGGGGGGGGGTCCGTGCTGGGGTGGAGGTTGGGGAGGGGGTCCGTGCTGGGGTGGAGGTTGGGGTTGGGGAGGGGGTCCGTGCCGGGGTGGAGGTTGGGGGTTGGGGAGAGGGTCCGTGCCGGGGTGGAGGTTGGGGGAGGGGTCCGTGCTGGGGTGGAGGTTGGGGGGGGGGGTCCGTGCTGGGGTGGAGATTGGGGGTTGGGGAGGGGGTCCGTGCCGGGGTGGAGGTTGGGGAGGGGGTCCGTGCCGGGGTGGAGGTTGGGGAGGGGGTCCGTGCCGGGGTGGAGGTTGGGGAGGGGGTCCGTGCCGGGGTGGAGGTTGGGGAGGGGGTCCGTGCCGGGGTGGAGGTTGGGGAGGGGGTCCGTGCCGGGGTGGAGGTTGGGGGGGTCCGTGCTGGGGTGGAGGTTGGGGGTTGGGGAGAGGGTCCGTGCTGGGGTGGAGGTTGGGGGGGGGGTCCGTGCCGGGGTGGAGGTTGGGGGGGGGGGGGGGTCCGTGCCGGGGTGGGTGATGGGAGGGCAAATGAGTTGGTCCACCTGGCCAGGTGCCAGCCTCCAACAGTTGGACCCATGCGGTCCATGCCACCTGGCTGGGGGGAGGAGGGGATATGGGCAATGATGACATGTCGTCGTTCCCCTCCCCCCCCCACCAGGCCGTCATGTTTTCAGACCATCCAGCGATGTTGGCCGCCGTGGTGGCAGCCGCTCATGTCTATGTTGCCCTGGATGAGGAGGAGGAGGAGGAGGAGGAGGAGCGTGCCAGAGAGGCGGCGCAGGCTGCCGCAGAGGGGCAGGCGGCAGCCGCCCAGGCTGGAGGGACACCTGACCGACAGGACGAGGAGGGGGAGGAGGACGTCGCGGCCCCACGGCAACGGAGGCACCCGAGGGCGCCCCGTGTGTACCGGCCCCGGCAGTCATACCAGGACCTCACGGACCGGGAATGCAGGAGGAGACTCCGGATGAGCCGGGAAACCGTGGCACACATCTGCCACCTGCTGGCACACCTGTCACCGCGTGGCACTGGCGGGGGACACCCTCTCCCCGTGTCCGTCAAGGTTACGGTGGCCCTGAACTTTTATGCAACGGGGTCATTCCAGGCACCGAGTGGGGACCTGTCCGGCATATCGCAGACATCGGTGCATCGGTGCATCCGGGCAGTGACAGATGCCCTTTATGCCATAGCGCACCGCTACATCCGCTTCCCCGTGGACCGGGCCAGCCAAGATGCCCCGGCCGTGGGCTTCTCTGCCGTTGCCGGGTTCCCCATGGTCCAGGGCGCGATCGATGGGATGCACGTTGCCGTGCGGCCACCTGCAGATAACAGGGCCGTGTTCACTAATAGGAAGGGGACCTATTCGATGAACGTACAGGTGGTCTGCGACCACCGCATGATGATCCTGCACGTCTGCGCCCGTCACCCAGGCAGTGTACACGACTCATTCGTGTTGTCGCGGTCATCCATCCCCGGCATGTACGAGGGACGCCATCCCCGGCTGACGGGCTGGTTGCTGGGCGACAGGGGCTACCCATTGCGATCGTGGCTGATGACGCCTATACGGAGGCCACGCAATGAGGCGGAGAACCGCTACAATGATGCCCATGTAGCGACAAGGGGAGTGATCGAGAGGTGCTTTGGCGTGCTGAAGATGCGTTTCAGGTGCCTGGACCTCTCTGGGGGCGCCCTCCAGTATCGGTCAGATAGGGTCGGCCGCATCATTGTGGTGTGCTGCGTCCTGCACAACATAGCCCAGCAGAGGGGCGATGTGCCGCAGGCAAGGGAGGGCGGAGTGGAGGAGCAGCAGGAAGAGGCCCAGTCCTCCCCAGATGAGGGGGATGGGGGCAATGGTCAGGGCAGACGGGGTAGACACAGACGGGTGGCTGTCCACCGTTACCGGCTGGCCCAGCGGGCACGGGACAGACTGATAGACGCCCGCTTCACTGACTAGATGGGCGTGGGAATCGGGTAGTATGGCCACAGACCGCACACCATGACAACAGCCGACCACCCACACCCCCCACCCATCCACCCACCCAGCACCCTCACCCCCCTCCCCAACCCCACACACCCCACCCGCATGCACACCACCCCCCCACTCCCAATTGCCGATCCACCGGCGGCACAACGGGCCGGGCTCACCCAGTTGCGGGTGGACGCGTGTCTATCGCAGGCCATGGAGAATGATGACAACCCGGATCCGATGAGCTCCTGGCTCTACATCGTTGGACTATGTCTGACCCATGGCCACAGTACCACCATCCACCCGGACCATCCCTGCATGCGGCTGTGACACTGCAGCGCACGGTCCCGTCCCCTGCCCGGGGGATGTTGATGGCGGCCCAGGGGGAAGGGGGCAGACTCACCTGGGGCTGAGGTAAGACCACCCCTCACACACACACTTGCGCTCAACGTACATGACACCCCCGCACACTTTGGACAGAGCACAAAGGCAGCTTCGGTAGGTGTAACATTGACTTTAATAACCAAAGGAGTTCATGCACGTGCCCTAGCGCCTAAAACTCATCACGGCGTGAACCACTGCGCAAGCGCGGATCCCGTTATGTCGCTGCTAGCCCATTTCGGGCCGCAGACTATCGGCCCATTTTTATGACGTGACGCAAGTGGGATTTGCGCCGTTTTTTGCGCCGATCGGCGGAGTTTCCGCCGATAACCGAGAATTTCGCCCCAGGTGTGGACGGCGCTGGGGGGAACCCGCAGTTTTGGCCTGGCCGCTCGGCCCATCCGGGCCTCAGAATGGCGGGGGTGCCGGAAAATCGCCATTTTGGGTATCTCCAGCGATTCTCCGGCCTGCGGCCCGCGAAACCCGACTGGCCCGTTCCTGCTGCTCGGGAGAATCGCAGGAGGCCGTCGGACCGGAGTCCCTGGAAATTTCGGCGGCCCAGGCGATTCTCCCAACCGGTGTGGGAGTGGAGAATCGCGCCCGTGGTGCTCTTTCCAAGGGCCGGTGCAAACTCGATGGGCCCAATGACCTCCTTCTGCACTGTAAATTCCATGATTCTATGAACATTGAGTGGTGGTCTAATCGACGTGTTTAAAATGTTGAAGGAATTCGACAGGGCAGGTACAAATAAATTAATTATTCTGGTGGGTAAAATTTTAAAATCAAATTTAAAGACAGGGCAATTATGAATGAAATTAGAAAGAACATTTTCACAAAACAAAAGGGAGGGCAGTTGAGTAAATCTTTCCTCCCCTCACCGCCTCCAAAATGTTGGGATGCTAGGCCAATTAACATTTTCAAGACAGAGCGATGGATTCATGTTAGATAAGGATATCAAGGGATATAGATGAACAACTATGATCAAATTGAATGGGAGGAAAGCCTCGAGGCAATGAATGGCCAACTCTTGTTTCTATATCTGGATCTCAACATGGGCCAATCAAAAGCAAGGATTAATATCTACTAATCACACCAACTGATCAAACTTAAATAACTCTTATAGTAATTTAGTATCTAGTTGCCATTATTTTTATGACATAACTGTCTGTCATCATACATCCACCTTAAATTGTAATGAAACATTTTTATATCAAACTATCTTTTTCAAAACTTACCGCATTCCAGGTGAAGGCCAACACGTGAAGGATACCACTGGGGACCTACAAAAAAAGCACAAGGCTGACAAAAACGACATTTCATGTTTCTTATTGCTAATTAAATAATTTGACTGATATCAGAACCATAGCATTCGTAGCCAGTACTCAGTCCATTCCTGCTTAAAAAAACAAAACACCACTGTCCCTAATAAAATATTTTTTATGTAGTTTTAAACCCAGTGATCAGAAAAATCTAGGCCATTTTTTCTCTTCTGAAATCTTTATTTACAATTGCATAACCATCAGTGACAAATAATGATGTAAAGCATAATGAGTAATGGACTGGGCACTTTTCCTTCCATATGCACCCTTATTCCTGTGAAGATAGTGGCGACAGGTGCATGCATGTAGACAACATTCTGCAACGCACTCAAATGACTATTCTTTTTGTATTCCCAAAGACAGTGAGTGATAGCAGCATATTGTTCCATAAGGGAAAAATGAAGTACATCTCTAAACTGAGACTGATGTTGGCCTCAGCTGATATTGAAATCTTCTCACTTTTTGATAAAGATCATTTAGTGTTGAGGTGATGGACATCGGTCAATGTTTTTCTCCACCATGTCTGAGGGTGCTGAAGCCAACTGAAAGCACTGAAGTTAGGCCATTTATCCATTACAATTTTCAGAGAGCTGACTATGAAGAAAGAAGGATAAGAGGAAAGTACTACTTAGCAAGTAATAGAGACTGTGTAACAGTAGCATGTGAATGCTAATTCATTCCCTCAAAATCTTGCATTGCTATTGTAGCCGACAGGCTTACCAATTTATTTTAAATGGGTTAACACTTCTGTTAATGCAATGGAAAAGGAATTTCATATCAAGATTGGATTAATATTCTCCAGTGCAACTTGTAGGCCAGTGCAAGAACTGTTTATTCTGCAATCATCTATCTTTGTTGGGTGGTACGGTGACGCAGTGGTTAACACTGCTGCCTCAGGGCACTGAGGACCTGGGTTTGATCTCAGCCCCGGATCACTGTCCAGGTGTAGCCTGCACATTCTCTCCGTGTCTGCATGGGTCTCACCCCCATAACACATGTGCAGGGTAGGTGGATTGACTGGGTTAAATTGCCCCTTAATTGGAAAAAAATAATTGGGTACTCTAAATTTATATTTTTAAATCTATCTTTGTCGTAAGAATATAAGAACTAGGAGCAGGAGTAGGCCATCTGGCCCCTCGAGCCTGCTCCACCATTCAATGAGATCATGGCTGATCTTTTGTGGACTCAGCTCCACTTTCCCGCCCGAACACCATAACCCTTTATTCTTCAAAAAACTACCTATCTTTATCTTGAAAACATTCAATGAAGGAGATTTAACTGCTTCACTGGGCAGGGAATTCCATAGATACACAATCCTTTGGGTGAAGAAGTTCCCCCTGAGCTCAGTCCTAAATCTACTTCCCCTTATTTTGAGGTTTTGCCCCTAGTTCTGCTTTCACCCGCCAGTGGAAACAACCTCCCCGCATTTATCCTATCTATTCCCTTAATAATTTTATATGTTTCTATAATATCCCTCCCCCCCTCCCCCCACATCCTTCTAAATTCCAACGTGTACAGTCCCAGTCTACTCAACCTCTCCTTGTAATCTAACCCCCTCAACTCTGAGGTTAACCTAGTGAATCTCCTCTGCACACCCTCAGATAAGGAGACCAAAACTGGCCTCACTAACACCTTATACAGTTAGAACATAGAACATAGAACAATACAGCGCAGTACAGGCCCTTCGGCCCACGATGTTGCACCGAAACAAAAGCCATCTAACCTACACTATGCCATTATCATCCATATATAAATATTATTGTCACAAGTAGGCTTACATTAACGCTGCAATTAAGTTACGGTGAAAATCCAGTTTAATTCCAGATGATTTTCCCATTGAATTCAAATTTCACAATCTGTGGTGGCGGGATTTGAACCTGGGACCCCAGGACATTACTCGGAGTCTCTGGATTGCTAGTCCAAAGACAATATCACTGCGCCACCGCCTCCCGAGGGGAGTTGCAGCATAACCTCCCTAGTCTTAAACTCCATCCCTTTAGCAATAAAGGACAAAACTCCATTCGCCTTTTTAATCACCTGTTGCACCAGTAAACCAATTTTTCTGACTCATGCACTAGGACACCCAGGTCTCTTGCACAGCAGCATGTTTTAATATTTTATCATTTAAATAATAATCCCTTTTGCTGTTATTCTTACCAAAATGGATAACCTCACATTTGTCAACATTGTATTCCATCTGCCAGACCCCAGCCCATTCTCTTAAACTATCCAAATCCCTCTGCAGACTTCCAGTATCCTCTGCACTTTTTGCCTTACCACTCATCTTAGTGTCATCTGCAAACTTGGACACATTGCACTTGGTCCCCAACTCCAAATCATCTAGAAAATTGAGAACAATTGTGGGCCCAACACTGATCCCTGACGGACACCACTAGCGACTGATTGCCAACCAGGGAAACACCCATTAATCCCCACTCTTTGCTTTCTATTAATTAACCATTCCTCTATCCATGCTACTACTTTATCCTTAACGGCGTGCATCAAAGAACAACAAAGAACAAAGAAATGTACAGCACAGGAACAGGCCCTTCGGCCCTCCAAGCCCGTGCCGACCATACTGCCCGACTAAACTACAATCTTCTACACTTCCTGGGTCCGTATCCTTCTATTCCCATCCTATTCATATATTTGTCAAGATGCCCCTTAAATGTCCCTATCGTCCCTGCCTCCACTACCTCCTCCGGTAGTGAGTTCCAGGCACCCACTACCCTCTGCGTAAAAAACTTGCCTCGTACATCTACTCTAAACTTTGCCCCTCTCACCTTAAACCTATGCCCCCTAGTAATTGACCCCTCTACCCTGGGGAAAAGCCTCTGACTATCCACTCTGTCTATGCCCCTCATAATTTTGTATACCTCTATCAGGTCGCCCCTCAACCTCCTTCGTTCCAGTGAGAACAAACCGAGTTTATTCAATCGCTCCTCATAGCTTATGCCCTCCATACCAGGCAACATTCTGGTAAATCTCTTCTGCACCCTCTCTAAAGCCTCCACATCCTTCTGGTAGTGTGGCGACCAGAATTGAACACTATACTCCAAGTGTGGCCTAACTAAGGTTCTATACAGCTGCAACATGACTTGCCAATTCTTATACTCAATGCCCCGGCCAATGAAGGCAAGCATGCCGTATGCCTTCTTGACTACCTTCTCCACCTGTGTAGCCCCTTTCAGTGATCTGTGGACCTGTACTCCTAGATCTCTTTGACTTTCAATACTCTTGAGGGTTCTACCATTCACTGTATATTCCCTACCTGCATTAGCCCTTCCAAAATGCATTACCTCACATTTGTCCAGGTTAAACTCCATCTGCCATCTCTCCGCCCAAGTCTCCAGACAATCTAAATCCTGCTGTATCCTCAGACAGTCCTCATCGCTATCCGCAATTCCACCAACCTTTGTGTCGTCTGCAAACTTACTAATCAGACCAGTTACATTTTCCTCCAAATCATTTATATATACTACAAAGAGCAAAGGTCCCAGCACTGATCCCTGTGGAACACCACTGGTCACAGCCCTCCAATTAGAAAAGCATCCCTCCATTGCTACCCTCTGCCTTCTATGGCCTAGCCAGTTCTGTATCCACCTTGCCAGTTCACCCCTGATCCCGTGTGACTTCACCTTTTGTACTAGTCTACCATGAGGGACCTTGTCAAAGGCCTTACTGAAGTCCATATAGACAACATCTACTGCCCTACCTGCATCAATCATCTTAGTGACCTCCTCGAAAAACTCTATCAAGTTAGTGAGACACGACCTCCCCTTCACAAAACCGTGCTGCCTCTCACTAATACGTCCATTTGCTTCCAAATGGGAGTAGATCCTGTCTCGAAGAATTCTCTCCAGTAATTTCCCTACCACTGAAGTAAGGCTCACCGGCCTGTAGTTCCCGGGATTATCCCTGCCACCCTTCTTAAACAGAGGAACAACATTGGCTATTCTCCAGTCCTCCGGGACATCCCCTGAAGACAGCGAGGATCCAAAGATTTCTGTCAAGGCCTCAGCAATTTCCTCTCCAGCCTCCTTCAGTATTCTGGGGTAGATCCCATCCGGCCCTGGGGACTTATCTACCTTAATATTTTTTAAGACACCCAACACCTCGTCTTTTTGGATCACAATGTGACCCAGGCTATCTACACCCCCTTCTCCAGACTCAACATCTACCAATTCCTTCTCTTTGGTGAATACTGATGCAAAGTATTCATTTAGTACCTCGCCCATTTCCTCTGGCTCCACACATAGATTCCCTTGCCTATCCTTCAGTGGGCCAACCCTTTCCCTGGCTACCCTCTTGCTTTTTATGTAAGTGTAAAAAGCCTTGGGATTTTCCTTAACCCTATTTGCCAATGACTTTTCATGACCCCTTCTAGCCCTCCTGACTCCCTGCTTAAGTTCCTTCCTACTTTCCTTATATGCCACACAGGCTTCGTCTGTTCCCAGCCTTTTAGCCCTGACAAATGCCTCCTTTTTCTTTTTGACGAGGCCTACAATATCATTCGTCATCCAAGGTTCCCGAAAATTGCCGTATTTGTCTTTCTTCCTCACAGGAACATGCCTGTCCTGTATTCCTATCAACTGACACTTGAAAGCCTCCCACATGTCAGATGTTGATTTGCCCTCAAACATCCGCCCCCAATCTATGCTCTTCAGTTCCCGCCTAATATTGTTATAATTAGCCTTCCCCCAATTTAGCACATTCATCCTCGGACCACTCTTATCCTTGTCCACCAGTACTTTTGTGTAGCACCTTGTCAAAAGCTTTCTGGAAATCCAGATATATCACATCCATTGGCTCCCCGTTATGTACCACACTGGTAATGTCCTCAAACAATTCCAGTAAATTAGTTAGGCATGACCTGCCCTTTATGAACCCATGCTGCAACTGTCCAATGGGACAATTTCATCCAGATGCCTCGCTATTTCTTCCTTGATGATAGATTCCAGCATCTTCCCTACTACCAAAATTAAGCTAGCTGGCCTATAATTACCCACTTTCTGCCGACCTCCTCTTTTAAACAGTGGTGTCACGTTTGCTATTTTCCAATCCGCCGGGACCACCCCAGAGTCTAGTGAATTTTGGTAAATTATCACGCGTGCACTTGCAATTTCCCTAGTCATCTCTTTTAGCACCCTGGGATGCATTCCATCAGGGCCAGGAGACTTGTCTACCTTTAGCCCCATTAGCTTGCCCATCACTACCTCCTTAGTGATAACAATCATCTCAAGGTCCTCACCTGTCATAGACTAATTTCCATCAGTCACTGGCATGTTATTTGTGTCTTCCACTGTGAAGACCGAACCAAAAAACCTGTTCAGTTCCTCAGCCATTTCCTCATCTTTCATTATTAAATCTCCCTTCTCATCCTCTAAAGGGCCAATATTTACCTTAGCCACACTTTTTTGTTTTATATATTTGTCAAAACTTTTACTCCCTGTTTTTGTATTCTGAGCAAGTTTACTCTCATAATCTATTTTACTCTTATTTATAGCTTTTTTAGTAGCTTTCTGTTGCCCCCTCAAGATTTCAGAATCCTCTAGCCTCCCACTAATCTTTGTCACTTTGTATGCTTTTTCCTTCAATTTGATACTCTCCCTTATTTCCTTAGATATCCACGGTCGATTTTCCCTGTTTCTACAGTCCTTCCTTTTTGATGGTATAGACTTTTGCTGAGCACTGTGAAAGGTCGCTTGGAAGGTTCTCCACTGTTCCTCAACTGGTTCACCATAAAGTTTTTGCTCCCAGTCTATCTCAGCCAGCTCTTCTCTCATTCCATTGTCATCTCCTTTGTTTAAGCACAAAACACCAGTGTTTGATTTCACCTTCTCACCCGCCATCTGTATTTTAAATTCCACCATATTGTGATCACTCCTTCCGAGAGGATCCCTAAGTATGAGATTATAAGTTCATATCCTGTCTCATTACACAGGACTCGATCTAGGATCTAGGATCGCTTGTTCCCTCGTAGGTTCCATTACATACTGTTCTAAGAAACTATCGCAGATACATTCTATAAACCTCTCCTCAAGGTTGCCTTGACCAACCTGGTTAAACCAATCGACATGTAAATTAAAATCCCCCATGAAATAAAAATCGCTTATTGTCACAAGTCGGCTTCAATGAAGTTACTGTGAAAAGCCCCTAGTCGCCACATTCCGGCGCCTGTTCGGGGAGGCTGTTACAGGAATTGAACCGTGCTGCTGGCCTGCCTTGGTCTACTTTCAAAGCCAGCGATTTAGCCCTGTGCTAAACAGCCCCATGATAACTGCTGTACCATATCTACATGCAATAGTTATTTCTTTGTTCATTGCCCGTCCCACTGTAATGCTACTATTTGGTGGCCTATGGACTAGTCCAAGGACTAGTCCTATCAGTAACTTTTTCGCCTTACGGTTTCTGATTTCCACCCAAATGGATTAAACCTTATCCCCCATAGCACCTCACTACTGCCTGGATGTCATCCTTAACTGACAGAGCTCCACCACCTCTCTTACCATCCACTCTGTCCTTCCAAATAGTTTGATATCCTTGGATATTTAACTCCCAGTCGTGACCCTCCTTTAACCATGTTTCAGTAATAGCCATTAAATCATAGGCAGTAAACAGTAACTTATTTTCCGAAGTAATGTCTGGGAGTTGTTAAGACACTTCCTTTTTTAACTTATATATTGAGGATCATTATGAAAGAAAATAACAAATGTAGAAAGAATGACTTGCTTTTATAAAGCTACTTTCATGATCCCAGTACGTCTCAAAGCACTTTACAACCAACAAAGTAATTTTAAAGTATAGTCACTGTTATAATATAAGAAACAAGTCAGTCAACTTGTACAGAGCAAAGTACCACAATCAACAAAGACAAACATCAATTTAGTAATTTTTTGGTTGAAGAATAAATATGAGTCACGTCAGCAGGAAGAATTTCCCTGCTCTGTTTTATTTGCAATCGTGTCCAAGGATCTTTTACATGCGCCTGAGAGGGAAGGTATTGGCACTACACCTTGAGCTGCTGCACGGTCAATTCCAGGCCCACTTGACCTGGGGCCAGATTCTCCGAGCCCGCGCCGGTTGGGAGAATCCCCGTTCCCGCCGGTTTTTGCGCGATGCCGCTTAGACGCCGTTTTGCGATTCTCCCAATAGGCCGGAACGGCGCGGTTGTGATCGGTGCCGAGCGGCCCGGAGAATGGCCGGAGGGGCTGTCTTTAGCGATTCTGTGGTCCGGATGGGCTGAATTCCCGACGGCATGACCCCAGGTCACACCGGCGCCATTCTAATCTGCTTTTAAAAATAGTGAGCCAGTCGTGCTGGCTCACGACCCGGAAGCAGGAGGTGAGGGGGTCGGCGTGTGGGGACCTCCGGGTGGCGGGATGGGCAGAGGCATGGTTGGGGGGGGAGAGGGTTGACGGGGGAGGGCCTCCATGTTTGGGGGGGGGGCGTAGGGAGGACAGCCCCGCCGGCCGGGAACGGGGGGGTGCCTAAGCCATGGCCGCCATTACGGTGACCAGGCTGATGGGCACCGACCTTGGGCATTGGCTGAGCGCAAGCCCCCGGCCGTGCGTATGAGTGCCGGACCCCCTCGGGGGGGGGGGGGGGGGGGGGTACCCAGCTGGCAGCACCCACCGGCGGGTAGGTCCAGGGCTGCATCCGTGGCAACCCCCAGTGAGGGCAGTGCCATTCATCGGTGGCGCCATCAGGAGGGATGTGCAACAGGAGTCAGGGCACAGAGGGTGCAGCCAGGGGTGGGTGTGCATGCGGTGTGCGGCGCAAGTGTGGCACAACCGGCCAGCCAGGGTGCCATGCAGCCCATGGCATACGGTTGTTGAGGGGGCCATGCGCCACGGTTAAACCTGTTGCCTGCCCCCACCCCCTGCAGATCATAATGTTTTGCACCAGCCAGCGATGTTGGCTGCCATGGCAGGGCAGCCCGACCGACAGGCGCAGGAGGAGGAGGACAATAACGGGGGCGAGGCACAGGATGGGGATACTGATGTGGATGGGGAGGAGGAGGAGGTGCAGGAGGTGGAGGAGGAGGTGCCACCACGCCGGAGGCGGCCGATGAGGCCTCGTGTCTACTGGCGCCGCATGTCCTTGAGGACCTGCCGGACAGGGCATGCAGGAGGAGACTCCGGATGAAGCGGGAGACCGTCGCCCATATCTGCCACTGGTGGCACACCTGGCCAGACGTTTACGGTAATAACACTCTGGTATACACTCAGATTCCTCTTCCGTGTATGCTTTCTGATACATCCGTTTTATTTCAACATCTTTCTGTTGTAACTCCGCCAATATCTGCCACCTGATGGCACACCATGGAACAGAGGGAGGACATGCTATCCCAGTGGCCGTCAATGTTACGGTGGCCCAGAACGTCCACGTGATGGGGTCGTTCCAGTTGCCGAGTGGGACCCTGTCAGGCATCTCCCAGGCATTGGTGCACCGGTGCATCCGTGCAGAGACTGACGCCCTGCACGACATCGCGGCCCACTACATTCAGTTCCCTGTGGACCGGGCCCACCAGGATGCCCGGGCAGCGGGATTTGCAGCTGTGGCCATGATCCCCATGGTACAGGGTGCGTTCGATGGGGTGCACGTCACCATGCAGCCACCAGCAGAGAACAGGGACCTGTTCATGAACAGGAAGGGGACCTACTCCATGGGACTACCACATGAAGACTCTGCACGCCTGCGCCCGTTACCCGGGCAGTGTACATGATGTGTTTATCCTGGCACAATCGTTCACCCCGCCGTGTTCGAGGGACACCCCTCCCCGGCTGCAGGGCTGGTTGCTGGGCGACAAGGGTTATCCGTTGCAGTCATGGCTGATGACGCCTATACGGAGGCCACAGACAGACACGGAGACCCGCTACAATGAGGCCCATGCAGCCACCAGGGGTGTGATCGAGGGGTGCTTTGGGCTGCAGAAGATGCGCTTCAGGTGCCTGGATCGCTCTGGAGGGGCTCTCCAGTACCCAATGGAGTGGGTCGGCCGCATTGTTGTGGTCTGCTGTGTCCTGCAGAATATTGCCCAGCAGGCGGACGATGTGCTGGAGGAGGAGGAGGAGGAGGGGGCAGAGGGGGAGCCCGGGGCAGGGCATGGCTCTCCAGATGAGGAGGATGGGGAGGGGACAGAAATCGACGGGACGAGGGGCTGGATATGGACGGGAGGCTGCACGAAGCCACCGGCTTGGCCAGCGAGCACGGGAGGCGTTGATCGCCGCACTTTTCACCAACTAGGTGGCAGGGGCTCGCTGAGCACGGGCACTGACCCCACTGTATGGCACCAGCTCACCACCTCACACCCCCACCTCCCACAACACCCATGAGGCGCACCACCCACACCACCCACCACCCTTAGCTCCAACACTACCTCATGCACCACACCCCTCCACTACACATCCACCTGTGGCACAACGGGCTGGGCTCACACAGTTGCTTGTGGAAGCGGGTGTGATTGATGCCATGGAGGGTGATGACAATCTGCTCTGCGATAAGCTGTGAGCTCAAAATCGTCAGACAATGTCTGACTCATGGCCACATTTACGCCCTCCACCTGGGTGGTCCCTGTCTGCGTGCCTGACACTCCATCACACGGCCCTGTCGAATAACTGGGGCGAGCACATTACACCCACCGGGGCACAAGTTCGTTAACCCCTCGACCACAGTGGCACTCAGTCTCCTACCCGACCCCGCAGGCACGGGCATAGCACAGAGGCAGCTTGCATTGGTGTAGCGGTGAGCTTAATTAGAAAGGTTAAATACACATGCCCTAGCTCCTATAACTAAACTGTGCCCTGCACCCGTGCCAACTTACTAGGTGTCTAACTTCCTGGCCTTGCGGGCCCTATCACTACGTCTCTGTGCTTCCCCAGACGGTAGAGCAGGAGGCGTGGAGTGGAGGCGGACTGCTGAGACTCCTGCCCTGCGACCTAGCTCCCCGTTGGCGCTCGTTTCCTGGGACGGCCCAGCCTGGATGGGCCAGGCTCCTCCTCGGGCATCCTGGATGGTGTAGTCCCACCCTATTCTGGCCGCTGCCCATCAGATGCATCAGGGACGGAACGGGGGTAGTCCGAGGTACTGCGGTGTACCGGGACCTCCCCTGCAGGAGACACTGGCACAGGCCCCAGCCCCTCCTCCTCCCTCGGGTGCCCGGTGGCCCCCGGGTCTCTCTATGGGACGGGGGTGCGAGCGGAGGCAAGCCCCAAGGCACCACCAACACCTGGCGCTGCCAGTCCTGGAGGCCCGCTGTGGTATCGACCAGGGTCCGAACGTTAGTAGCGATGGAGCTCAGGGAGTGGGCCATCCCTGTCTGGGACTGCGCCACCTCCCACTGGGCTTGAGCGATGCCATCCAGCATCTGGGCAAGGTCGCCGATGCTCTCAGCGATGGCCTGCTGAGACTGGGCCATGGCCTGCTGAGACTCGGTCAGACTGCGGAGCGTGGCTGCAATGTCCAGCTGGCTCTGGCACATGGCTGCCTGTGAGAGGGCAGCCCTGTCCTGGGCCATGAATGACGCATGCACATGAAGCCCCACGCCTTGCATAACCTGACCTATGGCCGACACCGTCGCACCCATTGCCTCCACCCCGGACGCCACCCCTGCGACATTGGCCTGGGTGGCAACCATGACCGGCACCACTCCCTGCTTCTGGATGCAGATGGACTCCTCCACCTGCATCTGCAGCTGCTGGAAGCCGGCCGTCATCCCATTGTCTAGTCCCTGGGTGTCCATGTGCACCAAATCTGTGGGTGGGTCTGGAAAGTCCAGGAACCCGGGAACCGTCTGGGCGACAGCTGGTTGCTCGGGGTGGGCTGCCCTCCGACTGTCAGGCCCCTCGGCTGCTCCTACCTCCACCTGCTTTACTGGTTCGGCTGTTTGGTGCACACCAGTCAGTGTCCCAGAAGCTTCATCACTAAAGTGCCCAACCGAGATGATAGTCTCTGCGATGGTGGAGGGTGTACGAGATAGCAGTGCCGAGAAGTCATGGTCATCGTCCGAGCCAAAGTCCGGGGTGTCCTGCGTCGACCCCTGGACCGATGGGCCCTGATGCGCCCCCGTCTGTGATTCACTGTCTGGTCTGAAAGTCCTCTGGGTTGCCATCCTCTGTGTGTCAGTGTCCTGGGTCAAGTTTCTTAACCCCTCGACCACAGTGGCACTCATTCCCATACCCGACCCCGCAGGCATCGGACATAGCACAGAGGCAGCTTGCATTGGTGTGTCCGTTTCCTGGGTTTCAATACTCTGTGTGTCAGTGTCCTCGGTGTCATGTGCATCTGGGTCCTGGGTGTCCGTGTCCTGGCTTTCAGTGTCCTGGTTGTCCATCCTCTGTGGCTCTGTCTCCTGTGTCAGTGGATGAGCTTCCATGGCGTCTGGCCTCCCCACCATGGCCTGCGTCCCTGGGGACCAGTGGGCCTGGCACTGGCCGTGGGCCTGCAACGCCAGACGGGCCGGGACCAACAGCGGATGGTCCTGTAAGACACAAGACAGTACGTATCATTAGACAGGTGGCCGGCGTGAAGGGGGTGCAGTGGGCATGGGTGATGGGGTGCAGTGGGCATGGGGTGAAGGGGTGCAGTGGGCATGGGGTGAGGGGGTGCAGTGGGCATGGTGGGTGAGGGGGGTGCAGTGGCATGATGGGAGGTGGGGGAGTCAGGCGGGGGAGTCTCACTTGCTGGTTCGCCTCCGACCTGACAGCCGGCAACATCCCGGTCCTTGGCTCTGCCTGCGAGTCCAATGCCCTCTGCTCATGGACGGTGAGCGGGTGCAGTATGGGTGGACCCCCTCCGGTTCTCTCCCGCTCCCTGCGGTTGTGGGCAGTCTTCTCCTGGGGGGGGGGGGGCGGGGGTGGAGGGGGGGTGGTGAGGGGGGAAACAAACATCAGTGTTAGGCGGTCCGACGCAGGCAGCACAGATGTTGGGTATATGGTGGCATGGCAGCACCCGGCACCCGGCCAAAACGCCTGGCATAGAATCATAGAATTTACAGTGCAGAAGGAGGCCATTCAGCCCATCGAGCCTGCACTGGCCCTTGGAGCACCCTTCCTAAGCCCATATCTCCACCACATCCCCGTAACCCAGATTAGTGGGAAGTCAGAGGATTGGGAAAGGTTTAAAAACCAACAAAAGATGACCAATAATAATTTTAAAATGAAGATAAACTATGAGGGTCAAGTTGCAAATAACATAAAAATGGACAGTAAGAACTTATTTAAACATATAAAAAGGAAGAGAGGACAAAGTAAACATAGGCCTCTTACAGAATGAGACTGCGGAAATAATAATGGGGAACCAGGAATTGGCAGAGGAGTTAAATAAATACTGTGTGTCAGTCTTCACGATAGAAGACACTAATATCATTTCAAAAATACTAAATAATCAAAGGGCAAAAAAGGGGGAGGAAATAAATACAATAACGATCACTAGAGAAGAATTACTAGGGGACCAAATGGGGTAAAGGCTGAAAATTCCTTGGGTGGGTGCAGCCCATGTGGGTCAAGTAGGGGGTTGCGCCGTCCCCCTGGGGGGTGGGGGGTGGGTACCTTTCCCATATGTGGGTGGTATGCGGGGGCGGTGCCAGGGGCACGTCACTGTGTACTCACCCTGCCTTCCCCCGTAAGGTCGTGCATCTTCTTCCGGCACTAGTCGCCGGTACATGGAGTGTGCCCCGCGGCCTGATGGCATTGCCCACCTCCCCCCACAAATGCCGAACAGTGCTGCCCGGGTGGTGGTAACCGTGTCTGGAGCACAGGATCGCCCTCCTCTCCTCAACTGTGTCCAGCAGCGTATCGAGGTTGTGGTCCCTGAACCTCGGGGCGGCACGGCAGGCGGCGGCCACCTTGCGGGTCTTGGGACTCTGCGCAGCTCGCGCACCTTTAGTGACGCAGTCCAGCGCCATTCATATACCTTGCTGCCGATCCGGCACCGATCTAGCGCCGCTCCCACCCCACTTCTCGCCGCACCCGTGCTGGCCCTTTTTGCGGGCCAGAATCGCTACTGACAGTGGCCCATTCACGCCGTTATAAAACTCTCCGGGTTTTACAACAGCGTCAACACTTAGCCGCTGGATCAGAGAATCCCGCCCCTGGAGTCGCAACACAGGTGAAATTAGATTTTATTTGAAATGTCCGACATTCTTGGCTGAGCCCAGTAAACTACAGTCACCAGGTTTGTAACTTTAACACAAGCAACGTTTTTTATGTACAGTATTATAATTAAATGGACAGAACATGTACCTGACTATCTACTACCCCATTCCCAACCCTTCCCTTCCTAACTTGTCCCACTCTGATGCACTGCAAGGATCCTCCTGTTAATTTCTGTCTGTCCCTTATTTTTTCCTTTTAAATTCTGTTATTCTACCATTTCAATTTTTGTACCAGGACAATTAATAGGACCTATACCTTTAAGATGGACTTCACCTTTAATTTTTTTAAAAAGCAGGGCACTCCATCAGATTGTGCTTTTTGCCAGTGATGACACCTCTTGATGGGCTTGGCTGGCTACCAATGAGCTGTTTTACAATTGCTGGACCTCAGCTGTGTAAGGGATGAGTTAATTCTGCTCACTGTGAGGATACTTGGCAGCATTCCAGGGCCAGGATGTTTACGTGGACCTGAGGCACCAGATGTCCAGACGCAGGCATTCTCATGTATCTTGCTGAATTATCTAACTGCTTATCTATTGGACTTATTTACTCCACTGTATAAGTATCAAGCCGTTTTGCTCGTTCATTGGACTTCACCTTGGACCAGGGTCGAGACTGGTGCCAGAAACGAATCTCGAAGCGTTTCCCCGGGGTCCCCGATTAGCAGATGGGCATGAGATGCTTGTGTTATATTCTTGTTTTATATTATTTTATTATATTCTTATTTGTATCATTTTTTGCTAATAAAATAAAGTAGACAAACCTCATAGTTGTTCTCTTAATTACATTGTGTCCGGATCATAAAGAACCCTTGGAGCAATCCAAGACAAGCTGATATCCAATGCTGATTGGTGCTTACCATTCTGGAATGTTCCATCCTCTATGGGACTGTGTTTTGCTTTTAGTTTTGCTTTGGACAGAAGCTGGAGAGTTTGAGCACTGATTTCTCTCTCTCACATAGAACATAGAACATTACAGCGCAGTACTGGCCCTTCGGCCCTCAATGTTGTGCCGACCTGTGAAACCACTCTAAAGCCCATCTACACTATTCCCTTATCGTTCATATGTCTATCCAATGACCATTTGAATGCCCTTATTGTTGGCGAGTCCACTACTGTTGCAGGCAGGGCATTCCATGCCCTTACTACTCTCTGACATCTGTCTTATATCTATTTCCTCTCAATTTAAAGCTATGTCCCCTCATGCTAGACATCACCATCTGAGGAAAAAGACTCTCACTGTCTACCCTATCCAATCCTCTGATCATCTTGTATGCCTCAATTAAGTCACCTCTTAACCTTCTTCTCTCTAACAAAAACAGCCTCAAGTCCCTCAACCTTTCCTCATAAGATCTTTCCTCCATACCAGGCAACATTCTGGTAAATCTCCTCTGCACCCTTTCCAATGCTTCCACATCCTTCCTATAATGCGGTGACCAGAATTGCACGAAATACTCCAAATGCGGCCGCACCAGAGTTTTGTACAGCTGCAACATGACCTCATGGCTCCGAAACTCAATCCCTCTACCAATTAAAGCTAACACACCGTACGCCTTTTTAACAACCCTCTCAACCTGGGTGGCAACTTTCACGGATCTATGTACATGGACACCGAGATCTCTCTGCTCATCCACACTGCCAAGTACAATTAGCCCAGTACTCTGTCTTCCTGTTATTCCTTCCAAAATGAATCACCTCACACTTTTCTGCATTAAACTCCATTTGCCACCTCTCAGCCCAGCACTGCAGCTTATCTATGTCCTTCTGTAACTTGTAACATCCTTCCGCACTGTCCACAACTCCACCGACTTTAGTGTCATCTGCAAATTTACTCACCCATCCTTGACGCCCTCCTCCAGGTCATTTATAAAAATGACAAACAGCAGTGGCCCCAAAACAGATCCTTGTGGTACACCACTAGTAACTGGACTCCAGTCTGAACATTTCCCATCACCCACCACCTTTTGTCTTCTTCCAGCTAGCCAATTTCTGATCCAAACTGCTAAATCACCCTGAATCCCATGCCCCTGTATTTTCTGCAGTAGCCTACCATGGGGAACATGATCAAACGCTTTACTGAAATCCATATACACCACATCAACTGCTTTACCCTCATCCACCTGTTTGGTCACCTTCTCAAAGAACTCTATAAGGTTTGTGAGGCACGACCTACCCTTCACAAAACCATGTTGACTATATCTAATCAAATTATTCCTTTTCAGGTGATTATACATCCTATCTCTCATAAACCTTTCCAAGATTTTGCCCACAACAGAAGTAAGGCTCACTGGTCTATAGTTACCAGGGTTGTCTCTACTCCTCTTCTTGAACAAGGGGACAAAATTGCTATCCTCCTGTCTTCTGGCACTATTCCTGTAGACAAAGGTGACTTAAAGATCAAAGCCAAAGGCTCAGCAATCTCCTCCCTAGCTTCCCAGAGAATCCTAGGATAAATCCCATCCGGCCCAGGGGACTTATCTATTTTCACACTTTCCAGAATTGCTAACACCTCCTCCTTATGAACCTCAAGCCCTTCTAGTCTAGTAGCCTGAATCTCAGTATTCTCCTCGACAACATTGTCTTTTTCCTGAGTGAATACTGATGAAAAATATTCATTTACCACCTCTCCTATCTTCTCGGACTCCAAGCACAACATCCCACTACTGTCCTTGACTGGCCCTACTCTTACCTTAGTCATTCATTTATTCCTGACATATCTATAGAAAGCTTTAGGGTTATCCTTGATCCTACCTGCCAAAGACTTCTCATGTCCCCTCCTGGATCTTCTTAGCTCTCTCTTTAGGTCCTTCCTAGATAACTTGTAACTCTCGAGCGCCCTAACTGAACCTTCATGTCTCATCTTTACATAAGCCTCCTTCTTCCTCTTGACAAGTGTTTCGACTGCTTTCATAAACCACCGTTCCCTTGCTCAACCACTTCCTCCCTGCCTGACAGGTACATACTTATCAAAGACATGCAGTAGCTGTTCCTTGAACAAGCTCCACATTTTCATTGTGCCCATCCCCTGCAGTTTTCCTCTCCATCCAATGCATCCTAAGTCTTGCCTCATCGCATCATAATTGCCTTTCCCCCAGATATAACTCTTGCCCTGTGGTATATACCTATCCCTTTCCATCACTAAAGTAAACGTAATCGAATTGTGATCACATGATGGATTATTTCTCTCTACATAGCCAGTTTGAGCTGAAAAGAAAATCCAGTTCAGTACCAGCTGAAGGCAGGGTCAATTGTTTAAAACCCCTTTTTGAAATCTCGTGAGGGGAACTCTGCTCTTATCTCAGAAAGGCTGTTAGACATTCTGGTGAAGTTGGACACAAATACGAATTACACAGGACTGAAGCTATTCTTTTGGAGTAAAGGCCCAGGCTAATAAAATTTAAAGTGACTCCCCAGAGGGAATCAGAGGACCTGGGAGTTCTAACTAAATGTTACTGCTGGAATATCCTTGTTAGCAATCAAACCGCTGGTTTCAATCACTTTGCATCCTGGAAGGACAGCCTACTGCTGCAATGGTTTCAAAAACTGAAACAAGGATACTCATCTTCTAATTCATACTTTAATTACTATCATTCCACCCCCCCCCCGCCCCGCCCCGCCCGCCTCTGTCTGTGCCTGTCTTGTGTGTGTTTGGGTAGTGGGTGGGATGGTAAAAGGGGGGAGTAGTAGATTAACTGGCCATTATTCTATTATAAATATATGTCTTATCTCTATTTTTGTTACAAATAAACAGTTGTGTTTCACTTACAAATCTGGTGCCTGTAAGTCATTGGAGCTGTCAAGGGCCAAAGATCTCAGAGATTTTATACAAACTATTGGTTAATTCACTTGTGTTGAGACTTCAGGGTCTGTGGGGCTGGAATCAACTGTGCAGTTATCCAGGGTGTTGTAACAACAGACAAACAACACAGAGGGGAAAGGGTGGTGGAAAGGGGAAAACAATATCAATTTTAAGAAAAGGATAAGGATCCTTGTTACAC